>NC_064926.1:422902268-423226018 GCF_023897955.1 Schistocerca gregaria | reverse complement strand
GTGTATGCAGGTGTTGGCCAGAATGAATTCGACGTAAGTGGGAGCCCCAGATGGCCTTCCGTTCTGAAGAAATGGAATTTCTGGCGCTTGTAGGGCGAAGCATGATCCTTTTGTTACCGTAGTTTCCAGGCAGTGGGTGACACAGCGGATGAGTACAGAACGTTAATCCGACGGTCTTGGGTTAGTCCTTACTCGGAACTTTATTCAAAATATTTTCGTTACATGTACTGCAGATAAACAAAGATAACGGTCAATATATTGCATTTCATGTAATTAACCCCTATGAGTAGGAGAACAAGTTTCGTAAGTCAATCAACTCCTGAGAGGGCACAGATAAAATCGCAGTTACACAACGAGAATATCTGAGATATAGGAGAATCGCCACCGTGTAGTATTTAAAACGCACCGCCCCCAAATGCAAATCGCTAGTGCAGCCCAGCGACGTCTGTTTTTATCGTCAGAAAGCTTCAAAAGTGCTCTTACAAGGGGTGGCCGCCAATTGTGAAATTCCGAATCGATTCATACTGCGCATAATAAAAGCTCATAGCCAGAGGTGTAATGTGGCAAAGCACCAAGATTTACTTCTCAGCCATTGTCGAGAAAATCGACAGTTAAAAGAAACCGATGCGGTGAAATACTCTAAGATTAATAATTTTCTACAGCGTCGTGGCGCAGCTGTAAGCGGTCGGGTTCGTAATCCGAAGGTCGCCGGATCGAATCCCCCATGCAACCTTTTTTCTTTTTTAGTATTTGTTGTTTGTAATTAAAATATATATAATTCGCGGCAACAATTATGCATATAATAAGTTGTTGAAAGTGGTTTGTCGTGGAAAAACTGGCGACTTAGAACATCATTATGTTGTCCGCAAACAAAGTTGTATTTCACAAATGTAATTGTCTTCATAATGTTAGCCACGTATAGTAAACGGAAAACGTAGAATCGATATTCCGAAACGAAGTCAAACGTTCGAATTAGAATAGAGACCCCACGAACACACATTAGCTGTGGCAGGTATCAAATATAAACTCCGTTACTCGCTCGTTGCACTTGGACAGATGTTGAATAGGCCAAAACGAGCCGCGGCATAACAGCGTAGTTGCCTGCTCACTTCGAAAGAAGGTAGACGCGGTCCCTAGCGCAACATATAACATCGTCGAAAATCAATGCGGACGGGAGAGCTTTAGTACACCCTGTTAAAAAAACGGAAAAATGGAGGAGGTGCAATTGGAGAGCGATCCGGCCTCACCAACATGCATAAGCAATTATATATATTACAAGAACTAACAATAAAAAATTGCATGGCGCGAGATTCGATCCGGCGATTACGAACCCCAGCGCTTACCGCTGCGACACGACCCTGCAGAAAATAATTAATCGTAGAGAGTATTTCACCGCAACGGTTTCTTTTAACTGTCAATTTTCTCGACAACGGCTGAGAAGTGCATCTTGGTGCTTTGCCACATTACACCTCTGGCCATGATCTTTTACTATGCGCAGTAAGGGAGACGAAAATTTAATAGTCATGGGTGACTGGAATTCGTCAGTAGGAAAAGGGAGAGAAGGAAACATAGTAGGTGAATATGGGTTTGGGGGAAGAAATGAAAGAGGAAGCCGTCTGGTAGAATTTTACACAGACCATAACTTAATCATAGCTAATACTTGATTAAAGAATCATAAAAGAAGGTGGTATACATGGAAGAATCCAAGAGATACTAAAATGTATCAGATAGATTATATAATGGTAAGACAGATTTAGGAACTACGTTATAAATCGTAGGACATTTCCAGGGGCAGATGCGGACTCTGACAACAATCTATTGGTTATGAACTGTAGATTAACACTGAAGAAACTACGAAAAGGTGCTAATTTAAGGAGATGGGACCTGGATAAACTGACCAAACCAGAGGTTGTAGAGTGTTTCAGGGAGAGCATAAGGGAACAATTGACAGGAATGGAGGAAAGAAATACAGTAGAAGAAGAATGGGTAGCTCTGAGGGATGAAGTAGTGAAGGCAGCAGAAGATCAAGTAGAAAAAAAAGAGGGCTAATAGAAATCCTTAGGTATCAGAAATATTGAATTTAATTGATGAAAGGAGAAAATATAAAAATGCAGTAAATGAAGCAGGCAAAAAGGAATACAAACGTCTCAAAAACGAGATCGACAGGAAGTGCAAAATGGCTAAGCAGGGATGGCTAGAGGACAAATGTAAGGATGTAGAGGCTTATCTCACTAGGGGTAAGATAGATACTGCCTACAGGAAAATTAAAGAGACCTTTGGAGAAAAAAGAACTACTCGTATGAATATCAAGAGCTCAGCTGGAAACCCAGTTCTAAGCAAAGAAGGGAAGGCAGAAAGGTGGAAGGAGTATATAGAGGGTCTATACAAGGGCGGTGTACTTGAAGACAATATTATGGAAATGGAAGAGGATGTAGATGAAGACGAAATGGGAGATAAGATACTTGTCAAGAGTTTGACAGAGCACTGAAAGACCTGAGTCGAAACAAGGCCCCCGGTGTAGACAACATTCCATTAGAACTACTGACGGCCTTGGGAGAGCCAGTCATGACAAAACTCTACCAGCTGGTGAGCAAGATGTATGAGACAGGCGAAAAACGCTCAGACTTCAAGAAGAATATAATAATTCCAATCCCAAAAAAAGCAGGTGTTGAAAGATGTGAAAATTACCGAACTATCAGTTTAATAAGTCACAGCTGCAAAATACTAACGCGAATTCTTTACAGACGAATGGAAAAACTGATAGAAGCCGACCTCGGGGAAGATCAGTTTGGATTCCGTAGAAATGTTGGAACATGTGAGGCAATACTAACCTTGAAACTCATCTTAGAAGAAAGATTAAGAAAAGGCAAACCTACGTTTCTAGCATTTGTAGACTTAGAGAAAGCTTTTGACAATGTTGACTGGAATACTCTTTTTCAAATTCTAAAGGTGGCAGGGGTAAAATACAGGGAGCGTAAGGCTATTTACAATTTGTGCAGAAACCAGATGGCAGTCATAAGAGTCGAAGGGCATGAAAGGAAAGCAGTGGTTGGGGAAAGGAGTGAGACAGGGTTTTAGCGTCTCCCCGATGTTATTCAATCTGTATATTAAGCAAGCAGTAAAGGAAACAAAAGAAAAATTCGGAGTAGGTATTAAAATTCATGGAGAATAAATAAAAACTTTGAGGTTCGCCGATGACATTGTAAGTCTGTCAGAGACAGCAACGGACTTGTAACAGCAGTTGAATGGAATGGACAGTGTCCTGAAGGGAGGATATAAGATGAACATCAACAAAAGCAAAACGAGGATAATGGAATGTAGTCGAATTAAGTCGGGCGATGCTCAGGAAATTAGATTAGGAAATGAAACGCTTAAAGTAGTATAGGAGTTTTGTTATTTAGGGAGTAACATGACTGATGATGGTCGAAGTACAAAGGATATAGAATGTAGACTGGCAATGAGAAGGAAAGCGTTTCTGAAGAAGAGAAATTTATTAACATCAAGTATAGATTTAAGTGTCAGGAAGTCGTTTCTGAAAGTATCTGTATGGAGTGTAGCCATGTATGGAAGTGAAACATGGATGATAAATAGTTTGGACGAGAAGAGAATAGAAGCTTTCGAAATGTGGTGCTGCAGAAGAATGCTGAAGATTAGATGGGTATATCACATAACTAATGAAGAGGTATTGAATGGAATTGGGGAGAAGAAGAGTTTGTGGCACAACTTGACAAAAAGAAGGGACCGGTTGGTAGGACATGTTTTGAGGCATCAAGGGATCACAAATTTAGCATTGGAGGCAGCGTGGAGGGTAAAAATTAACGTGACCACCGCCTATATTCACCTTATGTGTGCAATAGCTACTCACAGATGGCAGGTGGCAGCAGTAGCAGTGGATGGAATGTAGAGCGTGTCGGGGAAACGAGGAAACTGAACGATTTCTCTCACGGCCAAAAGGGCATGACCATTGGCTTCCCGAAACGGTTAAGTTCGTAACTGTTCGCGTGCCTCCGTGTTTAGTGTGTACCGTGCGTGGCACAATGGCAGTATCCAGAATCGAAGCCGAGATAAGTGTGATGCACCACGGGACATCAGTCGTTCAGTACCAGCTTACTGAGAGTCAGAGCAGATTTGTGAGCGACTGCGGGGCACATAAAACGCCAGACGGAGCAAAACCGTCAAATGGAAGTTGATTTCGGGAATACCCCAAGGTCGCTACTGTTTGCGCTGGTCTACAAGTCGGAGTCTGGGTGCTCCGTGAGATTATTCGTGGACGATGCTGTTGTCTTAGTTACAGGAAAGAAGCAACACTAGAAAGTGGGAGCGAAGTGCTGGAAGACCTGCAGAGGAGCCTGGCTGTTAACCCCGAACTTAAATAAATGTAATGTACTGCGCAGACATCCGCTGCTGCTAGGTTGCACTATTGATGTCTAATCACTGGAAACAGCAATTTATGTAACGATCCTGAGCGATCCAGGCTGGAATGACTACACCGAACGACCCATAGGAAAAGCCGGTGTTGACGAGCGGTTCTAGGCCCTACAGTATGGAACCGCGCGATCGCTACGGTCGCAGGTTCGAATCCTGCCTCGGGCATGGATGTGTTTGATGTCCTTAGGTTAGTTAGGTTTAAATAGTTCCAAGTTATAGGGGACTGATCTCCGAAGTACCATAGTGCTCAGAGCCATTTGAACCATTTTCGTGTGCACGTGCCCCCTCAGTCCATCGTCCTGTTTAGGGAGTCTCTTGTGCGCAGCATGTTAACTTTCGGTGTGCGAGGAAATTGACGTTTTTGCACTGAGGTGAGTTAGAATAGCCATCAGATTGACAGCCTGCTGTTCCTAGTTTGAGCACGAATTTGTGTACAAATATTGGGCTGCTTTTTAGTCGCTTGTCGTAATTTCTTGGATGTAATCCGTGTAGTCCAGAGTTTGGCGTACATTGCTGTAGCGGTCTTCATAACAAAAATGAGAATGTTTCTTATTCCATCCACCTTGCAGTTCTTATTTTCGTCAGGGAACTAAATTTGGAACTATTATGCTCGTGGTCTTGCGGTACATTCTTGCTTCCCGGGTTCGATTCCTGGCGGGGTCAGGGATTTTTCCTGCCTCGAAATGATTGGGTGTTGTATCATCATCAATCATCCCTATTACGGTCGGAGTAAGGCAATGGCAAACCACCTCCGGTACGACCTTGTCTAGTAGGCGGTGCGGGTCTCCGGCATCTTCCCCTACGCTCCTCGGAGCATGGGACCTCTTCATTATCATTATTTAAAAATATTTTATTTTCTATTACTAAAGTTTAATTTGATTTATTTGTAAGTGCTGGGACACAACCATTTTTTCTGACAATTTGGTTCTCTCAGTTAGTAATCGCAGAACAGTTTACATTAGGAGGGAATTTTGGCTGACACTCGGATAGTACCCCGCCAGAGCTTTAAGTGTATGAGAGTCTTGCGAGAGCAGATGTCGGAATCGTTTATACACAGCGTGGTGAAAGTGGGTTTGAGAGCTAAGAGGTCACTCTTCGCAAGATTTTTCTGTCGTAGTTGTGTACGTCAATGAAGAGGTTGCGATGCAAGAGCGTCGGGCTGCAGTCGCATTTTTAGTGGCACAGAAAAAACGTGAACGACCGTGACAGTGGTGCATAAGGAAGCGGGTTAGGTGGCAGAGTGATTTTGGAGCATGCAAGAATCTCACTGTAGAATTGTGTTGAAACGTCCCCTTAGAAAAATTATAAATGACTGCTTGAACTGACACACAATATTTTTAGCGCAACGCAATCTTTCAAAAATCCCTACAAAAGAATGGCCCTGATTAACAACAACCTATACCTTTCATGAATCACTTACCTCACAAAAATCTTCGTTACTCGAACTACTGCAATACAGCGAGCACCACTACTGCCAGCTAAATAAAAGATTCAAACTACTGAAGGCACTAACTACTGACAGTCATAGTTAGCAAATGAAAGATTTTGATAGAGAACAATGTATTTACCGTAATAGTGTTCAAAAGTCATAGTATATATCAGTTCATGACATCCAGTCCTACAAATTTACCATCTCTGATGGACACACGTCCAGATCATCCGCTCTCAAAACTCCATCTCTCCCCCCACATCCACCACTGTTCGCGGTTCACCTCCAACTGCGCAACGCTACGCGCTCTTCACATCCAGCTGCCCAGTACTACAATAGCCAACAACAATGCAAGCCAGCCACAGACCGCACAAGGCACAGCCACTGATTTTCAGACAGAGCCCTACGTGCCGTTACCAATATAAAAACCTAAACAGCATACTTGCATTGTGCCTACAAATTTGCTAGCATCAGCTACGCTTATTCTCTTGGATGTTTGGCACAGTAACAGTTACGGTGAAATAACATTACACCAGTTTCACCTTGATACCCATAGATGTTCAAAAAGCAAATAGTTCCTTAGTGTTTGTTTTTTTTTTTTTTTTTTTTTTTTTTTTTTTTTTTTTTTTTTTTTTTGACAATCGCTGACAATCACTCATACCGCGCATCCGTCGCTACCGTCGTCTTACTGTCCCGACAATCCAGTACATCTTTAGAGGGGGCAGCGTTGATGCCACGCAGTGGGCGGCGCCGATTTATTCGCGTTTTTTAAGTCTCCATTTAATGGTTTTTGTTTGTGTAGCGTTGTTTTAGTCCAGAACTTTCGATATAGGCTAACTGCTCTTGCTGATAGTTCAGGAGGTAAAACGGCGATTTCTCGCAGAAACTTTCAGTGAGAGACTCTCACGTTGGACTTAGATTAGTCCATAAATAGTACAATTCTCAAGGCTGTCAATTCAACTAAGTACCTGGGTGTTAAAATTACGAACAACTTCAGTTGGGAAGACCACATAGATAATATTGTGGGGAAAGCGAGCCAAACGTTGCGTTTCATTGGCAGGACACTTAGAAGATGCAACAAGTCCACTAAAGAGACAGCTTACACTACACTCGTTCGTCCTCTGTTAGAATATTGCTGCGCGGTATGGGATCCTTACCAGGTGGAATTGACGGAGGACATCGAAAGGGTGCAAAAAAAGGGCAGTTTGTTTTGTATTATCACGTAATAGGGAAGAGAGTGTAGCAGATATGATAAGCGAATTGGGATGGAAGTCATTACAGCAAAGACGTTTTTCATCGCGGCGAGACCTTTTTACAAAATTTCAGTCACCAACTTTCTCTTCCGAATGCGAAAATATTTTGATGAGCCCAACCTACATAGGTAGGAATGATCATAAAAATAAAATAAATCAGTGCTCGAACAGAAAGGTGTAGGTGTTCGTTTTTCCTGAGCGCTGTTATGGAGTGGAAAGGTAGAGAGATAGTATGATTGTGGTTCGATGAACCCTCTGCCAAGCACTTAAAAGTAAATTGCAGAGTAATCATGTTGATGTAGATGTATACTTAAAGAATTGTTTCGCTTTTTTCGTAAAGGAGATCGCAAGCCGAGAGAAATGGATTTGAGGCAGAAAATGTTTAGTTTTTGTATCACGAAACACGCCCTCCATCTTCAGACACAAAATAATACGTGAGACGTGTGTGGCACGGAGCTGAGAAGCGATTCACTCGCCAGGGCAACGCACGAATCTTCTGGCTCCGCCGTCTCAGCCGAGGCGCGTCCGGTCTAGCCTGGCAAAAAAAAGAAAGACCAGAAAATATTACTCTTGTCTGATCAAGTGATTTACAATAGTTAGTGTTTGGCAAAGTTAGAATAGAGAGAACATACAAATTAATTGCACTTCGGAGAATTTTTGTGGGGGGACGAAGTTAAAAAAAATTGTATTTCTGCCTTTGCGCCAGATACTGGCAGTAGTATAACTGTTCGCTCCTAGCCTCTGGCTGTAGTATGTTAAAACAGTTTGCCATTTGCACACAAGTGTATAGACAAATTATCTTTTTCCATAACCTCTCAGGGCTTCTAAAGGTCCTAATCTACTAAGGTGACGAAATTTGCTCCGCCCCCCCCCCCCCCCCCCCCCCACCTTATTACCTTAGAGCTGCCCTGTGGACGGATTCGGCTGAAAAGCGCTGACCGATCGGATGCAGCAAAGCCGGGCCGATGTTCCTCTTGGCACGGAGTTGAGAAACGGTCAACTCGCCGGGACAACTTCCGCTGGCGATAAACGCACGAATCTTCTGGCAGCGCAGTCTCAGCTGATGCGGGTCCGGTCTAGTCCACCTACCTCTGACTCCTCCAACTAGGCTCCCTCCTTAATTGCGAAAAATTTCCGCGCTGCTATCTAATTAAAACCGTACACAGAAGTTGAGGCACTCTATAGCTACTCCGGGGGATCGAGTTGATCAGATAAACGTGCGGTAACAAAATGTAGATCTTTCCTCGATTTAGGGAAGTCACTTGAGGCGATAGCTGATTTCCTTCCTCATTTATATCCAATCGGAGCATCTATTCTCTCTTCGAGTGTAGCGGCTGTTAGTTTATGGAGACGTGACTATTGTATTTCTCTCGTCGTAATTTGCTAAAATGTCTTTTTTTCCCTTACCGTATCGCCTCTGTTGTTTGTGCTACTTTATATTTAGCCACTTCTTGAATATTGATAATAAATCTCGCACTGTGATGTAAAAGCCTGACATAAATTTCCTCATAGTGAATGAAAACACACAGCTGTGTGATTTTCTGTAATACCAGAAAACTCCCGATTCTTTAAAGAATTAAACTCCCATGTATTACGCAGCTTCGAACGTCTAATTACACAAGATGTAATAAAATGTAATAATGTAATAAAATTTGACATTAAGCATGTAATCGAAAAAGTTGAGAAATTCGCAGTCATGTGCAGAGTTCGTAGGAATACACTAGGTCTCACATTCTCAAGTACTAGCTGAATATAACCGGGGTATTTAACGGGCCGTCAGTTAAGCTGCCTCAGTTTTTGTGTGTAATACTAATGTTAATGTGTCACAGTGTCAACATACTCTAAATGACTGCAACATGATTGCATTTTAAATTCGGTCAATAATTATACGAAATATTGAAAAACTAAATTTTATTGCCCTTGGAAGTTAGACAATCTTGCATTCTGGGGTAGCTACTTAAAAGAAATCCCTTGAGTGCAAGGTCGCAAAAGGCAAATGTTTACTGCATTTGTCGTCCCCACATATTGTCTACCATGCAACCACAATATTAGGTGCTAATGAAGCAGGGGGCGGGACTGCAGGTATCCAATGGTGAGCACAGCACGAGGTTACGGAGTGTAGTTGAACTGGTTAGTCGACGAGTAACTCTCAAGAGTGCTACAGCGCTAGTGGTGTTGACACAAAGCAGACTGTGGCAACGATAAACAAAGCAAACGCTTCACCATATCTACAACAACAGTTGCCGAAGTTGACATTTCGTCAGACTGGAACCCAAGGAATATAACAGTGTGAGAAATAAGTGGCGGAATAAATATTAGCGTTTCTGCAAGATAATTGGAATTACGGTATCGTATACAGAATTAATAGACGTTAGATAACGAAATTTCAAACAATGCTTCAAATATAAAATGCTGTAGCAGGACGTCGGATTGAATTGCAGTACATACACACACACACACACACACACACACACACACACACACACACACACACACACACACACACGAGAGAGAGAGAAAGAGAGAGAGAGAGAGAGAGAGAGAGAGAGAGAGGTGGGGGGGGGGGGGGGATAGAGAATTACAGAATTTGTGTTAAGCTTCAGAAGATGACACGTAGGTGTCGAAACAAGTCAGAGTGAATGAAGTCTTTGTCATAAGGGATTTCAAAAATCCCAAATTTTAAATCGCAAGCATTTCAAACGTAAAGAGGAACTTCCAGCCAAGATAATTTTCATATCACTAATCATAAATTTGCCATTTTCACATGTCATCCTCCTGACAGCCACACTTCACACCTAAGTATATTTTTTCACATGATGAATCATATGTAATAAATTTGAAATTGCTGCAGGGATTCCAGAGTTACGCATACGGACCACAACTTTCACTCCCTCGCCGGTTAGGGTTCTAGGTATATTTCACCATCCATGGTCAATGTCTGCAGTACCCTGGTATAAAGACATACGTCTATAGCTTATTTTGGGTGAACTTCTTTGAAGTGTAGAACCAATTTTCACTACTCTTTCAGTTTACTCACATTTCGGTGTAACATGGGTGTCACTGACTATGAAACCTTGTCTCGAGCGATTGTCTCGTGGAAAAACAGTAGCTCTTCTAAGAGGGAGTGTGTAATAAGCAGTTATCAGCTGCGTTATCTCACTAATCAGCCAGCTGAAGGACGCGGTTCACGCGACGATTGGGCAGCCACAGGCATCTGTTGCACTCAATATTGACACGCGATGGATTACCGTGCAATGCTACACGCTTTTGTTTTATGGTACAACGGCATTTTGGCGTTGCTTTTGTGAAAGCTGGAGCACTGGCGCAGGAGGACAAGAATGGCGCATGTATGAGTCGGCGGTTTCAGCAGTTTTGATGTTGGTCCTCAATAATAAGCGTCGCTCGCGTAACAAAGCAATAGGGCGGTCTTCATTATTGAGACTGCTCTGGATTTCCACATTATTGTGGAAGTCATTACTTCAAGAGATTTTAAATGCTTTCATGTTACACTTCGCTCACTTGTTCGCTTGTACAGAAAATACACGTTTTCTAAGCCCGCCTGCGTAGTCAAACTATCAAATGAAGTGGTTCGCCAGAGTGTGGAGGGAGGGAAGTGCTGTCTCCTGGAGGTAATCGAATACAGAGGGGATATCTGGGTCGGACACCTGCGTGGACGAGGTGGTATCATTAAAAAATCATTGAAGAGATATTAAGAGGGGAAAATAGAAGAGACATATCCAGACTAGAATACATCAACCACATCCTCGAGGTTATCACCTACGCCGTTCCCAAGAGGATGGCCAGAGACATAAATAAATGGCTAACTGCTGCTAAGCAACCTGATGGTCGAAGGCCTATGCAGAACAACCTTTGTATTGTCTTTCCTATTCAACAGCTGTAATATTACTTGATTGATAAACACATCCATGGTAGAGGCGGACGACCATTCAGTTTTGGCACAAATTTGAAATACAGAAAGGTCTTCATCGCACATTTCTGTATTAACTCTTTGACTTGCTTCTATGGTTAATGCTAGCGCCACCTATTGACCCTCCTTTACTTTACTTCACTAATAGCTTAATCGCCGCACTAGTCCCATTAGAATAGACAACGCCACTCTCAAGTATGCCTACATGAGACGAAATCTGTATTGTATAAAGTCTACGTGCTCACTTTCGTGAGCTTTGTACTAAAGTTCGATTTTGACGTAAAGTCTATACTAATTGAAATTTCTGTATAGTGGATTACTTAGCATACTTAAATTATTAGGTGCATATTTACCATTGTTAATTTTCTTGTACACATTCCACGGCTTCATTCTGATGACATTTTGAAACGCCTAAACGAAGAACTGTGCGATCAACAAGTTTCTACAGGGTACAGCAACGCCACAGGTTATCCAAGTAGATAAAAGTAACCAGATTTTTGGTAGCTACGAGAACGCAGCAGCAATTATATCCAACGTACGTAGTATGCTGTACTATCAAACAGAAACAATATCCTTTGTAAGTCGAAAACTATTACAGTTGTCGCGCAACTTTAAAATATACAGGATGGAAAAAAATTGTCGCGAAATTTTAATCCTAGATAGCTGATGCCAGTAGGAACCAAAGCTGCTAATCTTGTGTAGATCAACAACGAACAATTTTTAAGCTACGGAAACTTGGAGCCATGCGATCCGATTTTCCGTGGAATTGCCCTGTTGCCGTTCGCGGGCCACCTAAAAACGAAGAAGAATTAATGTGTCGCATTCAACATTCCGTCAATCACATCAGGACAATGCCAGGTATCTTTGAAAGAGTTCGGTAAAGCAGCGTTCGACGTTACCAAACTTACGTCGCGTCAGAGGGTCGCCAGTTCCAGCACCTGCTTTAAGCAAACAATGTCCTGGTTACAAAAAAAGGCCCTTTTCAGGGCCGACACAATTTGTAAAAGACTTTCTGTACGCGAAGTAACAGCTGTTGACGGGTTTGTTCCCCGTGAAGCTACAATGGACGTGTCGGGACCCCGGCGGATTCGCCTCCAGAGTAGAAGGCTGACTCGCTACCACCGAGCCTATCTACATCTACATGACTACTCTGCAATTCACATTTAAGTGCTTGGCACACCTAAACCTTTCTATTCGAGCTCTGATTTCTCATATTTTGTTTTGATGATCATTCCTACCTATGTAGGTTGGCCTCAAAAAATATTTTCGCATTCGGAAGAGAAAGTTGGTGACTGAAATTTCGTAAAAAGATCTCGCTGCGACGAAAAACGTCTTTGCTGTAATGTCTTCCATCCCAATTCACGTATCATATCTGCCACACTCTCTCCCCTATTGCGTGATAATACAGAACGAGCTGCCATTTTTTGCACCCTTTCGATGTCCTCCGTCAATCCCACCTGGTAAGGATCCCACACCGCGCAGCAATATTCTAACAGAGGACGAACGAGTGTAGTGTAAGCTGTCTCTTTAGTGGACTTGTTGCATCTTCAAAGTGTCCTGCCAATGAAACGCAACCTTTGGTTCGCCTTCTCCACAATATTATCTATGTGGTCTTTCCAACTGAAGTTGTTCGTAATTTTAACATCCAGGTACTTAGTTGAATTGACAGCCTTGAGAATTGTACTATTTATCGAGTAATAGAATTCCTACGGATTTCTTTTGGAACTCATGTGGATCACCTCACACCTTTCGTTATTTAGCGTCAACTGCCACCTGCCACACCATACAGCAATCTTTTCTAAATCGCTTTGCAACTTATACTGGTCTTCGGATGACCTTATTAGACAGTAAATTACAGCATCGTCTGTGAACAACCTAAGAGAACTGCTCAGATTGTCACCCAGGTCATTTATATAGATCAGGAACAGCAGAGGTCCCAGGACGCTTCCCTGGGGAACATCTGGTATCACTTCAGTTTTACTCGATGATTTGCAGTCTATTACTACGAACTGCGACCTTCCTGACAGGAAATCACGAATCCAGTCGCACAACTGAGACGATACCCCATAGGCCAGCAACTTGATTAGAAGTCGCTTGTGATGAACGGTGTCAAAAGCTTTCCGGAAATCTAGAAATACGGAATCAACTTGAGATCCCCTGTGGATAGCATCCATTACTTCGTGCGAATAAAGAGCTAGCTGCGTTGCACAAGAGCGATGTTTTCTGAAGCCATGCTGATTACGTATCAAGAGATCGTTCCCTTTGAGGTGATTCATAATGTTGCCTTGGATATATGCCGCCTTGGATATATCGCGATATCCGGCAGGCGAAGCATTCGCGATCATGTGTTGTCCAGAGCATCTGGCAACAGGGCAATCCGACGGTCAATCGGAGCGCGTGGTGCCAAGTTTCCGTAGTTCAAAAACTGTGCGTTGTCGACCTACACAACATTAGTAATTTTGGTTGCTACTGGCATCAGCTATCTAGGATTAAAATTTCGCGACAATTTTTTTCCATCCTGTATATTTTAAAGTTGCGCGACAACTGTAATAGTTTTCGACTTACAAAGGATATTGTTTCTGTTTGACAGTACAGCATACTACGTACATTGGATATAATTGCTGTTGCTCTCTCGTAGTTACCAAAAATCTGGTTACTTTTATATATTTGGATAACCTATGGCATTGCTGTACCAAGTGGCTCAGAAGTTTTGGTTTCTGTGGCTGTGGTGTTACTAACTCAATTTTTGAAACCCGTATTGTAATCTGTACTAGCAAACGAAAAACATAAATCAATTGGAAATCAAAGAGTGGGGACAGGACAGAAATGAAAAACCCTGACGGTGGGTAACTTCACCTCATCGGTGGATTAAGGACAAAAAGCGTGTGGAGTAAAACTGCTTCAGTCTCCCGAAAGCAGTTACCTGAAAATTGCTTGAAGTCTTACGTCAACGAACGTTGAAGGCGTATGTATGCGTTTCGTAATTTGCTATTTCTCAGTGTTTTACTACTCTCGCCGCTAAGAAAACCGCCTTTGTTTTAATGATTGCCACCCAAACTCGCTCATCACATCGGCGACACTATCTCCCCTATTTCGCGATAGCAGAAAACGATCTGCCGTCCTTCGATATCCTCCGACAACCCTTTCTGGTGAAGTTCCATACCGTACAGCAATACTCCAGAAGAGGACGGACAAGTGGTGTAGGAAGTCTCCTCGGTAAACCTGTTGCACCTTGTAAGTATTCTGCCACTAGAACGTAGTCTTCGGTTTGCCTTCTTCACAACATCGTTTCAACGTAAGCTGTCCGTAATTGTAGTACCTAGATATTTAATTGAATTTACAGCTTTTAGAGTTACGTGATTCATCGCGTAAACGGAATTTAATGGTTTTCTTTTGGTGCGCATGTGGATGAATTCACACTTACATTCACATTTACAGTGAATTGCCACTTCTCACACCAATCAGATATCTTGTCCGAGATATATTGCAATTGGTATTAATCTGATGGCTTCATTGCACAGAACAATCTTGAAACGTTTCAAGAGGGCTACTCAGATTGACTCCTAAATCGTTCGTACAAATTACGGATAGCAGTGGATCTTCAACATTCGTGGGGAACACCAGTGCACATTGTAATTTTATATCACGTCATTTATGGCACTGTCGACTTTGAGTTTGTTGCTAATACAGTTCTTAAACCAGTAGAACGACACACGTAAATTTCAATTTTACTAGCGAATGCTTATCAAATTTTGTATTCCTGTGAACTACGTTTTTTGGGGAAATTGTTTAGACCAGGGGTTCCCAACAAAATTTTCTCGAGGACCCCCTCACCGAGCATGATTGGTACCTTGTCATAACACAGCATAAAGTACCTAAAAAAAGCCAGATTAAGAGTATTTTTATGTTTTCTGCCCGCCAGCGTGGCCGAGCGCTTCTAGGCGCTTCAGTCTGGAACCGCGCTGCTGCTACGGTCGCAGGTTCGAATCCTGCCTCGGGCATGGATGTGTGTGATGTCCTTAGGTTAGTTCGGTTTAAGTAGTTCTAAGTTCTAGGGGACTGATGACCTCAGCTGTTAAGTCCCATAGTGCTCAGAGGCATTTGAACTATTATACGTTTTCTATTTTTGGTACTTAGAAAAAACATTGACATATTCTTTAGTGAAAAAGTTCGCGGACCACCTGTCAGGAACCACTGGTTTAGACAGTATACTGATCTGTGTTAAAACATTTTGTTGCTGTCAGTAACAGGCGTCTATGACACGTTAAAAGAAAGCATGATCACCCCTTAACCCCCCCCCCCCCTCTACCCGCCTTGTACGTGTGCTTGGAACGTAGTAGAGGAGGGTGGCGCTGCTGTGGATGTGGTTTAACTGAAGTAAGAAGGTTAAAATCAGTGCACGATAGAATGGTAACGTGAACATGAAGAGAGTTGGACAATATGAGACCTGACTTGCGTGCATGAAACCTATTTTCGGACTGAGCACAGCAACAGAAACGTGCTACAGGGACTGCAAAAAGGTCAGTGAGAGGAAGGGTTGGGTAGGTTTCGTGTGAAGAATGTTTGTTAGCGGCTAGCTCTCGCGGCTGCCACGGTATTGGGGACGCTGCAGCCGTAAGCAATACGGGGAAACCGCAACCTGTTCTGCGCGCTGGGCGCCCGGCCGCCTGCAAGGTTGCCAACATTGCGGCAACAGCCCCTTCTCTCTCTCTCTCTCTCTCTCTCTCTCTCGAATCCGACCGCGACGTTGGCGCCGCTCCCTCAAAGTCCTTTCCAGAAGCTGTGGTCGCTATACTGCTGTGTCGCATCTGCCGATATTGTAGGAAATGGAGCATGTTGTCTGGTGGCGAGATATCACCTGCTCTGGAAGTGACTAAGGCAACGCAGGACGGAGTGATTTGGAGTAACTGACTGGACTGAAATCGAAATGACGTCGATTGTTATTGACTTACTGCACTGTACTGTTCAGTACGTCTGCTACTTCGTACATACAATTCAGTACCTCTCACATAACTTCAAAGGCTATAAAAATAGGTATCTTGAAAATGAAATAAAAGTGCTAAGCGTGTTTGGGACTACAGGTAGATAACAACCATGCTTGGAAAAATCACTTCCCGCAATTAACGAAGTGCTTCAGATCGCTTTCTCCTGTGTAACGAACAGAATGCAAAAAGTTCTGCTGACTGTCGAAAGAAGAGAGAATTTCAGTGATCGGGCAGAAATGACAATGAAAGTTCCACAGGGTTCAATTTTGAGTTTCTATTCCACATGTATGTGAATGACCTTCCACTTAACACTCATCAAGCAAATTTGGTACTTTTTGCACGATACTAGTGTCATAAATAATCCCATTAGACAGGAAAGAGAAGAAATTGTTTGATTTTTAAACTAGTAAGTGGTTTTTTAAGGAAACTTTGCTAATTTTGAGAAAACTCTCTGTATTCATTTGCATATAAGTCACATCAACGATTGATTTAACACATAGCAGGAGTCGGTAAGCAGGATAGAAAGTTCCAATGTTTTTGGTAACTATATCGATGAAAATTTAAATTCGCAGGAACACTACAGAGATTCTCAAACATTATAGTACAGATACTTTAGCTCTTCGTATAATTGCTGATCTTGAAAACAAACGGATCAACCTTAAGCATTTTGCATTTTTCAACTCAAAAGCTTGTGGAATAATTTTGTGTGGTAATTTACTTAGAAAGAATTCATTGTACAAAAACGAACAGTAAGAATATTATGTGGTGTTTACACATGGTCAAGGAGTTCAGGATTTTAACTGCACCTTCAATTTCGATATTCGTCACACACTCCATCTCAATTCGAGAAGAATAGGGATGTAATTACCTACAGCACTACGATAAATAAGACCTATATCACTATTATTAAAGCTGACCATGACTCAGGTGTTCATTATGTGTCAACAAGAATTTGTAGTCATTTGCCCAACAACAAAAGTCTGATATGTACTACAATAAGATTTAAGTCTGACATAAATCATTTATTCTTGATAACGTCTATTCCAAAGATCAATTTCCGTGTAATAAGTGGTGGCTTGTAAATGTAGTTGCACGAGGAATGAAAAGCATTTTCATTAATGTTAAATTTAGGCCAGTGGGCCATGCAGGAACTTGACTGGCCAAGATGAAGCCACCCACAGAAACCAGTCACGTCTACATATCCGGTAAAAATAATTTCGATAAAAAATTGTTCAAATGATGGAATATGTAACTAATTAGTCTATAACTGACTCATAATTACTGTTAAACGCGAGTTAACAATGAATAAACTAGTACATTCTGCATTTTTCCGGTCACTAATCAGTAAGGTGTGTTTTCTTTTTCCTTTTTTCTTTTCCTTTTTTTTAACTTACGCGGGCAGTATTTACAGAGTTAACTATTGAACATCTTGCAGAAACTTCTTCATAAAGCTTCGTAATTTATATAAATGCTTTGCTATATATTAATTTACTTCATTACTAATACGTCTCACCACGGAAAAAAAAGAGTGAAAATTGTGAATGTAACAATAAGGCCAAAACAAATTACCAGGGTTTATTTTCCGACCAACAGTGTGGTACAACATGATCTGATACACGTTATTGTTCTTTTGTACGTTTCTTGTCGCGTTCGATCTATTTACATATTTAGTGAGATATTTAGTCTGACTTGCATGGTCAGGTAATCTGTAAATGCTTCCTTAAGTTATGCGTATTAGTGGGTAAGAAATCCAAAGAATACATATTAACACAATAAAGGGCGCTCGGTCTTCCCTGACGAAACAAACGTTAAAGACAAACCTGTTACGTAATGTTGAGTGTTAAAGGTATCGGGTCGATACGGAAGTCAGCAGTGCAAAAAAGGATTTCACCAGGAAAGAGTAGAAAAATTAGCCTTGCCGTGTAATGGAGTCAATTAGGAGAAAGCTATAGCGTTTTCGCAGGTAGCCTGTCCTTATCGTTCTCTCTAATTAGTCATCCAGTAAACGATTTTGTTCATAAACTTTAGTCAAAAACTACTGCGAACATTGCATTCACAATTTCATTCTTTAATACGTAAGATTCATTTTTCCATTGCCGATAACTGTTCTGCGTCTGACGCTTAGCAGAACAGAGTTTCACTGAAAGGCGGGGAAGTCAATGAAAGATAATAGTTGAGAGGACTGGTACGATTGTCTGGAAGTGTAAATATTTAATGAATATACGAAATCTGGAAAAGGGGAGCATTAAAATTAACTTTTCTATCGAAAAACTTAGGTGCATAGCTAAATTATTATTAGAGAATGTTAGTACGGTATTTACGTGCTCTGTCTATCTTACTGTTCACCCAATTATATGAAATAAAACCCAAACGTTACCTATGCTTTACATTGCTCGTTACCCCTATCTAAATCTTCGTACTTACACTCGGGTTGTTTCAACCCACTATGTAGTGTAAAAAGGATTTTTTCAGGGAATCTTCAAATATTAAAAACAAAAAAATTCTTCAGTGCTTTCTAATAACTGTACTAGGTGGAGAGGAAAATTCTGTCGAAATCTATCCGTCTCATGAGGGGAGGATTGTGTATGAACATGTGTACCGAAGGACTGGAGTTGCGTTATCTACTTCAGCATGTGTATTAGGTACATAAAATTTTCATTCCTTTCACTGTTACGATTTTCCTCCTTTAATGTAATCAGTTTCATAACTCTATTATTTGAAAAAAGAAGCCAGACACAAACTGTCCTTCATGTGCTGTTGACACATTCAATACTCCAGGGAAGGCTTTCTGTTTGCGCAGACTGCGTTGCCTGTGATACAAGAGGTGCAGTGCAGAAGGGCCGATATAAACACATTGTGAAATAACCTTTCAGCCTTCACTAACACCGTCTATCTTTTTACTGTCCACTAACTTGAAGTACGTCTATTAATTTGAAACTAGTAAAACTGCTTTGTCACAGAGGCCTTGCTCGCCGTGACGTAGGATACAGGATATCTGGAAAATTTTCCTTATCAGCTCTTGGCTTTTGCTTGTGAAGCAGTTATCAGCTACTCGGGCAGTTAGTGTGTGTGTGTGTGTGTGTGTGTGTGTGTGTGTGTGTGTGTGTGTGTGTGTGTGTGTGTTTTACAGGAATATTTTCTTGCATACCGTATACTTCTTTCCGGCGAATACTCTTTGTGAATTGTGCTCTTGTGCCCTAAGTGTGCAGGCCAAATCTGTGTTGATTTATTTACCAGTTCTCTGCCAGAGTTTTCGCCTGCGTTTGCACATCTTCCTCTGTATATAATGATCTTCGCTCTGAACTTTCATCCTAATCCCCAGAAAACTTATTATTCTGCTACGGTAAAAAGTATGCAAAAAGCCATGGACAATGCTTCAACTTTTTTAGGTGTGAAAATAGAGCAAACACTTCTTATAGGATCAGTATTTTCGTTCAGTTTAACACGTTTATGTTCCTTGTACTCCCAGGAATATTGCGGGTGTCACAATCCCGTCGAATTTGTGTACTAATAAGAAATGCATATATTAATTTGGTTGAAAGTCTTCCAGATATGGATGAGTTACGAAACGTCCCCTTTCAAAAATTATAAATGACAGTGCTGGAAAAACTCTTAAGTTATTTGATACAGAAACAGGTGAGTAAAACTCAACGTACTCAAACAGTTTTCTCTTTACTTATTCTGATCACTTAACTGACACACAATATTTTTAGGGCAACGCAATCTGACTTTCAATAATCCCTACAAAAGAATGGCCCTGACTAACAATAACCTATACCTTTCATGAATCACTTACTTCACAAAAATCTTCGTTACTCTAACTATTGCAATACTACGGGCTAAATAAAAGATTCTAACTACTGAAGAAACTAACTACTGATAGGCATAGTTAGAAAATGAAAGATTTGATACAGAACAAACAGTGTAATAATAATAGCGTTCAAAAGTCAATTTTGTGACAACCGATTAAACAAATTTCCTTTTTCTGATGGACACACGTCCAGATCGTCCACTCAAAACTCTGGCATTTCTCTGCTCACATCCACCACTGCTGGCGGCTCACCTCCAACTGCAGAACGCTACGCGCTGTTAACATCCAACTGCCCAACACTAAACTAGCGAATATTCCAACAACGAGTCCAACCAGCCACAGACTGCACACAGCGCAATCAGCGATTTTCATACAGAGCACTAAAAACCTTAACAGCTTATTTAATTACTCCAGCGGTGTTGAGACAGGGGTCACGTAGCCTCCTGTCGGATCACCGAAGTTAGACGAAGCTGTGCTTGGCCAGCACCTGGATGGGTGACCGTCAGCGTCTGCTGAGCGCTGTTGACACGCGGGGTGCTCTCAGCACCTGTGAGGCCGATGGAGGAGCTACTTGAGAAGTGGCGGCTCCGGTCACGAAAAGTGGCAACTGTCAGGAGAATGGTGTGCTGACCACATGCGCCTCCATACCCGTATCCAATGACGCCTAGGGTTGAGGGTGACACGACGTTCGGTCGGTATCGTTGGGCCTTTAAGGACGTTATTTGAGTTTTTTGTTCATGAGGCACGCTTTGTGTTCTGTTTCAAGAATCTCGGTGGTAAAGTGTTGCCCAATCAAAATCATGATCATCATCGAGTTTGCTGTGGACGTTCCGACATTCAAGAGGACAAAAACTGTGTTCGCAGTGCATCTCGCATAGAAAGACGAACACTCAAGACACCCTGTCAGGTCTCTATTGGCTTGCTAAATCAGCTGACGTTAATCTGACAGAAAATGTCTGGTACTGTTGGGATTGCTAGCAACCTCCACGTGGACTGATAGCTCTATGATGTAATCATCAAAAGTGGCTTGAGCTGGATGTATCATATCTGAAGAAATTTAGGGGCACACTTCCTCGCCAAACCGGTGCAATTTTTTAGGCTAGAGGCTGTGTTACGCGGCATTCTGGGAGTGACTTGCTGTGCATCCGGTGTGCTTACAGCTTTTGTTTCAATATGTTTACTAGCTTTGTGACAACCAACTGCAGAAAATAGTTTCTTTAATGAATAATTACAGTGAATCTAAACGGTCCAGACACGTTACTGTGGCAACCGCCTATGTTATAAGTCAACGTGAAACAACCACTCTTACGTACGGCACGTGGCAGCTCCATCACTGAGGAAGGCGTGTAAAGGGCGTCTGAGGCGGGGACTCTGCTAACAGTACTGTAACGCCGAAGCGGAACTACTACTCTGGTGTGCGAAAAGGCTTGTTATGCCGTCCGGCGACACCAGAGTGGTGTGAGCATAGATCGCGCAGTGGCCTGCGACAGCACGTTAGCCTCTTTTGCAATCTGTTGGTGTTCTGTTTAGGTAACAAGTTAAACACGTCAACAAGTGTTTTGTTTTTATAAGTACTTGTGCCATTTCATCATGGCGGACGAAAGAGGCGGTAGGATTAT
The DNA here is from genome assembly GCF_023897955.1 of Schistocerca gregaria. Lineage (NCBI taxonomy): Eukaryota > Metazoa > Arthropoda > Insecta > Orthoptera > Acrididae > Schistocerca > Schistocerca gregaria. The sequence goes on along the minus strand of NC_064926.1, from coordinate 423,204,565 downwards.
TCACGATGAATGCGCGGACGTCTTTTCTGACGTTCCGAACGATTTGGCCGATTGGGAAGGAGACATAGGATATCAAAAAGCAGAATCGTAGGAAGATAGTGAAATACGCCCAAGAAGAATTCGGCGAACGCTACGGTTGCCAAATTATTCGGCTGAATCAGATGAAAAAGGCAGTGCACAGTGGTCAGACCAATAATAAATTTGAAGGATCCCTGGGTCCAAACATAGTTCCCAAAGATACACAGCGTCGAGGATATTGTAAAATTATATATTCGGAACGATCTATTTGAATATATTAGCAACGAAAGCAAAAAGTACTATAGTCAAAATTGCAATAGAAGGAAACTGGATTTTTAAAAAAATGCCAAATTTGTCGACGTTACGGGTCCCGAACTTAGAAACTGGTTTGGGCTTGCTATCCTTATGGGAATTGTAAGAAAAGCATATATTAATGATTACTGGTCAACGAATCCGTTGATAGACACATCGATATCGACAGCACTAGATAATGCCGACCGGCTTGTCAAAGTGCAATTCGTGATTGATTATTTTTCCAAAAAGTTTAAAGAAACGTCAAAACATCTCAATTGATGAAGGAATGATACCGTGGCGTGGACGGTTAAAATTTAAAGTTTACAATCCGTCGAAAATTACGAAATACGGCACTCATTCGGATGCTGTGTGATTCGAGTACGAGACACATTTCCTCATTAAAGATATATTTCGCCGCTGGGCAGCCTTTAGCAAAAACAGTGATGGAACTCTTGACGCCTTCTGATGGAAAGTGGAATCACCTCTGCATGGATATTTATTATAACGGCGCAGAACTAGGAGAGAAGTTACTTGAAAAGAAAATTCGAGTTTGTGGAACGATACGGCAAAATGGAGGATTTCCGGAAAATTAAAGCGCGCAAAATTCAATGTGTTTGAAGTTTGTCATCAACGGAAAGGAGACAAGCTGCCGGCGACAAGCCAAATAATTCGACTTAGCGCTGCCGGCGCCAAGCGAATAAATTTGTACGAGACGTGCGGACGGCAAAATGTTAATTGGCTTTTGGGCCGAGGGGTGGAAGCGTATCCGAAACAGTTCAGCTGGTAAACTCTTCACATGTCGCCGTGGTTAAAGCATACCGTGTGTTGCAGAATGGCGCTACCCGAAACCAGTGTAGACACAACTATGGTGTATCGTGTTCCATAGGTCACAGGGGTGAACGACGGCTGCGGAGGTGAATACTGGCGAATAGACGTGCAGCTGTTCAGCAACTGACGACGGCCCAGATGAACCAAGGGGCCACTAACGGTGTCCCCTGAACGAACTTTCAGCGAACGGTGCCGCGTATGGGCCTGCACAGCAGACGCCCGTTTCATACACCCGTGGTGCTCTCCCCTATTCAGCGGCGACCAAGGCTGGAACCTGTAGGCCAGTGCTCAGATGAATCATATTTGATGCTCCATCGGACAGATGGCCGTTGGTGTGTACTGCGTAAAACGTCTGACACCAAACACCAACAATCGTCGGAAGGGTCCAGGCCAGAAGGAGCAGCTTCATAATGTGGAGAATGTTTTCGTGGGATTCCCTGAGTTACCACCTTACTATGGAAGGCGCAATGGATCAACTCAAGTATACATACATCCTTGCAGACCATATCCACCTCTGCATGGAGTTTTTTTTTTCTCGGCACTATGGCATCTACCAACAAGACAATGCGTCATGTCACGCAACTTGCAGTATACGTGTGTGGTTCGAAGAACGGCCACCAAACTCCTCGAAAACCAGTCGATAGTCTGCAGAACCACCTCGATCGCCGTTCGCGCGATGGATCCTTCTCTCTGAGAAATCGAGGCCAGCTGGCCACGGTACTGTAGTCGGCATGTCTCCATCCTTCTCGGTGCTACCCCAGAATATCATTGGTTCTGTTCCTGTACGTGTCGCAGCGGTCTGCGCTTCAAAAGGTTACTCAGGCTTTCGACAGGAGCTCACTTCAGTATGACAGGGCAACGTATGTCTTTCTGGTGACGTGGATGGCCAGTTCAACTTTATTTCTTCTAAATTACATATACTTTCTCTCGAGGCATTCCAGCTGATCCCTTCTCGAAGATAGAGCAAAAAACATCGCTAAAGAATTTAAATTTTATTTTAAGATCTTTTGTTGGATTTTTACATTGGTCGCTGTTTTGGCGTTTCTGCGCAGGATCTTCCTTTCTTGAAACCCACTTGGTGTCCACAAAGTTGATAGTCTAGTTGAGCTTTTGCTCTGTTTAGTACAGCTTCAGATAATATCTCTCGTTTTACTCGTACATGTAAGAGTGAAAGCCCTCTGTAATTGTTCGGGTCTGCCTTGGACACTTTCATATGGAGTGGGTGGATGAGGACTGTTTTCAATTCATCTGGGATTTTTCTTTTACCCGGATTTCTTCAAAGATGGTTTAGACAGTGTATATGGCATTTTTCTTGACTTTCGTTTTCTTCTTCAGAGTTCAGCTATGATCTGGTTCTTTCCCGAGGTCTTCCAGTATTTGAGATTCAAAATGACTGTAGTTCCTCGTTGAAGGGTGGTTGAGAACTAGGATTGGATATGGTTGAGGACTGAAAGTTAACTTTTTTTTCTATACATCCTTCGCAGTTCAGGAAATTTTTGAAATTTTCTGCCAGTGTTTCGGAAGTTGTTCTGGACAGTACTTGCATCTTTGTTTCGTAGTTGTAGGTTCGCTGGGCTTTATTTGTGGACTTTTTTAGTCATACGAAACTTGCTTGTGTAGTTATTTATGAAGTCTTCGATGGATCTGAAAGATGAGTCGGTTTTTTGAGCTTTTTTATTCTTGTGAGATCTTTTACTCTTAAATTTTCTTACACTTACCAAGCATTGTCTACTACATTCGTTTTTATGTTACTGTTCGTTGTACTTCTCATTTCAAGGAATCTGTCACTATCTTTTGTTAACCGGGTATGTAGCAGTTAGCCTTTAGTTATTAGGCTTTTTTCCTATTTTATCACAGTTTCAGTTTGCGTATCTTCAGCTTATTACCTCGTCGGAATCACAATGTCTGCTTTTATTGTTGCTATTTCGCTTTTCCCTTTTGGCGATGATTTTGAGTTCCATTTTAGTAAAGTGGTGATCGAGATCTATGTTGAATCCTAAGTACTTTGAAATTTTGTGTGTCTTTGCGGAATTTCGGTCTGATTGCGACATGATTGAGTTGAAATTTACCGAAGTGCGGGTTTGTCGACATTAAGCTTTTCTCTTTCGTAGGTAGCCTTTTAAAGGTAGTGGATCTGAGGATCATCTTGTGTGCTTAGCGTTCAGTGTGTCACTCTAAACTGCCGCAAAAAAATTAACTGATACGGAGAGGAGGACGCGAAATGGAACATTCCAGGTTAAGACGGTATGGAGTGTTATTTCAGTGATTACAGATTCAAAAATAACCTGGTGGTATGGGCCCACTTAACAGTATGTTGTTGCACCCCCTCTGGTCTGGATGCATGCAGTGGTTTGGTTGGAAAATTCGTGCTTCCAAACTCAGTAGTCATTGTTCTGGTGTCGATGGCAGCCAACACACAGGACGGCAATTCCCTAGTCCGGCGCTGGGTAGACTCCGAGGAATGTTGTGGGATAGCGCTGTATGTTGCAGGGAGTCCATTACTTACTCTCGGGTGGGAGGTGCAGGTGTGAACAGGTTACGGTTTGCTTTGTGCAAAATGTGTCGACCCTCCTTCTGGTAGTCACACCTGGTCGACTGGAGCCTTGAGTATACCAACTCTGAAGCTACCACAGATTCGAACCTCGGTCCACTGTCATGCCAAAATGTCTCATGAACCTGTATTTTGCGCTGTTCGACCAGATGGCCAAATGGAGTCCCACAGTGACACCCTTGCAAACTTTGCCAGGTGCTGATAACGTTCTCATTCGTATGATAATTGAAACCCTCAGCTGCCGACAGGTGTTGATATACCTCGATGGGGGCAACTGAAAATGTGTGCCCCGACCGGGACACGAACCCTGGATCTCCTGGTTACATGGCAGACGCTCTATCCATCTGAGCCACCGAGGACACAGAGGAATAGCGCGACTGCGGGGACTTATCCGTTGCACGCCTTCCATGAGACCCACATTCCCAACTGTCCACAATCTACATATGTAATGTTCCTTCGTCTGTGCGAATGCGCACAGGTTGCCCGAACTCTTATAGGATTCGTCACCTTAATGAGCGCGAGTAATGAGTGGATGGGCAAATATCTATTAGGTACATTAGGTATGTAGATTTTGGACAGTTGGAAATGTGGGTCTCACGGGAAGCTATTCATCTGTGTCCTCGGTGGCTCAGATGGATAGAGCGTCTGCGATGTAAGCAGGAGATCCCGGGTTCGAGTCCCGGTCGGTGCACACATTTTCAGCTGTCCCATCGAGGTGTATCAACACCTGTAGGCAGCTGAGGTTGTCAGTTATCATTTATTCTAGAGAAGCTGCACAGTCATCACTGGTATCTGTTCCTTCGAGAACAGTTACTATCTTCATATGTTCTCATTCGAGTTTGTGGCATTTCCGTGTCTTTCAGTGACGATTGACGTTCACGCCTCTTAAATCTCCCATGAAATCCCGTGGGCATTCTACCTGTCACAGACGATTGCAACTCTATAATCATTTACATACTCGTCGATGGTGTGTGTACGCATGCGAAGTTACATTGACACCCGACCATGTCTTCTAAGTTCTTCAACCAGTTGGTACAACGTTTCATTGCATTTTCTATCTCAGTGTGATTCGACTATAAAGAGCTTCAATATAAAAGGCGAAACAAGTTTTGCAAGTAATCTTGTTACTCATCAGTTAAGTACAGTTGTGAAGCAGTAGAGCAAAAGCTGATGGTGCGTGGAGAACCTAGTGAATGGGGCGACCAGAAGCGCCCCGGAAGCGGCCGCTGGCGGTAGCGCCGTGCTGACGGCCGCACGCCAACCCGGCAGAGTCGCCCAACGCCCACAGCCACGGCCCACCGGCGTCGGGCCGCTATCGATTGTGGCTGCGTGGGGTGGCCGGCGTCGCCCAAGCGTCGGCTGGCTCCTCCGCGGATGCTGCGGCAGCCGCAATCGATAGGCCTCGCCACCGCCACACACCCGCACGTCTACTCGCCCATAGTGTTTCCTTGAAATATCACCATCTTTCGTCTGAACTGCCTAACATACATGTACTGTCCAGTCTCATTAATGTGACCACGTGTCGAAAGCCTGAATTACCACCTTTCGCAGCGCGACCGCTACGATACGTACAGGACGCGTCAGTGATGTCCTGGAAGGTAGCAACAAGGGTGGGGATTACTGAAACCCCAGTGCTGTGGCCAACTGCGCTAGGTTTCTCGGTTGAGGAGCCAAGGCGCACCAAACCCGGTGGATAAAATTAAAATTTGAAACAGTTTTGATCGCAATCTAGTTAAAATATTATTTTATTTGAGTGATTGACCGGTTATGACTCTAGGGTCATCTTCAGACTCCAGAGCGGTGGATGGACACTGCTAGATGAGTTCCGTCGATCCTCGACCCTCGTGTAACTGAACAGTTACAACGGTCGACGTAACTCATCTAGCAGTGTCCATCCACCGCTCTGGAGTCTGAAGATGAATTTTAGATTGTCGAAACCAGTCATTGACTCAAATAAACAAGATTTAGATCAAGACTGTTTAAAAAACTTCCTGGCAGATTAAAACTGTGTGCCGGACCGAGTCTCGAACTCGGGCCTTTGCCTTTCGCGGGCAAGTGCTCTACCAACTGAGCTACCCAAGCTTGGTAGAGCACTTGCCCGCGAAAGGCAAAGGTCCCGAGTTCGAGTCTCGGTCCGGCACACAGTTTTAATCTGCCATGAAGTTTCATATCAGCGCGCACACCGCTGTAGAGTGAAAATTTCATTCTAGAAAGCTGTAAGATCGCTGACTACGTTTTCTAAAATCTTACAACCCGATGGAGGTTCTAGATTGCGTTTAAATCCGGGCAGTTGGGTGGCGAGAAGAGCACGGTAAATTCATGATGGGGTTCTTCGATCCACGTACGTACACTCTCAGCTACATGAACAGTCGTGCTGGCAGAAGCCATCGAGCCGTGCATGGGCGCGTAGATATGGTCCCCAAGGATAGATACATACTTCTGTTGCTCCATCGTGCGTTCCCGAATGACGATGTCATCCAGCGGATGCCACGAAAACATTCCCCAGGCGTAACACTCCCTTCTCCGACCTGGAGCTTTCCGAGAATTGCTGCAGTGTGTCTTTCTGTCCGATGGATTATAAATCGTGAGTCATCTGAAAAGGCCACCTGTCGCCGCTCCTAGACCTCTAATTCCGGTACTGGCTTGCATATTCCAACTTTCGTCGCCAGTAAAAAGAAGTCAGTATAGGTGCGTGAATCAGGCGCCTGCTTCGGAAACCCATATGCAATGAACTTCGCTCAGCGGTCCGTCTAGGAGACCGTTGGCAGCCCCTTGGTTCACCTGGGCGGTCAGTTGCTCAACAGTTGCACATCTATTCGTCCATCCGCAGCTGTCGTTGCCTCTGTCATCTATGCATGAACAAAACACAAGTGAAACAATGACGGATTCGAACATGGCAGAGAGAGTGGGATGCAGCTGACAAGGGTCGCAGACTACACTTTCTTTCCTGATGTACACGAAAGACGGAAACTGAAACATGTCGACCTAAGCCGGGGAATGGTCCATTTCCTGACAGGCCACGAACCATATCCGGTACATTTAAACCGTATGGGACTCACTAACGACGAAGTATGCGCATGCGGATAAAGTGGGACACCAGAAAATGTCGCACAAACGAGACCTATACGGAAAGACAATGACTCGCCAGAATAATACAACCCGATGCTGGACCACAATAAATAGCGTAGCCGATATTGTATCGAACACTCTGCACCAAAACCCATATGGAAGGAGGCGTAGACAAGAACAAACAACACAACAAACCACGTGGGAGGACACAAACACGAGCACAGATTCCGAAACAGAGGAAGGAACATTAAGTGAACATGGCCAAGAAGGGATCAACTTGCAAGGGACCAAAACCAAAAATGCACGTCACTGCATGCCACAACAGTCACAAACAACACCACAATGATGAAACAAATGGACACCGGCACCACATACTAAGATTGCAGTAATAGGGTAATGTCGCCTAGGAAGAGAAGGCTCGAAGAACTTTCATTCCGAGGCTGCTCCTCCCCAATGACATCCTACACAGTGTTTAAAGTATGCTGCACACAAGGAGTAATGTATTGCTCGTCTTACTGTGTGCAGACAGAAGTATATTCTCTTCTATATTCAAAGCAACAATCAGTGAATTTTATATATCAGAAATTTATTAAGGAATAATGCATTCAAGTAGCAGTGAACTATATTTCTACTAACAAGTTACAAACATAAGTGTGTTTCTCACGTAAAGCTAAAATTCACGTACTATATGTATGAAGTGCTCAATCAGCATTTAATCTATATAATCTGTGTAAACATACATTAGCACAAACCATTTCAGATGAGAATAGCTCTATGTTGTACCGAGACCTTCTCATCTGAAATAGGTAGAAATAGGCAATTGTTAACCAACATACTACTTACACTGTATTCCACATCCAAATACAGCATTCACTTCCCTCTACATTCTACAAATTATTTTTATCACGCTCATAATTCTCAACAACTAGATAGTAACAAATTACATGGAACCATTTCAACAATTAAGTGTTCAATTCGCTGTAACCTCGGACAAATATTTATATCTAATGTTCTTTATATTATTTAAAAAAGCGTTAACAACTGTATACCAATAAAATTGTTACAGTGAGAAGTCTTTGCTATTAGATTCAAAATCATCCGACCCACCTTACGTTTCAAGGCGGTGGGTTACTCCGTACTGTTAATGAAATAAATAAATGTCATCTATGGTCCTTGGTGCACCACAGTTCACTTGTCGCCGGTTTTGGATAGCGCCATTTTGCCATGCACAGTTAACCACGACGGCACGAACAGTTCACAAACTTAGCCGTTTCTAAAATGCTTCCACCCTTGACCCAGTAGCCAATGATCATGCCCGTTTGGACGTCAGATAAATCGCTCCGTTTCCACATTACGACTACGATACACTGTTTTCCACGTCCCCCAGACATGGTTAATATAGTACCTACTGCTACTGCTGCCATCTGCTTGTGGTTACTGATCGTTGACGTCGAACATAGGCGGTGCTCACACTAATGATACTGGCCCATGTATAATATACCTTATTCCCCAATGTCAGGGAACGGCTAGCAACGACACCCCAGCAGACGCAAGGTCCACTTTCTCACAGGACATGGCACCTTACCCCATACATTCATACTGCCTACCTCTCTGAGAAGGGAAGAACGTGCTTTTGGGTGGAGAGGCTGCCTAGAGCACGTCGTAAAATAAAGCCGACACTCTTCTCGCACGAGCCGTACGACCAAAGCAAATGTCCGGGTACGCACTCAACACACTCGGAAATGAAATAGCAGGGAAAGAAATCGATAGTACTACAGACTCGATCTCAAAGGCGTTGCATACGAATTAGAACAGGAACTACGCAATAGATGTGACGTGAGACCCGGGACGCAACAATTACCCCACCCCGGCAGCTACTTCAGAGGCAGATGGTGAAAGTGGCCGTAGCAATAATACACACGATGATAACTCCTTGGACCAAATCATGTGGCAGATAAGCCGGTACGTGCCGTAATCATGTATGGATCTTACACGGCTGTCGTTGCTATGAAGGGTAATACAGACACTCTGAAATATCGGGAAAGCATCATCAAATTTGTTTTCATCCGCACCGTTGCCATCTATGTATTTGTTTATTGCTAATACAGCCAGACTAGATGTACTTCCAGCCGTCTCTTTGATCGGACTAGAAGCAGCACATACCAAAGATGTTAAAATACCTTCCCAACAATATTTGGCCGATAGGTTCGTCTTTCAAGACGAAAATACACGATTACAACATACACACATCTTTGACACTTTCCTGTAGGAGGCAGGAAAGGAACGAATCTACATAGACGTCTATACTCTGCTAGTTATCTTACAGTTTGTGGAAGAGGGTACTTGGTGTTCCATTATGACTTATCGAGTTTAATGTTGTAATCGAGAGAAATCGGTAAAAAAAATTGTTGGTGCGAATCCTTCTGAGGTCTTCATGGTTTTTTTCCCAAGATAAACGTATGTTATCATTATATTGATTGATTCCTCTAGGAACGTAACCTCTCAGAATTTCGTTGTAAACCACAACGTGGCGCAGAAAGCCTCTCTTGCAGCACCTGCCTCTGGAGTTGGCTAAGCACAGCCGTAATGTTTCCCGCTTAATAAATGAACGTGCAACGAAACCCGCTGCTGCTTTAACATCTTTTGTAGTTTATATGTCAATCCTATCAGGTACGAATACCAGACTGACAAGCAATACTGAAGTCCAGAACGAGATTTTCATTCTGCAGCGGAGTGTGCGCTGATGGTGAAACTTCCTGGCAGAGTAAAACTGTGTGCCGGACCGAGACTCCAACTCGGGACCTTTGCCTTTCGCAAGCAAGTGCTCTACCATCTGAGCCTCCCAAGCACGGCTCACGCCCCGTCCTCACAGCTTTACTTCTGCCAGTACCACGTCTCGTACCTTCCAAACTTCGCAGAAGCTCTCCTGCGAACCGAAATACTAAAGCAGTTTCGCGAGTTCCATCCTTTGTGGCATGACTGCACTTCCTGAGGATTTGTCGCATGAATCTGTCTGGCACATGCATCACCTGTGGTAAGTTTTATGTGGTCGTTCCACTTTAAATCACTCTGTACGCATAATTCTAGGCTCCAATCGTGTAAACATACAATAACGCGTCTTACTGCCGAAAAATATGCTAGCTTTATGTGAGGAGTTTACTACCAATTCCTGCACCAACCGTCCATTCTTTCGAGGTCTCCCTGCATTTCGCTACAATTTTGTAGCGTTCCGACTTCTCCGTATACATCGGCAGCATCTGCAAAAAGCCTCATGTTCGGACGTTGCACTAGTTATTTGTATAGTCAAAAAGTAATGTTGCTATAAAAATCCCTTAAGGTACTCCTGAGATGACTTTTCATTTGAACTTTTCTCTCCGTTAAGACTGTACCGGTTTATTCAGTTTGCTAGGAAGCAGTTTGCCGAATCAGATACTCCGTGCACACGTATATCGTTTATTAGTCAACAGTGCGGAACTGTGTCGTCCGGTTTCCGAAAGTCAAGGAAAACGGCATCTGCCTGTGTGCCTGCTTCTGCCGCTTCCTGGGTCTTCTGGAAGAAAAGAGCGAGTTCTATTTCACACGCTCATTGTTACGGAACCTACAGAGAAGTTTTCGGTTTCTAGAAATGTAGTAATAGATGATTATTAACATCTTTCTGTATTTTACGAAAGACAGATATGGGAGGTACAGACCTGCGCTTGTTGCGTCTATTCGGCGAGCCTTCTTGGGAAAAGCAATTACCTGCGGGTTTTTTCCAGTCGCGAAGAACGCCTCGCTCCTCCAGCGACCTATGTGCTGCTGCTAGTAGAGGATGGCCTGCGGTATGTGCTGACATGAATCCGGCTGAGATTGCTTGGGAGTCGTTGAGACTTGTGTGTGTGTTTATATATATATATATATCGTTGAAGACGGCATGCTACCGAAAATACGAGCTTGTTATAACACATGGGATGGAACAATGTGGTCCAGAGCTTCATATCGCACAGGTACCATTTAGGCACAGGTAGCCTTTATTTTGTTTACTGTTTTGTTTTTATTTTATGGTAGTTATTATTTCTGTTTCATAATAAATTCTTTCATTCCCTGCTCCCCTGAAATCAAACCTGCACACGTTTGCAGGTAACTTTTTGTAACACAAAACTATTTCTCACTTTCACCAACTGTCACATAACCCTGTGTACAAACAGTGATCCAATACTGTAAAATGCTTTTTTATTCCAGTCTCTGATCACAAATGAATTCTTTAGACGATGACCGGTTTCAGTGTGTAATGACCATCTTCAGACGTAAAATATATAAATATATACATCTAGTGAGCAGTGTGTCTTTTAACATAAAACAGCGGTCGACCAAACAGAGGGCGCTGTTCATTTATCTGTCTCTTTCAGCTGTCATATAGACATTTTATCTTTCACGAGTAATATATAGGTTGGCACAGGCAATGTATTACGCTATATTAATTGTTGACCGTAAATTCACCATAAAATATAAGGGTCGGACCTATACTCTTTAATATATTTTCTTTTAATAATTTTACACGGGTAACTGCATTCATCTTTTAATGTACCACAATTGGTCTCTATGATAGTCATCAATTTTAATAAGTCGGCTACATGCATTTTATCTAATGTGCTTTTATCAGATTGTTTTTGCGTAAATGATGACTATACATAAGCCCACAGTAGCGACATCTAGGGAGGGTGTAGGTAAACAGGTTTCTGGATGCTACTGCACTTCAGAACTAGTTGGCAACAATCACTATGGTGACAATGTGGCCTATTCTACATCACATTTTAAATCTGTGACGATACTATGATGATTATATGTTTTGACGATGCCATTATGGCCGTATCACTTTAGAACATGGTGTAAAAAAAAAAAGGTACGTTATACCATAATTTATCTGTACATTTCCCTGGTGTATGACAGTATATTGTGATACATATTGCTGTTTTATGTTAAGACACACTGCTCACTAGACGTATATATTTATATATTTTAGATCAGAAGATCGTCATTAGACACTGAAACCGATCATCGTCTAAGGAATTCATGTGTGATCAGAGACTGGAATAAAAGAGCATTTTATTTCTCACTTACCTGACAAACACTAAATTGCCTTTTCTTTCCTGTTGATTATACCAGAAGCGGCTTGCTATTAGTAAGCTGATAATCAGAAAGAAATGCCTAAAGACTATTCTCGGTCGTGATTAAATGAATGAGCTTTCGAAGTTCAGAAGATGAGAAACGGAAGCTACAACCTACAAAGCGTGTTTCTGCAGCTTTCTAGAACCAGCCATTGCTGACACAGCGCCTTGCATTCGGAGGAGTTTCCGACGCCTATTGCCGCACTCTTGAGAAGCAAAACGAGTAAAGGAGTTCTCGTCGCGTGACTTCGTCTTCCGTAGTCAACGCCAGTCGTCAAACGGCGCACCGCGTCATATCTGCGAACGGAACTCGGCCTGCAGCGGGGACTGTGACGCCAGAGCGGAAGCTCGGACGCTGGCTGTCGCGACCCAGTTCGTGAATGGAGCAGTCAGTGGTGCGAAGCCACGACTGAATGGAGAGACCAAGTTTGTGGGGGCGGTTCCTGGCGCTGTTTGCGTTGCTCCTGCCGCGGACTGTTCTGCAGCAGCGCGGTGGGCAACACGAACACAACCTCTAAAAGGACGACCAGGCGTTGGTTCTGCTTGACTTTAGTTTCCCATATTCTTCGGCTATAAAACGTATAAAGCCCGTGACAGTTCACAAAATCCTGAAGTCTTGTAGTTGGGTAGAACTACTTGGTTATAACCTTCGCAAGATGCCGCTTTTCTTAAGCGCGTCTCGAAAGTTTAGACTTAACATTACAGGGATGGTAGAGGACCTTGCAGCGATTCTCGTATTTATGATGGATAAGTAGGTTTTATTGAGAAGGTGCCAACTTTCAATCGACGAGCGCTAAAGTGCCTTAATATCGGTTCTGCTAATTTGACTCGGGTGAATTCACCGCAGGTAGCGGCCTGCAATAAAAAAGATATTGTCGTATTCCATTAAAACACACACAGCGCTCAAAGGTTCCAAAATGCGCGATCTGAGTTAGATGTCTAGCTTCGTACGACAGTGACGTTGAGCCACTCCGGTCGTGAAACAATGCCAAGGAGTAATCAGCCACTTCCTTAAAAAATTTATATATATATATATATATATATATATATATATATATATATATATATATATATATATAAAAAAACTGGCTCTGCTCTGAGTGGTGACTACGGACATAAGTATATCATACAAATTCTCTCAATTCGCAGAAGAAAAAATAGTAAGTTGCTGAATAAACAAATCCTACATCTACATCCATACTCCGCAAGCCACCTGGCGGTGTGTGGTGGAGGGTACCTTCAGTATCTCTATCGGTTCTCCCTTCTATTCCAGTCTCTTAATATTCGTGGTAAGAAAGATTGTCGGTATGCCTCTCTGTGGGCTCTAATCTCTGATTTTATTCTCATGGTCTCTTCGCGAGATACACGTAGGAGGGAGCAATATACTGCTTGACTCTTCGGTGAAGGTATGTTCTCGAATCTTCAACGAAAGGCCATACAGAGCTACTGAGCGTCTCTTGAAGAGTCTTCCACTGGAGATTATCATCTCCGTAACGCTTTCGCGATTACTAAATGATCCTGTAACGAAGCGCGCTGCTCTCCGTTGGATTCTCTCTTCTATCAACCCTATCTGGTACGGATACCACACTGGTGAGCAATATTCAAGCAGTGGGCGAACAAGTGTACTGTAACCTACTTCCTTGTTTTTCGGTCTGCATTTCCTTACGATTCTTTCAATGAATCTGTCTGCCATCTGCTTTACAGACGATTAATTTTATATGGTCATTCCATTTTAAATCACTCCTAATGCCTACTCCCAGATAATTTATGGAATTAACTGCTTACAGTTGCTGACGTGCTATATTGTAGCTAATGAGAAAGGATCTTTCAATGTATTCGCAGCACATTACACTTGTCTACATTGAGATTCAATTGCCATTCCCTGCACCATACGTCAATTCGTTGCACATCCTCCTGCATTTCAGTACAATTTTCCATTGTTACAACCTCTCCATATACCACAGCATCAACCGCAAAATGCCTCAGTGAAGTTCGGATGTTATCCAAAAGTTATATGTATATATAAATATATTGTGAATAGCAACGGTCCTACGACACCACCCTGCGGCACACCTGAAATCACTCTTACTTCGGAAGACTTATCTGCATTGAGAATGACGTGCTGTGTTCTGTTATCTAGGAACTCTTCAATCCAATCACACAATTGGTCTGACAGTCCATATGTTCTTAATTTGTTCATTAAACGACTGTGGGGGAACTGTATCAAACGCTTTCCGGAGGTCAAGAAACACGGCATCTACCTGTGAACCCGTGTCTATGGCCCTCTGAGTCTCGTGGACGAATAGCGCGTGCTGGGTTTCACACGATCGTCTTTTTCGAAACCCATGCTGATTCCTACAGAGTATATTTCTGGTCTCCAGAATCCTGAAAACACATTTACATTCACTTCGCCTTGTCACAATATCTATCTTCTATGAAAATTTAGCAATACTCAGTTAAATTCATTCCAGTAGGATAACCGCGTGTGTGCAGTTACTGGGATTCGGGGAGGCACGCCGTGCACGGGTCAAATCCTCCACGACGCTTAACGACGAGGGCCAGTGTTCAGGCCAGCCTGGATGCTGATTTTAGGCGGTTTCCCACGTCCACCTGAGTGAATACCGGGCCGATAACCACAGCCTAACTCTGTTACATGATTCCTAAACGTTTCAAAAAAGACTTTCGCATTCTTTCACATGGATAACAGTATAGACACAGACAGGTGGGGCGACAGTATTTGTTGAGTCCATGCTATATGGCTCATTGTTTTGTCGCCTTCACTGCTCACGCATCCTCCGTTCAGGTATTTCCTTCCTTACTTGCTGCAATTGTGACGGCTCACTACCTCTTATTTCTAACATTTTACTAAAAGAGTTCATTAAATCATTTCTCTGCCCCCACCCAACTATCTATATCTCTCTCTTTCTCTCCCCCACCCCCTCTCTCTTTCTCTCCCCCTCCCCCCTCTCTCTTTCTCTCCCCCTCCCCCCTCTCTCTTTCTCTCCCCCTCCCCCTCTCTCTTTCTCTCCCCCTCCCCCTCTCTCTTTCTCTCCCCCTCCCCCCTCTCTCTTTCTCTCCCCCTCCCCCTCTCTCCCTCCCCCTCCCCCTCCCCCTCTCTCTCTCTCCTCCTCCCCCCTCTCTCTTCTACCACCCTCACTCCCTCCTCCCCCTCCCCCCTCTCTCTCCCTCCTCCCCCTCCCCCCTCTCTCTCCCTCCTCCCGCTCCCCCCTCTCTCCCTCCTCCCCCTCCCCCCTCTCTCCCTCCTCCCCCTCCCCCTCTCTCCCCCTTCTCCCCCTCCCCCTTTCTACCCCCTCCCCTCCCCCTCTCTCTCCCTCCTCCCACACCCCCCTCTCTCCCCTTCCCCCCTCTCTCCCCTTCCCCCTCTCTCCCCTTCCCCCCTCTCTCCCCTTCCCCCCTCTCTCCCCTTCCCCCCTCTCTCCCCTTCCCCCCTCTCTCCCCTTCCCCCCTCTCTCCCCTTCCCCCCTCTCTCCCCTTCCCCCCTCTCTCCCCTTCCCCCCTCTCTCCCCTTCCCCCCTCTCTCCCCTTCCCCCCTCTCTCCCCTTCCCCCTCTCTCCCCTTCCCCCTCTCTCCCCTTCCCCCTCTCTCCCCTTCCCCCTCTCTCCCCTTCCCCCCCTCTCTCTCTCCCTTCCCCCCTCTCTCTCTCCCTTCCCCCCTCTCTCTCTCCCTTCCCCCCCTCTCTCTCTCCCTTCCCCCCCTCTCTCTCTCCCTTCCCCCCTCTCTCTCTCCCTTCCCCCCCTCTCTCTCTCTCCCTTCCCCCCTTCTCTCTCTCTCCCTTCCCCCTTCTCTCTCTCTCCCTTCCCCCCTTCTCTCCCGCACGATTTCAGTACTGCGCCTTGAGATAAAACTTGGCCGGCGGGAAATACAGGAAGCGAACTGGTGAATATAATCGGATCGCTTCATCCTTAATTTATGTGAGATGAGAAACCAATTATGGGAAGAGAGTAACGAATTTGATTATTGCTACAGGGTTATTTACTTCAGTAAAGGTCACAACGATATTCGCCAGTGACGGTCTTCTTAATTCGTCTTAGTCATATGTGCGGAACGCTTCTAGTCTTCCCAACCCCGCCGTCACAACGATGCAGGAACATTTTAAAGCAAGGTTCTCTAACCCACCACAAATTTTTAAGAAAGTAATGGATCACGTCTTTCGATGGTTACAACTATGAAATTTTAACATTGTTGCACCTGGTGCTACGGGTTTAGGCCGCGAAACCGATTGTGCAACAATAAAAGAACAATTTTACAAGCTGTCAGCGGAATTGTTCTTCCCATCTCACCATTCAACAGCTGCGGATGCCCAGAATATGAAATACTTTATGAATCTTTTCAAGAGACGAACAGTCTTCACTGCGAAACAGGATTTATGATCAATAACGGGGTTCGTCTTGTGCGACGCATCTTCAGATTGGCCTACAAACAAAAATGCGAACTTTTTGGCGTAACAGGTGTCGGACACACAGGCTGCCGTGCACGCAAATGATTTGGCAGGCAAACACCGTTTTCAGTATTTCAAGAGCATTACGTTGTGCTCTGGTATAAAATAGTGCTGAATACAGGTGATGTCACACGTAAAATACAAAAACCTCGGCGGTTACTGTACTACACGCTGTTTTATGTCAGGGCACCATGCAGTGTTCTTAAAATACTGACAAAGGTGCGTGCCTGCCAAGACATTTTCATGGGTGGTAGCACGTGTATTCTGCCAAATTGTTCCTAGTTTCCTTTGAAGCCAACCTGAAGATGCCATTCGGATGGACGACGGCTCAAACCCTGATTTATGTTTACCGCGATTTCCCTTAACCGCTTCAGGCAAATGCCGGGATGATTGCTTTGAAAGGGCACGGCCGATTTCCTTCTCATCCGAACTTATGCTCCGTCCCTCATGATCTCGTTGTCGACGGGACATTTAACGCTAGTCTCCTCCTCCTCTTCAAGATTCCTTAAATAAGGCGAAACGCGTTATTGGCAAAATATAAAACAGTAAAGCCTGTTCTGCAGCCGAGACAGTTTCTCTTCAAAACATTAATCACTGCTTGCTTTACCATACTGCCATGAACAGCAAAAAGTTCTTTGTGAATCTTCGTATCGCAACATGGTGCTTTGACAGAACTTAACTGGAGATTCGGAGTAGTTTGACGCCATTACTTCAGCAAAATTTCATGACAGAAGTGTGCATTCAGATAATTGTTTAATGGTGAACTTTGGCTCCTCGACGTCTTTGTGAACTGTTTCCTTGTAGAGAACGTAAGCCAGCTCTGAGGCTTGAAAGGGCACGTTATACTTTTTATCCACGTCGATGAATTTCTTCCAACGTAGATGACACCTGTAGTGAAACTTCGATATTGTGTAGTGTTCAGTTTGGCTTTCTGCTGTGCCGTACAGGGTGGCCTACGGGAAATGGTAAATTTTCAATTGGCCACCATAGTAAGGTGATGTGCTCGCGTCATCTACCGCATTTAATCGTACTCATATAGTGTGCCATTCAGTTTAGTATGGAAAGTTGGTTAGTGCAGGTGCATACTTCGGCAGTGAGGTTGAAGTGTGCAAAGCCGCGTGGCCCTAAACAACGGCCAAAGCGCCGTGGAAGGAACAGCCATTCCGTGTTCCGGACAGCAGCCACAACGTCTATATGGCAAAAACAATGAAGTAAGATGGGTTCTGTAACATCTAGGATCTAAATGACAGCTCGACGCCTGACGAGTTCACGCAGCCCTACATGGATGTGATCTGTCCGTTGCCATTCCAGATCAATACAAATTCCTCGCATACATTTGCAGAGCATTATAAATACAAAACTTTAAATCCTGTTTCATAAGTTACGGCCGGGTGGTAAAGTGAATAGCCACGACTTCTGCACATTACTGGATAACAACTGACGCCGTTCGCGGATTTCTTTCAATGAGGTAGAATTTCATCTGGATGGATTTGCCAGGGAACGAATATTTCCGATATTTGTCGGACATTTACCCGCAGCCATACATGGAAAATCCAATGAGTTACTTCGACGGTCCATTGGAATTGTAGGGCCATGTATTTTGAAAACGACTGCCGGCGACTGAGAGTCGAATTCGAGCGGTACGCAGCCATGATTAACAATTTCTTCATTCCACGGCTGTAGGGACATAGCCGCCTCAACGCGATATGGTTTCAGCAAGATGGTGTTGCAGCCCTTAGGCCTGTAATTCAATGACTACAGTGAGACGTCACTTCGTACATCAGTTACTCCAGCGGTTCGGTGATATCCCGGGGCCGTGGAGATCGTGTTATCTTTCAGCCCCTGATTTTTTTTCACTGTAGGTCATCTCAAGTCTGCGACTACACAATACCGATGAGTTGAAAGCCGCAATCAGGGAAGAGACAAGAGTCCAGTCTTCAAGAAAAAGTGAAGGTAATGAGGAGCTACCGCGAACGTCTTTAGCAGTGTACCGCCAGTGATGGAAGCCATTTATGTCGTGCACCTTTCGAGGAATAAGCGTGACTTTCCTGCAATATTTGTGTAAATGTAGGCTAAAACTGATAACCAAATAGAAATGTACTACTTCCCGTGGGCCATCCTGTACATTATATGCACCTCTGCAAGATCCGATAACTGGTAACGTTCATCTTCACTTAAAACTTCCAGGCCAATTGGCCATGGTCAGCCAAGGCCTACCAGCCCGGAAGTTTTAAGTGAAGACAATACCGTCCATGAAAGCCTACATTGTATGATGATGATGATGTTCATGTTCCTATAGCTGATCATAAATGGTCAAGGGTAGAATATTACATCGTAAACACATCAGACGAATGTGATAAATTTTTCAAGATACAGCCACCGACGTCGAACGCCCCAGTAGCCTGTTAGGAAACATGTGAGTCACGCCCATTGCTCATTAAAGATATCACACCGTCTAAAACATTAACCTCCGAGCAATGGTTCGTTATCTCAGAATACCCGGTAAATAATCCTCTACAGCCTGCATAATTACGGCAATAAAAGTTTGTGATGCCTTCCCCTTCATCGAACCTTTCCAGTAGAGACTGTAAAAAGCAGCATTTCGCTGTAGACTTGTTTACCAGGACTCTGACGTAATGTTCTTTTTAGATTTGGTTAGTCTCTTTTTTACAATATGCGCTTTTACATTCTAGTGGTTCAAAGTTTTTGAATAGCAGGTGGTCTTGCCTGTACTGCATCAGAGGTGGGATATTTCCTGCCTCTAGCATGGCTTGGGGTTGCCCACTTGCTGAATCCCTTCTTTTGTTTTCACCATTGACAACACAACTGCACTTTCACGTTTTTTCATCCTTTCACCGTTTATCGTAACGACTCTTCTGCGATGTGAATCCGTCCGAATGGACCACCTTTGAAAGAAGGGACTGATGACCTTGCTGTTTGGTCCCTTCACCACCACTCAACCAACCAACGATCTGACGTAACGTTCAGGAACATATTTCCAGAGTTGACAACTGTTGTCTTTTAGGTTCCGCACCTCAGTCGGTAAAATTGGAATCCTGATAGGATCACTTCGTTGTATGTCCGTCCGTCTGTTACGACCCCTTTTTCTCAGGAACGGAATGCTGACGTCTACAGTCCTTTAGCAGGATAGGAAAAAACTTCAGCTACATCTGTCGAAAAAGCATCGTCATGGAATGATGCGACAACGGGTGCTGCTGGCTTCATGATAAAGCATGTCCACATATCGCAAATGCCGTAACGCATAAGTTAAGCCTACCCAAGTGGTAGTCCTCCAGCACTCACCCTGTAGTTCTGATCTCTCCCCATGCGCTTATGCAGGCATAAGGCCTCTATTGTATGTTTACCGGGGTCCTAGAAAAGACAGAGGCTCCGTCCCCGCCGCAGCCGCAGTGGTCCACAACCCCACGACGACTACCGCAGTCCACTTCACCCCTCCGCCGCCCCACACCGAACCCAGGGTTATTGTGCGGTTCGTCGACCCCCGGTGGACACCACCCCCCCCCCCCCTCCCTCCCAGGGAACGTCTCACACCAGAGGAGTATAACCCCTATTTTTTGTGGTAGAGTAATGGTGGGTACGTGTACGTGGAGAACTTGTTTGCGCAGCAATCGCCGACACAGTGTAGCTGAGGCGGAATAAGATGAACCAGCCCGCATTGGCCGAGGCAGATGGAAAACCGCCTAAAAACCATCCACCGACTGGTCGGCTCACCGGACCTCGACACAAGTCCGCGGGGAGGATTCGTGCCGGGGACCAGGCGCTCCTTCCCACTCCGGAAAGCCGTGCGTTAGACCTGGCTATTGATATACTTTTCGGGATGTGAGTCGTGGTCCAAGAACTTTTCTCCTTCTTGGACCACGACTCACATCCCGAAAAGTATATCAACAGCCATGTCACCCGGTCGTGAAAGCCTTCATTCTACAGTGCGTTAGACCGTTCGGCTAACCTAGCGGGCTTAAGGCCTTTAAAAAGGCCTTGAAGGGCTGACGATTCCTGCCGGACGGTGATGGGCAGCAGCCAATTAGGGACTCTTCAGAGAGCAGAACACGCTGTTTGGCCAAACGGGTTTCTTCAACTTGTTGCGTCTGTGGAATTATTGTCTCAATGCTCACATCGATTTTGCCTGATACGCATGTTGCTTCCGTACTTCACGGTTTTCGAACGGAAACTTTTCGATTCCTCCTTATATAAATATTTTCAGCTAATGTCCACTTGATGGCATGGAGAGACCAATTCTAAGAAAAAGCACGGCAATACGAATGATAATCTTAATAAACGACAACATGATCGATACTAGGCTGTAATGTAGACGGTCTTTATTAAAATCGTGCAGCTAGCTAATTTCGACGTCCTATCAGTAAGAACGTGTGCAATACTGTGTATAACATGTCGTAATGGTAAAATTATTTTTCACTAAACCTAAAAAAGTAGACGTTATATTCATCCTCATCTACCTGGATACTCCGAAAGCTACTTCAGTGTCTGGCAGAGGGTTCATCGAACCAGCTACGCAATCATTCCCTATTATTCCAATCTCCAACAGCCCGCGGAAAAAACTAACACCTATAGCTCTGATCTCCCTTATTTTATCATGTGATCGTCTCTCCCTACATGATCGGCGTTAACAAATATAAATTGCAGTTGTTTCAAAGAAAAATGCCTTTTTGCATGCAGCAAATAGAAATTTTTATTTTTATTCGTGCATCCAGACGCATTTCGCCTTTTTTGCAAGGCATCTTCAGTGGGTGTCCTGAAATATTACATGGTTTGTCCAATTTTATGTTATGGTTTCTCATCTACATTAAATCTTTAAAAATAGTTCCTTAAAATTTCGATGTGCAGCATGCAAAAAAGGCCTTTTCTTTGAAACAGCTGCAATTTATATACAGCTACTGAGAAAATGGCCACTTCAAGAAACGTGTCAACAAAACATTTTCGCTTTCCGAGGAGAAAGTTGGTGATGGAAGTTTCGTGAGGATATTCCGCCGCAACGAGAAACGCCTTTGTTTTAATGATGTCCACCCCAAATCCTGCATCATGTCAGTGACACTCTCTCCCCTATTTCGCGATAATACAAAAGGTACTCCTCTTCCTTGAACTTTCTCGATGTATTCCGTTAATCCTCTATGGTAAGGATCGCAGACGGCGTGGCAGCAGTCCAAAAGAGGATGGACATCCTTTACACCCTTTGTTTTTCACGAGCAGTGAAAAACGTGACAATTACATGTAATCGTAATATTAAACATGTACTTAAAGATAATTCATCTAACCGGCCGGGATGGCCGAGCGGTTCAAGGCGCTACAGTCTGGAACCGCGCGACCGCTACGGTCGCGGGCTCCAATCCTGCCTCGGGCATGGATGTGTGTGATGTCCTTAGGTTAGTGAGGTTTAAGTAGTTCTAAGTTCTAGGGGACTGATGACCTCATCAGTTAAGTCCTGTAGTCCTGAGAACCATTTGAACAATAATTAATCAAAATTAGCTAATTGCTTGATTTAAATAAAGATCGTCCACATTACAGCCTACTACGGACCAAGTTTCCTTTTATAAAGTATTTTGAGGCTGTGGATCTCCACAGAAACAGAAGTTGGAAGACAACTGTATTGCATAAAGCGAGCTCTTGACGTGTGATGGAGGACAGAACTACTGTGCCACTAACGCTTCAGCCTGAGGCCCTAAATTGGTGGCCATTTATAGCGCAGCCGCAGCCGTTCTCAGACAGAAAACAATACGATGGCCGGAAGGGTGTAATTTGCCCGCCGGGATATGCTGCGTACGCAGTCGCGCCGGCAACAGGTGGAAAACGCCGGCGTTCTTCAGGGCCGTAGACAGGGACACACAGCTCTCCCCCTCTCTCCCCCTCTCTCCCTCCCTCTCCCTCCCTCTCCCTCTCCCTCTCCCTCCCTCTCCCTCTCCCTCCCTCTCCCTCTCCCTCCCTCTCCCTCTCCCTCCCTCTCCCTCTCCCTCCCTCTCCCTCTCCCTCCCTCTCCCTCTCCCTCCCTCTCCCTCTCCCTCCCTCTCCCTCTCCCTCCCTCTCCCTCCCTCTCCCTCTCCCTCCCTCTCCCTCCCTCTCCCTCTCCCTCCCTCTCCCTCTCCCTCCCCACCCTCTGTGTGTGTGTGTGTGTGTGTTCGTTCTTGTTCGATCGTGGGAATTTGACAGGAAATGTAGAAAAACAAACAAACGGATCAGGGGGTGGATGCAGTGGAAGACGGAAGTAGGGCTAATCAAAAAGCAAGGACGTTGGGCACAAATGTTGCCAAGCAAACTGATCATGTCGAAAGTTACGATGTACCACCGCCAGCTGCTGTGAAAACCTTAATTTCCAGCTATAATTTTAATTAATATTTGGTTGCTCATGAGGAGGAAAGTTAGTTATTAGTATTTTAATTAATGATCTCATTCAAAAGCAGCCATATCACAGTTGTCACAGTCGCTCAAGAAACTTACAATTAAGCTTTTACTTGTTTAATCAGAATCGGACGACGACTCTCCTTGTCCGCAGTCTCGATGATTCGAAGTGATCTGCGATCCTGCGTAAATTAAATGTCTTGATTTTTGTTGCGTTGCGTAGTCAGTCGGGAAACCTCAGATCAAGCGGAAAGTTTGATAGAGGTTAACTATCCGATGAAATAATGGAGCTCTTGGGTCTAATAATTGCAGTTTCGTTTCCAATTCATCGGAAGTTCGCTTCTGATTACCAACGAAACGACACCTCCGTGCAAATTTCCAATTAGAGAATACATATACAGGGTGAGTCACCTAACGTTACCGCTGGATATATTCCGTAAACCACATCAAATACTGACGAATCGATTCCACAGACAGAACGTGAGGAGAGGGGCTAGTGTAATTGTTTAATACAAACCATACCAAAAATGCACGGAAGTATGCTTTTTAACACAAACCTACGTTTTTTAAATGGAACCATGTTAGTTTTGTTAGCACATCTGAACATATAAACAAATACGTAATCAGTGCCGTTTGTTGCATTGTAAAATGTTAATTACATCGGAGATATTGTAACCTAAAGTGATCAGTTAAGCGAACTACAAACAAAAATAAACGACTTTCTATAAGAAAGCCATTAAGTACAAGAAGGAATCAACTAAGCATTCATTTTCATTCATCACAGTCAGGAGGTACCCTTATATCAATGGAATGCATTTAGCACACATTTTGACACTTACAAATGTTTAGGCGTGTATGTGAGTGGCATCGTGGCACATTTGATCGTCTCTGGCTGACTCTGTACAGTTTGTACTTGCACTGCAGACTCGTCGAACTGCTATCATTTTCAGAATGTTTGCAAAGTACTTGGTCCATTATAGTCAGCAAGTCGCCTGAAAAATCTCTGAAATGCATTTACCTCTCTTTAATATTTGCTGTGATCATTGCTACGCTGAGTTATTTTATAAAATATCGGTGCACCATCTAATTTCTTTTTCCCATAAAAACAGCTAGATTGTCTCGTTGTTTCTTGGTTTTCTTCCCGAACATTCCCTTCTGCTGCCTCTTCAGCGTCCTCTACTTCATTCAGCTACATGATAACATGTTTCTCTTCTCATAAATTGG
Organism: Schistocerca gregaria; assembly: GCF_023897955.1. Classification (NCBI taxonomy): domain Eukaryota; kingdom Metazoa; phylum Arthropoda; class Insecta; order Orthoptera; family Acrididae; genus Schistocerca; species Schistocerca gregaria. Next base: position 423,180,606 of record NC_064926.1, on the reverse strand, counting down.
TCTGCATCTGGAAGCGAATCAGGTGTCTCCTATGAGTTAGCACACTTGACTGGCTAACAAAACTCCAAAATTTGGTCGTGGTCCACGCGTCACTCCCTTCTGTCTAAAACATTAAAAACAATTTGTGATGACACATGAAAGCAAACTTTATAACTTCGTGGGATACATTTCGACCCTAACTAGGACGCACCAACGGAGGAATGGAATTGTAAACAAAAAAGCGACGCGTGGGGTAATAAAATATTCCGCGAATGTGGTTAAGGGTTAAACATTATTCAGAATATCGAATGTGACAAACTTCTGGAAGCTTTTAAACTGCTTCGTCATAATCAATTGTTGAAGACTGAATCACGATTATCTAATAAACGTTATATAAAAAATTGGAGATATTAGGAAACGTATTTTAAAAATAATTTTGATTTACGGTTAAACCACAATCAAAATATTATTGATCTTACTATCTGAAAGTTTCTCTGTATCCTCTGAGGGTAATGGCTCTGAGGTTGAGAACCGTTGGTAGATCTCTCATCGTGTAGTTACCTATAGGAATACTTCCGGCGTATTAAATAAATGATAATTTATGGAAACCCTCAGCTGCCAACAGGTGTTGTTATACCTCAATGGGGACAGTTGAAAATGTGAAACCCTACCGAGACTCGAGTCCAGGATCTTCTGTTTACATGGCACACACGCTATCCATCTGAGCCACATTCTCAACTGTCCACGTTTCTTTCTAGAGAAGCTGCATGGTCATCATTGGTATCTGTTCTTTCGGAACAGGTACTATCTCCATACATATTAATGTAGATGATGACACAGGAACCGAAAATATCGGCCGACAAACGTGGCTCTGCCCTCTAGGTACGTCTCAGCCTCCGCAGCTGTTGTAAACCAAACAGAGGAGGCAGATAAGAACGATGTGCTCCTTATCGTGAGAACCAGCTGCCTGTGGGCAACGAGGCCAAAGTATTCTTTTGTTCAGAGTAATCTGTTACCAAACATTTAGATAACAAACCGATAGTCCCTATAGGCGCGATAACTTCCGTTGTCATACACCCAGAAATTTGACATTAGACCTGCATTAGTTCCTTCCTTCCTTCCGTAAGCATAACTGACACGGAACACACGGTGCTATGGGGCTATATCCTCCTCCTCCTGCTTTTATTTCCCAGAACTTCCGATTCCGACCTCAGCTTAGCTTCAAAGTAATTGGACGCCCTCTTGCGTAGTCCTCTTCGAGCTATTATGTTGCACCATGCTCTTTGTTGATATCTGTCGTACACTGTTGATAGATTTTCCATTGGCTGCTAGAAATGCTTCCGTTCACACACAAAGGAACATACATGGTTTCTTAAATGTGGTATAACGGCACAATCATTCCAAGAGCGGAATGGATTGCTTCATTGGCCTGTATGTAGAGCGATGAGCCAGTTGTATTTTGTTGTTCACGCAGCAGATTTTCATGTCCTTTCAGTCCAATAGTAACAGTTTCTGTCGTGAAATTTTCATCATACAATTGTTCTTGAACTAATTTGGCGCTTTTATTATTCTAGACTTACTCTGTACATCTAAGAGTATCGTACAGCATTCTCAGTTAACGGCGATGTTCTTTTTGCGTGTCCCTAAAGTCGTATGACGCATATCTTGCAAGGTAGGGGAGTATGGGGGGAGGGGCAAGAATTTGTGTGTCAAGGTCACCAAATTAGTAATGATTTGCGAGGGCTGTTTGCAAGTAAACAACGATCTTATCGCGAAATGGAAACCACAATGGAAACGAACTCTTTATTTTTCTGTAGTTAGTTACACCTCCCAGCTAGTTCTCTAAACATGAGAATAGTAACTGTTCTCGTAAGAACAGATACCATTGACGACCGTGCAGCTTCTCTAGAATAAATGATAATTGAAACCCTCAGCTGCTGACAGGTGTTGTTGATATACCTCGATGGGGACAGCTGAAAGTGTGCGCCCCCGACCGGGACTCGAACCCGGGATCTCCTGCTTACCTATCAGCAGCTGAGGGTTTCAATATATTATCATTTATTCTGCAGAAGCTGCAAGGTCATCAATGGTATATATTCTTTCTAGAACACTTACTGTCTTCATATATTTCATTAAAGGCTACCCAGCCATAGACCTTCGTCTGTGCGAATGCGTAAAGGTTGCCCGAACTCTACGGGAATCGTCGTCTTAGTGTGCGTGAGTAATGAGTGGATGGGCAAATACCTATTAGGTACATTAGGTATGTAGATTGTGGACAGTTCAGAGTGTGGGTCTCACGGGAAGCGTGCAAGGGATAAGTCCCTGCAGCCGCGCTATTCATCGGTGTCCCTCGGTGGCTCAGATGGATAGAGCGTCTGCCATGTAAGCAGGAGATCCCGTGTTCGAGTCCCGGTCGGGGCACACATTTTTCAGGTGTCCCCATCAAGGTATGACAACAACATCTGTCTGCAGCTAAGGGTTTCAATTAATTATCATTTACACTCCTGGAAATTGAAATAAGAACACCGTGAATTCATTGTCCCAGGAAGGGGAAACTTTATTGACATATTCCTGGGGTCAGATACATCACATGATCACACTGACAGAACCACAGGCACATAGACACAGGCAACAGAGCATGCACAATGTCGGCACTAGTACAGTGTATATCCACCTTTCGCAGCAATGCAGGCTGCTATTCTCCCATGGAGACGATCGTAGAGATGCTGGATGTAGTCCTGTGGAACGGCTTGCCATGCCATTTCCACCTGTCGCCTCAGTTGGACCAGCGTTCGTGCTGGACGTGCAGACCGCGTGAGACGTCGCTTCATCCAGTCCCAAACATGTTCAATGGGGAACAGATACGGTGATCTTGCTGGCCAGGGTAGTTGACTTACACCTTACAGAGCACGTTGGGTGGCACGGGATACATGCGGACGTGCATTGTCCTGTTCGAACAGCAAGTTCGCTTGCCGGTCTAGGAATGGTAGAACGATGAGTTCGATGACGGTTTGGATGTACCGTGCACTATTCAGTGTCCCCTCCACAATCACCTGAGGTGTACGGCCAGTGTAGGAGATCGCTCCCCACACCATGATGCCGGGTGTTGGCCCTGTGTGCCTCGGTCGTATGCAGTCCTGATTGTGGCGCTCACCTGCACGGCGCCAAACACGCATACGACCATCATTGGCACCAAGGCAGAAGCGACTCTCATTGCTGAAGACGACACGTCTCCATTCGTCCCTCCATTCACGCCTGTCGCGACACCACTGGAGGCGGGCTGCACGATGTTGGGGCGTGAGCGGAAGACGGCCTAACGGTGTGCGGGACCGTAGCCCAGCTTCATGGAGACGGTTGCGAATGGTCTTCGCCGATACCCCAGGAGCAACAGTGTCCCTAATTTGCTGGGAAGTGGCGGTGCGGTCCCCTACGGCACTGCGTAGGATCCTACGGTCTTGGCGTGCATCCGTGCGTCGCTGATGTCCGGTCCCAGGTCGACGGGCACGTGCACCTTCCGCCGACCACTGGCGACAACATCGATGTACTGTGGAGACCTCATGCCCCACGTGTTGAGCAATTCGGCGGTACGTCCACCCGGCCTCCCTCATGCCCACTATACGCCCTCGCTCAAAGTCCGTCAACTGCACATACGGTTCACGTCCACGCTGTCGCGGCATGCTACCAGTGTTAAAGACTGCGATGGAGCTCCGTATGCCACGGCAAACTGGCTGACACTGACGGCGGCGGTGCACAAATGCTGCGCAGCTAGCGCCATTCGACGGCCAACACCGCGGTTCCTGGTGTGTCCGCTGTGCCGTGCGTGTGATCATTGCTTGTACAGCCCTCTCGCAGTGTCCGGAGCAAGTATGGTGGGTCTGACACACCGGTGTCAATGTGTTATTTTTTCCATTTCCAGGAGTGTAGTTCTCTAAATAGCAACAGCTTCGACTTAGACATTTGTCGTAGCGTTGTACCAACTTTTCAATACTCTCGTGATAGAAGGCAGCTTTCTGTGCATTCCGCGAATTCTCAATGCTGGTCTGCAGCTCGATGTCGGTGCCAAAATGTTGTCTTCACAGCCAGCGGTTCATCTGAGGAGAGGTGAAACCAAGACCGAGCCACCTTCGGCCTGTATGATCGGTGATCAGACTGGCCATCGAAACGCTGTGGGATCGCCTCATTGCCCCTAAAGTGTGCGACCGAGAACTGCTGTGAAGAAGGAACTGCATGACAGTTCCGTTATGTGGGGCTGTATGAAACCAGGCGAAATCTCTCGCAGGCACAGGCACTTGACCGGAGACGCTAAGGCATCTCATTGTACACTCACAAATCAGAAGGGCCAAGGACTCTGTCTACAGGCATAGTATACGCACTGCCAAACACATCTGTGCAAAGCTTTCCATTTCGCGACCGATCGTTCCTTAGCCCTCGCAGAACCAGCGTAAGGGGCTGTTCTCTTAAATTACTATTGGTTTTTACAAATTTTATAACACCCCAGCTGTTGCTTGTCTGGATTTTGCGTGTGTTCGCCCGTGGCAAACGACTTACAGAGAAATCGGGATTGGAAATGTACGCAAGAATGGATAACGCTAGATTTAAATGTCGCCCTATCACCCCTAATTAATCTGAGATAGTAGTGTTGACGATAAATCACACCTATTTTTAATTCCAAACATGAACCATGAAGAACATTTATGGGGTTCGATGATACCAGAGAATTACACAGAAATAAAATACAGCAAAAGGGTGAATTCAGGAGCAAATTACTGAAAGGAAACGCTCTACTGAATCACAATAAATTTATCAACTTCAGACCAGTTCTGATTAAAAAAAGAACCATTTACAAATTACCCTCGTAACTGGGATTGGCAGAAGAACCAGTACACCCCAAAGTATCTTGAAACCTCAGTGGAAACAGTAATCGTACGTGATCCAGCTGTTTAACGCTACCCCTAACGCAGGCCGAAGCGGGAGCGAGCTCACCGTCATACTGCTGCTGTGGCGACGGCGAGGCCGTGCAGTCCGGAAATGACACTCCTACAATACTTGGGCAACAGACTGTTGTCCATAAACTTCTCAAATTGCAACAACCTTCCCATCAGCAAAGAGCTGACACGGCTAACGTCTTCTCAGAACGGAAGCCCAAGACGGAAGACCTCTACAGAGTGCAACATCGCTCGTAACCTCTGTTGTCCCCACTGTGACGTCCTTTCCCTCCTTCACTCGCCGGGAAGAGGCGCGACTCGTAACGATGTTCGTCCCCGTCGGTGTGACGTGCAACAGCACCTCTAACTCTCGTAAGAACACAATTCCTCGCATTATTTAGAAATATTCTGTTATCTATCCGCAACAGTCTTCTGAGTTTGTGCGTACTGGTAAACTGGAATCGTTTATTTTTATGCCCGGTTAGTTCCGTGATGCAATAAAAATCTTGATTCTTGATTTCATCGTTAAGGTCGTTTCCCACATCATACGCAGCGAGGATGGGATTTGCTGTCTACTATTCCGTTTCTATGCTGTTGCTACGTCCAGTTACTAACAACGGTCCGACGTAACTCCAGAGATAATTTATGTTGGTGTAAAAGCTTCTTTAATATGTCGTAATACTGGTTTAAACTAATCCCTCTTCACTGTCCATTATTCATGCTCTCACTTAGTCACTTAAAATGTTTAAAGAGTCAATCAACGTGCATTAATACACATTGTATTGTCTGTTTAATGAGTTAGGCGACATGTAAGATTTACTTTTTGACTCAGATTTTATTGTTCTTTCTGTAATTGTTTGGCCCCTACAACACGCCCACATCGATATGTCATTGAAGATTAACTTCAGTTCAGTTCAGTGATCGTGACGCTGATGACTTGGTCTCGGTAGAGGTTCGCGTCCTCCCTCGTGTGTGTGTGTGTGTGTGTGTGTGTGTGTGTGTGTGTGTGTGTGTGTGTTTGTCCTTAGGATAATTTAGGTTAAGTAGTGTGTAAGCTTAGGGACTGATGACCTTAGCAATTAAGTCCCATGAGATTTCACACACATTTTAACATTTGAGCTGACGACTTTTGACTAATCGGCGTACTTGTATTTCTTCGTATCTCCCTTTTTTGTGTCCTACTCAAGACTAAGAATTGTTTTTCTGTCGTTGATCCATTGCTCTCAAGGTTTGTAATTATTCATCAGTACGAAGGCTAAGTCAGACAAACCAGTATCATTCAATCGAAGTCTAACACTCGTCTTACTATACCGTCGTGTTGAGAACGGTAAAGATTAACTTTCATCAGTCGAAAGACTGAGCAATACTTCAGTCTCTGCTTCACGAATTGTCAAACTTCCAAAACTGAAACAATCTAATAGCGTATGCGTCCAGGCAACTATCGCAAAAGTACTATAGAGCGACTCAAGAGCAACTAACTGAACATTTCCATATCCGAGTTGCATTGTAATCACATTGAATTTCCTTTTCGATGCGGGTACAACTCTCTTCCATGGTAAATGTTACCTTTGACTTTCTTGGATTTAACCTTCGTTCATATGGTTTTGAATTTATTCTGTAGGTGTTTGATAAAGAATCTATGATAATCCTTTCCTTATCTGCCCTTTTTTTGTATGGTATTCTCAGTATTTGAGTGATACAGGTGTTAATCAAAATAGTACCAGTGTACATTTTATGGTCAATAGTTGCCGTGACTGTCAAGATGACTCACTTCCCTGCTTTGCTTCCACAAAGTTTCTTAATTGGGGTTTTCTGTCCTGGGGACGTTACACCACCAAAACTTTACCGAGCCAATAACATCCCTAGGAACGCTCAAAATAGCCAGTTTCCAAGTGCCGACCAATGTACGGCCTGGGAATCGGACTATTTTCCACAGTTCTTCTCTTCTATCAGATTTCACGAGTAAATTCTGCCCAAGCCATCTGGGAAGATCGACAGCTGCAGGTAACAACAAATTTTCCGGGATCTTTTTCCTAAGGGACCACTTCAAATTTCCCGTCGGAACGAACAGAGACTCCTGCTTCTGCAAACACTTGAGGCTACACACCTGGAGACGCCCGTGCTTGAGCGTCTACCGGCCGCCGCTGACACGTGGCTGAGCGGATTACAGGGCTTCCACGCCCGTTCCTTTCATAGCGTCCAGCTGCAGTCTCCAGAGCTCCAGCCTCCGAGCGCTCTCCCTGGTGCCTCGCCGCACACACTGCATTGACGCAAAATCAGATAGTTACAAAATTGCGTAATTCTCCCTGTATTACACAGCGTGCCGATGCGATTCCACTGACATTGCATACGCCATAATCGAAAGTATTACACCAACAAACTACTACTACGAGGTCACTCCAAAAGAAATGGACACTATTTTTGTAAAAATACATTTTCATTCTGCAACTGTGAAAGTTTTAAAGTGTGTAGATACATCCTTCCCGCTTCTTTACAAGCTTAGTTCAACCTGTTCCCGTGAGTGGCACCGTCACAGCATGTCTTCAAGATGGCTGCTACACTTCACGTTCGTCAGAAGCAACGTGCTGTCATAGAATTCCTGTGCTGTGAAAACGAGACAGTGGGAAACGGCCACAAGAGGTTGAAAAAGGTGTATGGAGATGCTGCTGTCGATCGCAGTACAGTTAGTCGGTGGGCAAGAAGGTTACATGATAAAAGTGTGTACGGCCATATTGACGATTGTTCTCGCAGCGGTAGGCCCCGTACTGCACACACTCCAGACAATGTGCAGAGTGTTAATGAATTGGTGACTGCTGATAGACGCATCACAGTGAACGAATTGTCACGCTACGTTGGGATAGGGGAAGGAAGTGTCTGCAGAATACTGAAAGTGTTGGCGTTGAAGGTTTATAGCAGGTGGGTTCTCAGTATGTTTACAGTGGCTCACAAAGAAACAATAAAAACGGTATGCAGTAAACTTTTGGAACAGTACGAAAATGGTGGAGATGAATTTCTTGGAAGAACTGACAGGTGATGAAACATGGGCTCCACCATTTTTCACCAGAAACGAAGAGGCAATCAGTGGAGTGGCATCATGCAAATTCACCCAAGAAAAAAAAATTCAAAACCATACCTTCCGCTGGAAAAGTTATGGCTACAGTGTTTTTCGATTCCAAAGGACTCTTGCTTGTGGACATCATGCCAAGTGGAACCACCATAAATTCTGATGCATATGTGACAACACTAAAGAAACTTCAAGCTTGACTGAGTCGTGTTCGACCACATCGTCAAAAGTAAGATCTTTTGCTGTTGCACGACAATGCACGGCCACATGTCAGTCTAAAAACCAAGGAAGCGATCACAAAACTCGGTTGGACAACACTGAAACAGCCGCCTTACAGTCCTGACCTGACTCCATGTGACTATCATCTCTTTGGGAAACTGAAAGACACTCTTCGTGGAACAAGGTTTGAAGATGATGACTCTCTTGTGCATGCTGCCAAATTGTGGCTCCAGCAGGTTGGTCCAGAATTTTACCGTGTGGGTATACAGGCGCTGGTTCCAAGAAGGCGTGAGGCGGTTGAGAGGGATGGAAATTATGTGGAGAAATGAAAATATTGTTCCTAAAGGATGTATCTACACACTGTAAAGCTTTCAAAGATCTAGAATAAAAGATTGATTTAAAAAAGTGTGCATTTCTTTTGGAGTGACCCTCTTAATTATCTACAGAACGATTGCGCCGCTGTCAGTCGTTTTTATTGACCTAAAGTGCTCGCAAACTGATTAGTCACGTTATAGGGACTCGTGTAAGGGGCAAGACCGTTGCCACCTTACATTTTCTGTAGGGCAAAGAAGTCAGGTGTCGTCATTAGTTCCGTAACTTGTTTTGTTAGTAACTGTACTTCACCCACTTCAGGAAAAAATGACGGACATCTCGTCCCCTTTGTGAGGTATACGACAGACATAGTTCAGTGCCAGCACAAATTTCTGCTGCAATTATTTGTCGGTGATACCACACAACTGACACTCGTGTTCATTTCAGTCTACGCTTGATTCTTGCTACTGCTTAGTAACATAGCATACAGAATGCTAGTGCGACCTATTCATCAGTTCTGCTAGTGTGTTTGGGATCCGCACAGTGTCGGATTGAAATAAGACATCGAAGCAATTCAGAGGCGACAGCTAAAATCGTTACCGTTAGATTCGATCAGCAAGCAAGTGTTCCATATGAGCTTCGGGAGTTCAGGTGGCAATCCGTGAAGAGGAGAATACATTAATTTCAAAGAACACTACTGAGAAAGTTTACAGAAGCAGTGTTTGGAGGTAGCCGTAGAACGATCCCACTGACGCCAGCATACATTTCACTCAAGGACCACGAAGATCAGATACGAGAAAGTAGGACTCACACGGAGGCATATAGACAGTCGTTTTCCCTCGCTCTACTTGCGAGCGGAGCAGGAAAGGAAACGAGTGGTTGTGGTAGAAGGTACCCTCCGCCACGCACCGTATGGTGGCTGGCGGAGTATGTATGTAGATGTAGAACAGGCTACAGTCCGTTTTTTTATATTATTTTTTTCCTTCTCCATTGTACAACTCGCATAGCTACACGCCCTTATCGACACTGAGCTCAACAAAATATTAAAGTCTAATTTTCCTTTCTTGACCCTAAAGAGATGTCATAAATGTGCCCATGTAAAGCGTACACCCTGAATTTTGGTGATGCAGTTGCTACTGCCCCTCTAGTTCGAGAATAGTTCCGTTGCACATAGTGATAACATGTTAAACAGATAAATAGCATATCGATGCTGTTTGACCACAGGATCAAGTACAAATTTCTGTTCCCAGTACTTAGTTTTAAAGGCTCAGTGGCCCTTGCGCCTCCAAGTAACGGTAGTACCGTGTGTAGATAACTCGTCAACATGTAAACACGCACAGGCTGAAAACACAGTTTGCTGTACCGTTATTAGCTCCCGCGTATACAAACAGTACGAAGCACCAATTAACGCCCCTAGCGGTGCTTATCTTCAGCAGTGTTTCAACACGTGAAATGTTATCACCTCCGACTGGCTGTGGCCAATCTAGTATTTAGGCATACATATTTTAGCAGTGGTAATTGCATATCGAGGCTCCCTATTTCACAGCTTTTATGTGCCTCTGGTTTACCAGAAAAATTAAGATATCGCTCTGAGTTTATTTTTTACAGTAAGGTTCTAGCCAGGGCAGAACATGTAAGCAGTTGCAAAGCAGCAACAGTTCGTGAAACAAGAAATTTCAGGAAATGAAAGTCTTAAAAAGTTTCGTCAAGTGATTATAAAAAGTCTCATTTGAAGTATCACAGCCAACCCATTCACATGGACGTACTTCAGTTTAACATCACACCTATCTTCCTTCGTGCAACCAATTTTTGCCCAGCCTTCTATCGACGCCTTCGTGTTGAACGAAGTTACAGGAAAAAACTTTTAAGAGAACTTTTAACGTTCAACAAGGTCTCTAACAAGTGCGTTACTTCTAACAAAACGTAATATTTAACAAGGTGACTACAATGAAATGAAATTTGTACAAACCTACCAGCAAGTAAAGACAAGAAATTAAAGCACATGTTAAGTATGACCGTTCTGTCCCACGAAAGATTTGAAGGCTGTATCAGAATTATTCGTACTAGTCGTTTATGGTAAATTTTAACATATATACGTATTATCTAAGCTATTCAATGCCTATTTAATCTATTCACTGCTTGACCTCTCGCCACGTGCCTTAAATCATTTTTAAAGTAATGAGTATTATCTAGTTGTTTCGTACAATGTTCTCATTTATTACTGCATAGAAGCAAAACAATAGTAGGTAAGGTTTAGTTAGGTACAAAAAATCGCTGTAGAAGTAGGCGTATAAAAAAATCGCTGTAGAAGTAGGCGAAGAACTCAGAAGTTACTTCATTCGAGTCGTTGGCGTCTTTGCGTCCGCAGCGTTTTGACAGACCTGGAGGTGTACGGCGTGTCCATAAAAGAATGTCCCCGTTTCAGTGGTACATTCATTACATTTCGGTTATTTACACTAAATCATAACTCAAATTGAAGGTAAACTAACCTAGATTTTTTTGCATAAAATACGTGCATCTTTCATGATACGCCACACACGCAAATTAAAATCAAATTCTTGCCACATTTTGGTTAACAGGCCCAGAGTAATGGAAGTAAAAACCTTTGTAACGCTGCGTCTCAACGCTAACAAATCGTTAGGTAGTGGCAGAACATAGGCAGATCTTTCGTACACCCCCAAAGGGGAAAATCGCATAGCAGGAGGTCAAGCGTACGTGAGACCTGCAGAAAGAACCGACCGTTACGGCCAATCCATCTTTTAGGGACTTCGACGCTCAACCACTTTCTTACAAAGAGGTGCAGTGTATAGAGGCTCCATCTTGTTTCGAGGTTCACATTTTTCGTCGAGAAAACGCCATTGCCGCCTGCTGTGGCCGACCGGTTCTAGGCGCTTCAGTCCGGAACCGCGCTGGTGCTACGGTCGCAGGTTCGAATCCTGCATCGGGCATGGATGTGTGTGATGTCCTTAGATTATTTAGGTTTAAGTAGTTCTGAGTCTAGGGGACTGATGACATCAGATAAGTCCCATAGTGCTTAGAGCCATTTGAACCAAAACGCCATTCTTGCAGAAAGCTTTTACGGTAGCTCTTGACGTCGGGACACACTGCAGGATATGTTTAATCGTGGGGAATATCTGTGATTTTGTAAAAGTTCATGAGAAAATTCTGACGTCCAGAAGCGGACATAATGGTTATATATCTTCTCACTTGAGTGAAAATTGCCTCATCACTGAATAGCAGACGATCAAGGAAGTCATCATTCACTTCACTTGCAAATCATAACGTATACCATAGTCATCTGGCTTGACGGCATGTACCAGATGTAATGAGTATGGGCGCATGTATAAACATTTTGTTAAAGCCGTCCACATTGTCTTCTTTGGCAAGTGTCAATGACTTGATTTCCGAACAGACTATTTAGGACGACGAAGGTAAGATGCTCCGACATTGTCGACATCCTCTTCAGACACCTCTGATTAACCTCTTACACATATAACACCATCGGAGGTTATTTTGCCGCATAGGGGATCACATTCAAACTTAAAACGAAACGCACATTCAGCTGAAATTACAGATTTACTCGTAGCAAGCTCAAGTTGCAGCCAAGTCTTCGAAGGAAGCACTTGAGCAATTAAAGACACTCAGAAATATTTGGCTCCACTATGCCAGTATCAATTGTTTTTGAGAGTAAATATGGGGCCTGAGGACGGCATAATGAATAGCCGAATTTGGAGAACTTCATTGGTAAATATTTGACCAGCCACTGTCCCATGTCCGCAATGGATCAAGAGACTGCACTACAAGATCCATCATTAACCACCATACCACCTTAAGTAATTATGTTATACAGCCCGAGTATCCATAACGATTCCGTATTACATCTATCAAATTTTTTAAATAAAATATCGGATTTTTCACATATTGATGTTATATAGTCACCGTTGTGGTCATCGGAACGTCCGTATAAAGTCTTTGCTGCAGTTCTGGCATATTCGAAATTGATAACTTCAGAAGCACATGCACTCAAAACATCCAAGTTGTTTATGTTGGAAAACGTGTGTTACGGTCAAAGAGCTTAGATCAAAGTAGTGCAGAGATATATGAAAGATACCAAAGGTTACGAAAATGTAATTGTTCGACGACTGCGTAACCACACTGCCATAGGACGGTTGATATCAAATTATGTAAAAGGTTAAATAGGCATTGTCAATTCTTCTTTAGATTACTAATAGTGAGAGGGAAATGAGTTCGTTATCGTTTTTAAATATTTAATTAAAGATGTGTAGAAATGTTTGCAAGCTAACGGCCTTGCCGCAGTGGTAACACCGTTTCCCGCGAGATCACCGAAGTTAAGCGCTGTCGGGCTGGGCTAGCACTTGGATGGGTGACCATCCAGTCTGCGGTCGCTCAAGCGTTGGTGTTGCTTAAATGGGAGATACTCACCGGGGCTTCCGTGGGATATGTGACAGTATTCGAAGGCACTGTGGTACAGCTGTGGTCTACGTGAAGATTATTGCGGGCCACTTCCATTCGTTCATGCTTCATGTCTTCCCCGATGGTGATGGCATGTTACAGCAGTAACAAGGCTAGACTCGTAGAATCTTGCTAGAGTGCATTTTTGGAATATGATAGTGTAATGGTGATGCCTTTGCCACAAAATTCGTTGATACGAAGCCAGTGGAATACATACGGGACTCCATCGATTTTTGGATGACATGTTTGTGGATAGAAGCAGCGATTAGTATGATTAATCAATAATTCAAAAACAGTCTTAATCTCATAGTTTCTTGCCGTTATGTAGACAGGAGTGACACCACCAGCTGTCAACCAATGGTGTAAACGCCCAAAATATGATCCCTACGTCGGGTTGAAACCGTTTGGCGGAATAATAATAATAATAAATGGGATTAAGACTTTTTGAATTATTGATACGGACTCGATCGAGCTCCAGCTGCGACCCCATAAATGCCCTGTTGGCAAAAGTGTCCACTTCACTAACGGGCGTGCTAAGAGTGTAAATGACTCGCTAGAATGCTCTACGGTACCTTAACAAGTGTCACGACCTAGCGAGCTTCACGAACTGTTAGATGAAACAAGGGCGCGCAACATGTCATTACTTTTAGTTGAAAAAAGTTCTTCGCGTGCTAACGGCGTTCGCTTATGTAAAGGTTCGGTTTGTTAACTCAAGGTGCTTTTTAAGTTTTCACTAAGTGCGCGTTACATAGAACTGTGAGACATTTATTTTGAGTTATAATTGATAGGGACAAAAAAAGCCGATAGGACATGTGCACTGCTAAAAGATATGCAATCTGCCTCAGTATAGAGACCACAAAAAGCGTATGGTACGGAGTAATGGATGAGAAGTGGCGGGGAGGGGCTCTCGAAGTAGAGGGGACGCTGCGAAGCAGGTACCTCGCGTTGTCAGCAACTGGCTCAGCGGCGGAAGCGTGCGAACGCAAACATTCGCCAGCATGCACACACTCTGCGTGACCGCGCATCCGTCTAGCTGATCCACATTCGCCTGCTGCGTTTCAAAGAATCTCCGTCGCCGTAACAAGTACGCCTGTGCACTTCTGTCGTGAGGAACACCCGTACAGATTTACGAGTGTCCGTTTCGAGCGTGTTCATCTACATACATAACCAGTCTAAAAAGTACCCGAACGCACCAACAGACGTCTCGAGAGGCGGCCTTGCCGGGATAAAGAGGGGCAGGGAGTGCTGAGTTGTCGGCCGAGAAGCGGTAAAAGCAGAATGGGTCGGTCAGGAGAGCTCAGTGATACCGAACGTGGACTGGCCTCTGGATGTCACGTGAGTAACAAATCCATTAGGGATATTTCCACTCTTCTAAAGCTGGCCAAATCGGCTGTTGGTGATGTCATTGTGAAGTGGATATGGGAAGGAAAACCCCTAGTTAAACAAAGACCGGGCAGACTTAACGTACGCCTACTGACGGTCAGCGACTGTGGAAGGTGCCAGTAACAACTCGAATGAAATCAGCGGAAGAAATCACTCGCGTGTTCAGAGGTGCTACCAGCAGTCCACGCAGCACAGTGATTGAGCAGAGTGTTAAAAGGAATGTGGTGCAGTGGTCGAACACTTCATACACTACACACGTCTGTAGGCAATGCTAAACGACGCTGAAGGTGGTGTAAAGAGAGATGCCACTGGGCAGTTGATGTCTAGAAACAGTTGAGTTGTAGTGAATTCGAAGCCATTTTGACTATTTTTCGACCGTGATTGAAGCAAGAAATATGTAAAGGCTTTTTTTTCCTAAATTACCGCTACCAGTCACAAACTTTGTCAACTGTTCTATTATTCATTTAGCGACATGTTTCGAGGGTTAAACCTCATCTTCATGCTAAATGGCTTTAGAAAAACAACTTTACAATGTCATACTGTTATTACATAGTCTTTTCGTAAATGCTGTGGTCATGCTGTGGAAGAAGAGAAAACTTAGTAAGAGGATGTCACTTTGGAAGCTGGACTGATGTTCGCACGAAAATGTTGTGTAACGGTCACTCGCTTTGTTCTTCTGGCGTGGAAGTCTCCTTGTGATGTGTTGCGATGTTTCCATTTCCGTGACTCTCTTGACAATTTGTGAACAGTGACCACGAGAGCCACGGAAACGGAAACGCCGCAACACATCACAACGAGACGGCCGCGCCAGAACAACAACGTGAGTGACCGTTTCACATTTTCGTGCGAACATCAGTCCAGCTTCCAAGGTGACATCGTCTCTTACTAAGTTATCTCTTCTTCGACAGGATGACAACAGCGTTTACGAAAAGACTATGTAGTATCAGTATGACCTTATTGTAAAGTTGTTTTTGTAATGCCATTTAGCCTGAAGATGAGGTTTAACCCTCGAGACATGTCGCCAACTAAATAATACAATAGTATACAATATTTGTGACTGGCAGCGGTAATTAAAAAAAACTTTACATATGAGCTGTAGTGCTCAATAACGCTGTACGCAGTGGCAATCTGATGCAAGGGTACTGGTTTGGAGAATGCCCGGAATCATTAGCAGCCAGCGTGTGTAGTGCTACAGTCAACTATGGATGGGATGGGCTGATTTGGAGTTTAGGGTTGGGTCCCCTTATTGCGCTGGAAAAAAATGCAAAATTCGGAAGAATATGAAGACATTTTATGGCACTCTGTACGGGGCGCAGGAGAGGGGCATTTCGGATACGGTTTGGTGATAACGCATCCTGTCGTGTGCAGCATCTGTGAGGCAATGGTTCGTGCACAGTGAGATCCCTGAAATGGACTGGCCTTTGGGATGAGTTAGAAAGTAGACTTCGCTGCAGACCACAGTGTCCAATATCACTACCTTCTTTCGTTTCGGCTCTTGATGAAGAACATCCTCCCTCCACACACATTCAGATATTCCACTGAAAGTGTCCCCAGCAGAGTTTAGTCCATAATACAGGCGAAGTATTGACACACTCCATATTAATGTCAACTAATGGGCGTCCGAATATTTTTGATTAGATACTCTGAAGATGAAGGAGCCGCTTGGTGGCATTCGTTTCAGAACTGTTCCAGAGATTCGACAGGCAGTAGACCACTCCATTCGCACCATCAACAGAACAGGCTGTGCTAACGGTATACCATGCCTTTCACATCGCTGACGACGGGTTCTACACAACGGTGTTTACTGCTTTGAAGGACAGTAACAGGTGCAAACATCTAACCCTTTTGTACCGGTTGTGGTTAAATAGTTGGCACCATTTAAGTTCCAACCCTCGTATAAACGACGTATTTTCCTAGTAGGAGCGCTGGCATGTATCTGACGCTGCAGTTCTAATATTTCCAGATGCATTTTAGTTAGTAAGTACTTACGTTCTCACATGCAATGAAATGGGTCCTTCAGTAAGGAAACTGGTGGGAGAACGCTTCAGACAACCTTTGGGAAAAGTGACCACAGACATAGTTGAAGCAACAGATCGGGAAATCCGTGCACGACGGATGTCTTGTGATACGGCGATAAAGCAGCTAGTGTTACAGTGTAGAATATTTTAGCTAAACAAGTAATGTCAGCCCTACATCGCAGGGTCCGCGATGTCTGAAGCTCTGAATGGTCTGTCTTGAACAGGCCAAATAAGCTGCGCATGGTAAAGTCGTCCACGGCCGTATGGAGCTCATCCTTGAGGAGCAAGGGTAGGGACTCAGTTCTCTGCCGTCTCCGAATTGGACATACGCGGTTGACCCACAGCTATCTCCTTCGCCGTGAGAACCCACCAAAGTGTCGCTATGATGCCGGGCTGACAGTGGTCTATCATCTGATGGACTGCCCCCTTTTAGAGGCAGTCCTTTAATTTACCAACTGCACTTCCTTTAATTCTAGGTGACGGTGCCTCTATAGCTGACTCAGTGTTACGTTTTATCGGTGCAGCTGCGTTTTATCACTCTTTCTAGTGTGGGCGCTCTCGCACGATATCTCAGGCTACAGCCACTCCAGCGACTTTCAATTGTAATGTGGATACCAAAATAGTGTGTCTTATGGTAACACGTTGTGTTGGTAGCTCTATCAACGCTTTCCAGCTGGAGGTTCTTCGTTTGCAGTTGAGTGGTTGACCTTCTACCTGATCCATCAACCACTGTAGTCTGTTTTACTCTTGTCAACTATTTGCTCTTCTCCTTTTAAGTGTCCTCTATTTTGTGTTAGTGCGGTGTTCATTTTAGCCCTGTATCCCTTGGTGTTCCCTCCCTCTGGGTGCAGCGGTTACGCTTTTACTGTATAGGCCTTTTACAAGTATGTCTGTTTGGAACAGGGTGTGGGGCGGTGGTTGGAATTTAGTTGTATTTAATATATGTGGAAATGTCTTTCCCGGCACATGCACCATATGTGGGGCGGCGGGTGGAAATTATTTGGTTTATATAAAAAATGTGGAATGTAATGTAGAAGATGCATTTCCCGGCCGATTGGCAACATACGTCGGGCGGCGGGTGGAATTATTGTTATTAAAATGTTGCTGTGATTTATTTAATGCTGTTGTTTGCCGTTCTCAACACTGGCTCTCTAACTACAATATTGGCAACTAGAAAGTGATTAGCAAAACGTGAAGCCTGTAATTAGAATTCCTAGTGCCCACTTCATCTGAGAAATACACTTAAAGCTACAGCTTATAGCTCTGAGGAATTAGGAGATTGTCTGGGATTCATAATCAAAAACGATTCTCTCTATAATGTTCACTATATTCTGAAAGTCACAGACCAAAAAGAATCCACACATTCCAACTACCAGAGCAGTTCAGAGTCTAATGTGCTGACGCAACTATAACTGTTCAAATTAAATGTTTAAGTGAACGCTCGCCATAATTTGATGATAATGTTCATCAAACGCCACGCTACATAATGGTAGAATGTGTGCCCCGCGGCGGCACGTGAAAATACGAAATACGCAAACTTAAGATAGATCATTAAAGTCATCCCAGAATTAACACTTCACTCGAAAACGATTTCATGGTTACGCATATCCCGGGTAACTTATTACGGCAATCGAGGCTGTTTATAGCAATGATACCGACGCGACGAGACTCCCGGCACAGATGGTGCGCTAATCAGCGTCTGGAGAGAACTGGGGCCTTTTTTTTCTCGAGCAGCGTTCTTGTATATAAAGCCGCGGTGCGGACGACTAAGGGAACGTCTGATTAAATTCGCTCTCCCGACTAGCTGCTGGGCTAGTAATGCACCACTTTGTTATCAAATAAATCATTGCTTCCTTTGCTGATGGCCGATGAAGCTCTCAATCTAAATGTGCAATCAGCACACAGGTAAGTAATCATAATAAGTCTGACGTGGCTAAGTCAAATATTTTGGGCGAGAGAATTAATTTAATTACATTAAACGCAGTAGACGAGCTCTGAACTTGCCCTTTGGAGATACACTATCGCTATAATTTTATAGTTATTCAGTTGAAACTTCTCACATCTTTATAATTATAGCGGATCTCCCTTCTACTTACATTTAAACATCCTAGCTTTATTTATTCGCCTACTTAATCTATCTTGCTTCCTTAATTTTTGAGACAAAAACTAGAAAATCATGAATTTCAACTAAAATTTTAATTTATAAGATACAGAATACTGTTTCTACTAAATTATTATGCAAAAGGAATCTAAATATAAATTTTTAAGTTTCTAGCTCTTTCCTGTTGCGCCAATGATTTTTACAGAAAAACTTCCATTAATTTCGAAAATGGTTAAAGTTATTGAAGTGACATTCAACACATACTGATTTAGTATTACTCCTGACACGCTAGAAACGTTTCAGGTTATTTACTTGATTTTTAAAGTATTGCGCAACATTTATGACGTCAGAGCTAGTTACAGTGGACTGGCTGGCACACAATGGAAAGACTGATGTGAATTTTATACGGCGTGAGTAGGCTGCTTCCCTACAAGTGGACTGATGATCTCGATGTTTAGCCCTCATCAAACCCCAAAACCAACCAACAGAGACCTTATCTGAAATTCATATATTTATCCTTATCCATCATCCCAACAAGTTGGTAATGTTATCATGGAATCACCCTATGCATTTACAGGAGTCGGCGCCTACATCTTTGATGCTCAGTAGCGTCGTTGGGTGACGTTCCCGGACATGGGTTTCTATGTGAAGCTTGATCTACGATGTCCCCTCTAAAAAACCTCTTGAAGTGTATAATATGAACTCTGTAACATTCTCCATGTATTGCTCTGCCAGTGAGTACTTATTTACTTATTTACTTACTTTACACCAAAGTTCTTCCTTCCTTTCAGCCACTGCAAATTTTAAATATTATTAGTTAAAAGTTTACGCGCGTGTTTGTTCGTCCCTAAGACAAAGTTGTTCAAAGTTTTTCGTAACAGACCACACATTTTCCCGGAGCTCTTGGTACGGAAGTGTCAATTAGGTGCGGTAGCGTCGTTGTCTTTAAAGCACTGTGTGCACTTCTTTCCCTTCCATATTTCGTGGCGATGTCCGGATGTTATTGCGGGAAACCGTCTCAAATCGAGCTTGCATAATTCTCCAGCGATGCCGGAAGCGGTGCAGAAGTTGAGACGCGTTGCTCAGCGCTGGAGATGGTCTCTTCAGAGCCGGAACGAAAGGTGCTGGGGTGAAAACTGTGCAAGTTATAATGAAGGCTGCCGTCGCGAAAGAAAGGCGCGCTGATTTATTGGCTCTGGTGTTCCGGCAGCGCGCCTGCCCACAATGGCTGGCGTCTCCTAATTAAAACGGCGGAGGGGCGCAGCCGGTCTGCAGATGTGCCGTTCCCTGCAGGACGGCGGCTGGGGGCTCGCACTGGCTGTGACCTCGAAGAACTCTGGCTTCAATCCTGAATCCTCACGACAGCGTTAATCGTTCTGTGCGCATTCCGCCCCCGTGTCGCACATTTTCGCAACTACGGATGACTTGGCGGAGACTTCGATTGTAAAAGTTGGTATTTTACCTGTTAAAGAAACGCTCCAACTCGAAAACAACCTAGTTGTACTTCTGCAAATGGCTATCGTACATTTTCTTTATTTTTATTCGAGCAAAGGAAGGAGGCATCAGGTACACTGTCAAATGAATTATAATAAATTTTGATAGTTTGTATTTTTTGTGGTCTTTCCAAGACGTTCGACTGGGTGCATTATGCTACACTCACAAAAATACAATCGATAGCTTTACACACAACTGATCTGAATCACACTTAACAAAGCGAAAAGTTATGCTGAACAATTAAAACAATAATGAATGAGTTGAAAATCTTAGTGGGTGGGGAGTAATCACATAATGAAGTCCCACATGGTTCAGTTTTGGGTCCACTCCTATTCCTTATGTACGAGTAAAAGAATGAACTTCCTTAAAATTCAACTGGCAGAATTTCTACTTCTTGCAGACCACAATAAATCCCATCAGAGAGAAAACAAAAGATAACTTGTTAACGATGTTTTCGTAAGAATGATTGTTTATTTGAAAATAAACTCAGTTTTGTAAAAAACACAGGATTCAGTGCTGTACAACAAATGGTCACACCAACAATTGATATAGTACACGAACAGGAGTCAGTAAATGGGGTAGAATGCTTCAAATATTTGGATGTACATCCTGGTTCAGCTGTCTTTACTCTTCCTATAAAACTGCCACGAGCACTAAACACACAGCTGTCGTGCGCCCATAAAACCTTTTCATCATCGTACAACTGCTAGTCTTGGAAACAAACGAATCAACGTCCTGACATATATTGCATATTTCCAGTCAATAATGCTACTGCAAATTGAGTGTTAGTGGGGGAGAGAGAGAGAGAGAGAGAGAGAGAGAGAGAGAGAGAGAGAGAGAGAGAGAGAGAGAGAGAGAGACGGTGATATATGATAAACGCCGTCCTCAAAAAATATTTCTCTCCTTCATACCTCCTCTGTGTTATCACAGATGGTGTGTCACTGCTCTCATTTGTACTAAGAATGCAGTACACGTGAGCTGACTATTCGCTTCCAGAGCCCTGAGTGGAATGCATGAGTTCACCAACCTGCAGTCTTCTATAGTTGTCCCCTGCGCGGAAAACAGCACGTAGGCCATGAATCCGTCATCTTGAGGCTGTAATAAACTCTTACCGAGGGACTGTTTATTTTATAAATAAATTTCCAATCACTTTCTTTATACAGGATGCCACTCGCTTTTTATTAGGAGAACACGAACTGCACAATTACGTTCCACTTTAGTCACAAATAATTTCTATTCTTCAAAAAATTAATAAACTGCGTATTTCTGCAATTAAAATCACACTGTTCTCAACTACGCGTCCATATAACCATACATTGCTAATAAAGTTTTAATCTGACACCGACCACAGGAGACAACATGTCTGTCCTCTGAGACTGCCAAAACGGCTCTGGTCTTACAGCCGAACCACTTCGCCCGCCGTCCGAGTTAGGCGCTATCCGAAGATCTCGTCTGCCTTTTCGTTTAGCAGCCGTTGACTATTCTGCTGGTTATTAATACTTCAAAAATAATGGTATGATAGCACGCTATTGAGGTGCTTTAATTCGAAATGTAAGTAAATACGCTGTTTAGTTTGTCAAGATTGTCATTTTGGCGCGCCACTGCCGATCGTAGAGGCCAATCGCGAAGAAGGATCACATTTTAGGCGGTCTTTCTCACACACCCGTGTCAGAGACAAACTAACTCACACCACATTGTCATCTCATCACTTCTGGCTTCTCAGCTGATCTAAGAAGACCTTCTTGTATCTGGCTATGATTGCTGCAAAGCCAGAAATATTACGTTGTCCTAAGGAATAATTTTCTGGGGTAATTTAAAATTTTGAAACAAAGTACTGATCGCACAGAACCGAGCTGTAAGAGAAACATAAGATGTTAACCTGCGGTATTTTGTAGGTACCTCTTAAAGGAATTAGGCGTATTAACTGCACCATCACAATAAACACATTCCCTGATGAAATTCGTCATAATTTATCAATCACAATTTGAGGTGTGGTGTCCATACCTAAAACACTAGAGAGAGAAAAACGGCCTTTCGTATCCATTTTTAAAGCTATGAATGACTCAAAAAGGAGTTCAATATGCAACAACAAAAATTTTTCATCATTTCCCCAGAAACATAAAATGCATGACAGGTAGGAAAGAAAGTTTTAAATGTGGCTTGAAAACACTTTTCCTGGACAACTCCTATTCCATAGCCTCATTTATATTTAAAAACTGACAGCATGAAGGCAACCCTGTTTCTAAGTGTAGGTGCATAAGGAGGACTAAAAATAATTGGTTCAGTAATGTTAAAAATCATAATGTATACATGTAAAGAATAATTGTTTAATTTTGCAGCGAGGCTGGGCGCCTTGCCCTCCTACCGCAACACGGTTCGCGAGCCGAATTCTTGGCTGCCCCTCGTATTGACAGACTTCTTTAACCGCAATAGTGTGGGAATTGTGAGTCTGCCGTGATGCTAAGCACTTTTTATTATTTATTTACTTACTCCCCACGTTAGGTTCAGCGATAAATATCGCGACGATCGGTGGGTTCTTTAAACCTAGAACAAGCAGAAAATAGCAGATACTCAAACGCTGTAACACGTTATTACATTTGTACTGTTATTTACTAATATACTTTTCTGCGGATACTTTCTTACTACCTCATTTATTGTATTTTACAGCATGTTTATTGTTTGCGGCATGTTTTCTGTTGCCCTTATTTTCTCGGATTACACAGTCGTCTGCAACTGTGTGGACGGGTGTTAGTGACCATTAACATTTGTTTACTACCAGCCGCTCACACAGTTGCAGATCACGATGTCTGTGGAGAAAAAAAAACAGCAACAGAAAAAGCACAGAAAATAAGCTACAAACAGCGTCAAACTCCTGGAAACATGCTATGACGTAAAATAAATTAGGTGGTATGAAAGTATCCAGAGAACACTATTTTTTAAGTACAAATGTAATGTCTGTGTTTGTGGAATGTGCTATTTTCTGCATGTTTTAGATTTTAAAAAAAAAACACTGATTATAGCAATAGTTGTCGCTGAAACTAGTTGGGAAATAAATAAATAGCGAAGTGTTTTGCATCAAGGCGGACTCTCAATTCCCATATTGCTGTTTTTCTGTGCAAACACGGACCAAATGGAAGAGTTCCAAGATAAGCTTATTGGTTCTCTAACCTCGTCATAGGCTCGTGTGACGATTTGCCGATTGTGGGTTCAATGTGCAGTCCCAAGAAAGATCCGGCACGACCTTGAACCATGACTGTTGATCTTCGCCTTTCCAGCGGCAGTGCATCGACATGTTTCACTGCTTGCTTTGGTGCTTCATTGCTGCACTGGTCCATGGTGAATAGGGGGTAAAGACAAAATTTGTATTCGCCTGACACGGCCGCAACTTTTCCGCTGCTGCCTCGATTCGGCGGAGCCTTTGAGTGGGCAAGAGTAGTCGCAGAACATCGCTGCCCGCTCTCTTTGTCGTGTTCGAAATGTTGCGCAAGATTTTGAAAACCGATCCATAGCTGATTCTTCACTTTTTGTATTGTCGTCTCGACTAGGGTACGCAGATTGCGAGCACCAGGGTCTCTGCTTAGCTTGCACTTCTCGTTCCTTCATAGACAGATGGTCTGCTCCTGCTTCGTCACTGACTTGTTTGTCCACAGTGGAACCGTTGAAATCATCTAACCAATAGCATCTATATTGTATTGGTGCTGTGCATTTCGACCAACTCGACCATGTGTGACTGCTGCGTTGTTCCTTTTCAAATAGAGAAGCCTAATAACTGGTTGATATTCTGATTTCAGTGGGCAACGGCGTTTTGCTTAGGCTGCTCTTCGCCAGAATATGGAATGACCAGGGTGCCTTTCGAAACGTCGCCCTCACCTCGCGATATGTGGCAAGAAACCAGTGAACATTTTATTCTATTGGCACATTTTGAAAACCATCGCCGACATAAACACAGCTTCAATCACATAACTTTTTTCGAGATTGAGATTTTCACTCTGCAGCGGAGTGTGCGCTGTTACGAAACTTCTTGTCAGATTAAAACTGTGTGTCGGACCGAGACTCGAACTCGGTAACATCCCCGAGACTGTGGCTATGCCATGTCTCCGCAACATCGTTTCTTCCAGGAGTGCTAGTTGTGCAATGTACGCAGGAGAGCTTCTGTGAAGTTTGGAAGGTAGGAGACGAGGTAATGGCGGAATTGAAGCTGTGAAAGCGGGTCGTGAGTTGTGCTTGGATAGCTCAGATGGTAGAGCGCTTGCCCACGAAAGGCAGTTAGTCTAGGTCCGGCCCACAGTTTTAATTTGCCATGAAGTTTTTTCGAGATGATTTATGATTGAGTGTCGTAGTAGTTACTCTGACAGAAGGATCCATTCAAGTTCGTTTTCCTGACTCGTTTCTGTTTGAAGGGAAGGTTGCCAGGGTGGTAAATGAATAGTAAGAAATTCCACACGTGTATGCGACTACGAAAACAAATCGGCTCCGTTTTCATCTTTCAGCTCAAAACTTGGTAGATAGTGAGGAAATCGACAAAGAAATTCACTTTCACGGGTCGTAATGACTATAAAGCACTGACGGGAGAGACGCAAACGCAAAAGTACCCATGGGCAAAGAACACAGTGGAGCCGGACTATTGACGATTAAGACATCGGTTATATGTAAATCGAAGGTGGAGAGGGGAAGAGGGGAAGAAAGGAAAGGAAAGGAAGTGGAGGGACCACTCTGTCACTTGCATTGGGACACTGCGCGGAATCGGCGGCGACGAGCGAAGATGTGTGCCGGACCGGGATTCGAACCCGGGATCTCCTGCTTACTGTGCAGGTGCTGTAACTACTGCGCCATCTGGGACAGGGTGTTACCGCAACTGCACGGACTACCCCGGCACGCCACCTATCCACAGCCCCTGTCCATTTCCTCCATGTTCGCTCTTCAGTCATTCTCACAGGAAGTTGGACGTATTTGTGCATCTGCACTGAAGAAGGTGGATTCGTGCTCCAGCTAGACCTATCAACTTATATGAACGTGTGGTGTGTGTTCTCGCGGACATGTTGTACGTTGGCCGGCCGTAGTGGCCGAGCGGTTCTAGGCGCTACGGTCGCAGGTTCGACTCCTGCCCTCGGGCATGAATATGTGTGATGTCCTTAGGTTGGTTAGGTTTAAGTAGTTCCAAGTTCTAGGGGACTGACGACCTGAGAAGTTAAGTCCCATAGTCCTCAGTTTTTTTTTTTACGTTGCAGAGGGACTGCGGATAGTTGGCGCTTGATGTGAGTATCGATCGACCGTGAGGAGAGCCGAGGTAGTTCCTGCAATTGAGGTAACAGCGTGTCCCAGATGGCGCAATAGTTACCGCACCTGACTAGTAAGCAGGAGATCCAGGGTTCGAATCCCTGGCCGGTACATATTTTCACTTGTCGCCGCCAATTTCGCGCAGTGTCCCAATGCAGCTAACAACAGTGATCCCTCCCCTTCCATCCCTTCCTTCCCCTCTCCACCTCTCCACCTTCAATTTACATGTAGTGTAGAACAGCTGCGAATTCTGCGTGGTGTCTGTTCTTCCTGATATGTCAGAGGGAACACACACCACACATAGGTAATAGCTGACGCCATAGGAATATCTGAAGAAACAGGTAGGAGCCAAATGGTGTACGTACCAGGAAACGATTGGACTGTTAATGAGCCAGCAGCTATGAGAAAGCCCTTTGTCAGAGCGTTAAGAATTACTCCTTCAGTTTCATATGCACTACCGGCCATTAAAATTGCTACACCAAGAAGAAATGCAGATGTTAAACGGGTATTCATTGGACAAATGTTACACTAGAACTGATATGTAATTACATTTTCATGCGATTTGGGCGCATAGATCCTGAGAAATCAGTACCCAGGACTACCACCTCTGGCCATAATAACGGCCTTGATACGCAAGGGCATAGGGTCAAACAGAGCTTGGATGGCGTGTAAAGGTACAGATGCCCATGCAGCTTCAACACGATACCACAGTTCATCAAGAGTAGTGGCTGGCGTATTGTGACGAGCCAGTTGCTCGGCCACCATTGACCAGAGTTTTCAATTGGTGTGAGATCTGGAGAATGTGCTGGCCAGGGCAGCAGTCAATCGAATGAAGGGTAGAGCCACGGGTCGTAACACATTTGAAATGTAACGTCCACTGTTCAAAGTGGCGTCAAAGGGAACAAGAGGTGACAGAGACGTGTAACCAATGCACCCCGTACCATCACGCCGGGTGTTCTGGATATGGCGATGACGAATACGCGCTTCCAATGTGCGTTCACCGCGACGTCTCCAAATATGGATGCGACCATCATGATGCTGTAAACAGAAACTGGATTCACCGAAAAAATGACGTTTTGCCATTCGTGCACCCACATTCGTCTTTGAGTACACGACCGCAGGCGTTCCTGTCTGTGATGCAGCGTGAAGGGTAACCACAGCCACGGTCTCCGAGCTGATAGTCCATGCTGCTGCAAAAGACATGGAACTGTTCGTGCAGATGGTTGTTGCCATGCAAACGTCCCCATATGTTGACTCAGGGATCTAGACGTGGCTGCACGATCCGTTACAGCCATGCGGATAAGATGCCTGTCATCTCGACTGCTAGTGATACGAGGCCGTTGGGATCCAGCACGGCATTCCGTTTTACACTCCGGAACCCACCGATTCCATATTCTGCTAACAGTCTTTGGATCTGATTAACGCGAGCAGCAATGTCGCTATACGATAAACCGCAATCGCGATAGGCTACAATTCGACCTTTATCGAAGTCGGAAACACGATGGTGCGCATTTCTCCTCCTTACACGAGGCATCACAACAACGTTTCACCTGGCAACGCGTTAACTGCTGTTTGTGCATGAGAAATCTGTTGGAAACTTCCCTCATGTGAGCACGTTGTAGGTGTCCCACCGGCCCAACCTGGTGTGAATGCTCTGAAAAGCTTATCATTTGTATATCACAGCATATCCTTCCTGTCGGTTAAATTTCGCGTCTGTAGCACGTCATCTTCGTGGTGTAGCAATTGTAATGGCCAGTAGTGTATGATCCGTCCCCCTCAGGAACGCGGGTCTGTAGCTGAGAGCAGTTACACAAGCCTCACAAAATAAGAGGAACGCCACAGGTGCTGCTCGAAACGGTAGAGTCACTACAGGACGACTGCCTCGGATCATCTGGTGACAGGGTTGTGACTGCCTCGTTTTTCGAAGACCGTTCCGCCGATCGGCTCGCCGCTGGGCGGAGGGAAGCCGTCAGCTCGTCCTGGGGATGCCCTGCAAGTGCCGGCGCGGCGGAAGAGACGGACGTCGTGGGACGGCACGGCGGGGACCCTTTGTGGCCGGACAGCGATCGACCCGGTGCTGTGTCGTGCAGCCGCTTACCGCGTCGTCAGGAGCCTCTGAAGGGAAACGCTGAGTGCCACTGTGCGCCCGCAGAGCCCTCGGCTTTCTTCCGGCGGCGACTTGCCGCTGCCTGCCGTATCTCTGGCTGTCCTTTGCGGGACGTGACACGTCGCTTGTATCTGTTAGGAGTAGCTGGCTCCACATGAGTGCCTTCAGCAGCCTTTTTATCTGCCGAGGCAGACGGCGAAAACGGAAAAATCGCTGTGCCATAAACACACACACACACACACACACACACACACACACACACACACACACACACCTCATGTGTATACTGGGTGTTACAAAAAGGTACGGCCAAACTTTCAGGAAACATTCCTCACACACAAAGAAAGAAAATGTTAAGTGGACATGTCCGGAAACGCTTACTTCCCATGTTAGAGCTCATTTTATTCCTTCAAATCACATTAATCATGGAATGGAAACACACAGCAACAGAACGTACCAGCGTGACTTCAAACATTTTGTTAGAGGAAGTGTTCAAAATGTCATCTGTTAGCGAGGATACATGCATCCACCCTCCGTCGCATGGAATCCCTGATGCGCTGATGCAGCCTTGGAGAATGGCGTATTGTATCACAGCCGTC
This sequence comes from Schistocerca gregaria, assembly GCF_023897955.1. Lineage (NCBI taxonomy): Eukaryota > Metazoa > Arthropoda > Insecta > Orthoptera > Acrididae > Schistocerca > Schistocerca gregaria. The sequence continues at coordinate 423,152,655 of NC_064926.1, read as the reverse complement.
CACAATACGAGCACGAAGAGTCTACATTTGTTACCGGGGTTGCGTAGACAAGAGCTTCCAAATGCTCCCATAAATGAAAGTCAAGAGGGTTGAGGTCAGGAGAGCGTGGAGGCCATGGATTGGCCCGCCTCTACCAATCCATCGTTCACCGAATGTTGTGTCGTACTTGTAAAGACACATGTTCTAGCAGCACAGGTAGAGTATCCCATATGAAATCATGATAACGTGCTCCATTGAGCGTAGGTGGAAGAACATGGTGCCCAATCAAGACACCACCAACAATGCCTGCTCAAACGTTCACAGAAAATCTGTGTTGATGACGTGATAGCACAACTGCGTGCGGATTCTCTTCAGCCCACACATGTTGATTGTGAAAATTTGCAATCTGATCACGTTGGAATGAAGCCTCATCCGTAAAGAGAACATTTGCACTGAAATGAGGATTGACACATGGTTGGATGAACCATTCGCAGAAGTGTACCCGTGGAGGCCAATCAGCTGCTGATAGTGCCTACACACGCTGTACAATGTACATGGTACGGAAACAACTGGTTCTCCCGTAGCACTCTCCATACAGTGACGTGGTCAACGTTACCTTGTACAGCAGCAGCTTCTCTGACGCTGACATTAGGGTTATCGTCAACTGCACGAAGAATTGCCTCGTCCATTGCAGGTGTCCTCGTCGTTCTAGGTCTTCCCCAGTCGCTAGTCATAGGCTGGAATGTTCCGTGCTCCCTTAGACGCCGATCAATTACTTCGAACGTCTTCCTGTCGGGACACCTTCGGTCTGGAAATCTGTCTCGATACAAACGTACCGCGCCACGGCTATTGCCCCGTGCTAATCCATACATCAAATGGGCATCTGCCAACTCAGCATTTGTAAACATTGCACTGACTGCAGAACCACGTTCGTGATGAACACTAACCTGTTGATGCTACGTAATGATGTGCTTGATGCTAGTACTGAAGAGCAATGACTCAACACAAGCACCGAAGTCAACATTACCTTCCTTCAACTGGGCCAACTGGCGGTGAATCGAGGAAGTACAGTACATACTGTCGAAACTAAAATGAGCTCTAACATGGAAATTAAGCGTTTCCGGACACATTTCCACATAACATATTTTCTTTATTTGTGTGTGAGGAATGTTTCCTGACAGTTTGGCCGTACCTTTTTGTAACACCCTGTATAGGGAGTCACAAGGCCTGTTGCCACAAACACAAAATTGTATGGCCTATGAAAACACACAGATAATAACATATTTGTTCCTCTTGTGGTCCTTAATCCGAAGACCACCCAAGCCTACCCTCTTTAGGGGTGTAGGACGTCAAAACACCGACTCAAAGGAAGGCCTCGGCGCTTGTTCGTGACGCCACGTCACGTCACCTAGGCACGGCTAACGCATGGTGTGTTGCAGGCAGAAACGCCTGGGCGTGCTTATCACTATAAATCTCTTATTTTTGGACAAAATGTTTGGTATTGTTTTGGATTCTACAGTTTTATTTAGATGATAGATTTTCTTACTATCGTAAAGCTACAAATGAAGATCATAGTTCTGTATTACTGAATCCTGTCGAAACAAACGTAGATCAATATGAAAAGATGCTTTGCTCCATTGCAAGCTTCGGAAATTTGGATTCAAGTAACTATATTTACTTGCTCCATTTTGTTATCGAAACTTACCCCCCAACCCCCTTACAATGAACTCGTTTTCAACGAAAGGAATTCTAAACAGGAAACAAAATAGCTTCATACCTCGAAAATACTGCTGAGCTTAAACTTTTTAAACACGCACATTGGAAAAGATAAATATTCCCCTCTTGCAACTGAAAGGAGAGACTTCATATGATAAAAAAATTGATACAACAAGTATCTCTCTCTTGCCTCTTCTTCTGTCCCCCACCCCATCCCCAAACGTGTACAATCGCAAGATATTTCATTAACATTCAGTGCTCCTCACCCCATTGTCAACAAAGATACCTAATGAAGAGCACCAATATGTTAAGTTTTTTGTAAAAGCAACCCAGTACAAACGTAACTTGGTCAGATTTACAAATAAGGTAAAGAAGCACGAATTCTGTTGCTGCTGGACCATGAAGTTGTTTTTGTACGTCAATCCTTAAAACAGGTGGAAATTTAAGTTCAGGAGTACACTATTTGTTAAGAAGTGTAATGAATTGCATAATTAATTGATTGCAGAAATGTCTCTGAACAATGTGTGTTGGTCAACTACCGCCAATAGTTTCACATTTTCCTGTGTCAGAGAGGGAGACACCACCATTATGAGTAGGCCTGCACCAGACCTGGCGTTCGCCGTGCCTAGTGACGTGACGTCACCAACAAGCGCGGAGGCCTTCCTTTGAGTCGGTGTTGGTCAAACGGGCCGACTTGGAGCAGGAGAGGCGACACAGGACATTTTAATTTCCACTGTCTGGACTTTTACAAATAAATTCCTAAAACTTTGTCAGCATGACCAGGAAGGATTCAGGATACATGGGAATAGCAGTGGAAGACCAATAACATAACAATATTTTTTTACATGTCAAATTTTATGATTTTTTTCACTTACTAATGGCAGCATTTGTTGCTACAGGTACACTTTTCTTCATAAGTAAGAGCGATTCTTCGATGAATTTTGCACAGCATACAAACCATACTTACAGGTGTATGAAACTCTAGAATTTCCCAAATCTGTTAAAAACTGTGGTAACAATTAAGATAATTAGCTATAAAATTAGATTTTTCTAAACATAAAGTTAAAAATGTAACAGCTCATTCATTTTTTCATGAATCAAATTCTAGAGTTTTATACATCTATAAGTATTGTTTGTATGCTGTGCAAAACTCATCGAAGAATCTCTCTTACTTATGAAGAAGAGTGTACCTATAGCAACAAATGCAGTCAATAGTAAGTGAAAAAGTGATGCCTCGGGCATGGATGTGTGTGATGTCCTTAGGTTAGTAGGGTTTAATTAGTTCTAAGTTCTAGGGGACTTATGACCTCAGATGTTGTGTCCCATAGTGCTCAGAGCCATTTGATTTCCAACGTTCTTAAAATGAGACATATTCTGCTTGGATTCCTCAATAAGCTTTACGGAATAAATTATATTATTAAGTGTCAAAACAACGAAAAATCATGTAGTGGCTGATCTATCGATAAATAATGAGCCTGGTAAAGTCACGGAGCGGTTGGAGGCCGGCTGGTCAATAAAGACTCCATCAAGGTGGTAACTTACACTGAAGTACGCGCTTTGAAATGGGACACCGCGAACAATATTTCGCAGCCAATAATGGCAGACAAAATCTCATTCACAGGTACAAGAACTGTTAGTAATGTAAGACTGATACATACTTACAGTCATAGCTGCAACAATATTTCAGTCATAATGGGCGGTTTCGGTGCGACAGGGCCGTGAAAAAGTACGTAGAAATTACAATACTTGGAAGCTATACAATAATCAATGCAATCAAGAAATGAATATAGCTCTTAATGGCTGCCAACGGCGTGCGCGCGTGCACAGTGAGGCGAAATATGCGCAGAGACCCATGAAGGGATGTGTTACATTAGCCATCAAATTAACTACAACTGCAAATTATACGCCTGCATATTTGTTACGATGCAATATGTCGTATTGTTGCGTTGAGCTTACTCCTTAACAGCACAGTAAAATAATTGGTGGAAGAATACAGCCTAAGTTTGACACAATTTGCTGAAGAACGTGAAGTCTGGTAGAAGCAGACTGCAGCTAATATCAGTTTGGGCTCCGGAGGAAAGTAGGAACACACGAGGCAACACCGACCGTACAACTTATCTTCCAAGATAGAAAGACCGACGATTATAGCGTTTATAGATTTAGAGAAAGCTGTTGACGGTATTGACTAGACTACACTGCTCAAAATTATGAAAGTAGCAAGCGTGAAAAACGGGTAAAGAAATGTTATCTACAACTTGTACAAATCTGTTGTCATCAAATATCAAGAGCAAATATTTTCGTTAAGTATCTAGAGTGGTCTCGCAGAGGAGTGAAATGTGGATGATAAACAGTGTAGACACGAGGAGAGTAAAAACCCTTGCGGAAGGATACACGGAAGCCGACTTAGGAAGATTAGATGGGTAGGTCGAGTAAGTAATGAGGGGAAACTTAATCAAATTGGAGGAAAAGGAAATTTATGGCACAACGCTACGAAATAATGGGCTGGATTCACAGAGCAAATATTAAGGGGCAAAGAAAAGTTAATTCGGTAAAGACGGGTAAGAACTGTCGGGGGAAAGCAATCTGAATACAACAACCAGGTTCCAATTGACGTAGGTTGCAGCTGTTACGCAGAGGTAAGGAGGTAGTAATGGCTCTAAGCACTATAGGACTTAACATATGAGGTCTTAAGTCCCCTTGGACTTAGAAATACTTAAACCTGACTAACCCAAGGACATCACACACATCCATGCCCGAGACAGGATTCGAACCTGCGACCATAGCAGCAGCGCGGTTCCAGACTGAACCGCCTAGAACCGCTCGACCACAGCGGCCGGCAGATAAGGAGGCTTTAAGGGGGGTGGGGGTAGGACGTCAAACGGGCCGACTTGGAGCAGGAGAGGCACCACAGGACATGTTAATTTCCACTGTCTATACTTTTACAAATAAATTCAAACTTTGAGGGCATGACCAGAAAGGATTCAGGATACACACTAATAGCAGTGGTAGTTCAATGGCGTAATTATAGACGCATAATAGAATGCCGGATTACATCATCTCGATGTTCACATTTTCATGGGTGGAAACAATACACTCCTGAGACTCCAGTGGATCATTTTGAAAAACTCAGTACTTTAGGAGGTATGAGACATAGATTATCAAACTACTCGAGAGAAAACTATAAAATCTTGAACATGGCTGGAGACAGTAACTGCAATGTACTCCTCGTTTAGGGAAAGGTGAAAAAGGTCATATCAGCTCCAATAGTACACGGTTTATTGGAAGGCCCTTCACCTGGGATTAGAATTCTTTAAAAGCGTCTTCCGCAGAAGGATCGCTGAACAATACTGGGTAGATGGTGTGTAGGTACGTTAAATATGTGCATTATAAAGCACAAATGAAAATCAAATTCACTTCCATAATAATAAAACCGCAAAAAGTCATGTTAGCTCTCCAGTTGCGTTTGTAAGACACATTTTTATGACAGTCCTCACGATATTTTGTTTTACTATTATGGAGGGGAATTAGATCTTCATTTGTACTTTAATGCTACATCTTTAAGGTATCTCGACGTCATGTAACCAGTGTTACTCATTCATCCTTCTGCAGGAGAGATTTTTAAAGGCGTCGTAACATAGGTGAAGGGTTTTCAGTGACCTTGCATTATTGCACCTGATTTAGCCTTTTTTCCCCCACACCATAGAGATGAAACCTTAGAGCTCCCCATCATCGCTGACGTAAAATTACACTTTCAGCAGCAAACGTCCCGAATTCTTCCTCACTGTGGAAGCAACAGGTGCGCAACTGTTGTCGTTTACGTATGCTTAAGTTGAGAGTGTTGCAGCGCGCTGAACTGCAATTTAGCGCTACGTAGGGATAGATGATCTATTCGTCAGGATGGCGTTCGTCTCCCACCTGGGCCTTGGGGCTTGCGTGAGTTCGCGACGGCTACAGGAGACAGCCAGAGCAGTAAGTGGGCTACAGCTGTAGCCCACAAATAGTCGTTGCAGCCTCAATTTACATATTGAAAGATAAGAGAGCAACGTTATTGTTGAGGGAGTGGTTACGGTCGTGAACTGTGAAAAGGTTTCAGTGGCTTCCTAAAAACCTTTGTGAAGTCAGTTTCATTATTATGTTAGCTGGCTGGTACCCAGCGCGTTGCTGCCGCAGAAGAAAAACCCATAGAAAGATCGTTAGAAGTTTGAAAGTTATCTTTCTTAGTTAGGAATAATAGAAAGAAATTTAATAAATTTATTGAAATTAAATGATACATACAAAGAAGTCTAAATGATATTCATTATACTTTGTTTACTTCAACTGTTTTAGGGTAGTTTTCGCATGTGTATCAAAACATGCGATGCTTTGAGGCAGCTGGTGTTGAGGTAGGTATCACTGGAAGGATTTGTCTAAAGTGGCCAGATAACGAGAGCGCCACTGAACAAATGTGCATTTGATCGTAAATTTTGGAGTTAGATCAAGCGCTTCAAGCAATTTCTTATGAAATGTGGTACATTTACCCCCAGATAATAACCTTGCAAAGTTCATAACGTTAGCCGTGTCACATTCTTTTGAAATGTTACGTGTTGGACCTTCCCAGAGATACGTATTCAATGCCAATTTGAGTGTCGAGTGCGCTATTCGTCCACCATCTAATAATGTAGCCGCGACACCTAATGTAAAAAGAGCCAAACCAATTCTATTTTGGGATCGAATTTGAGCCAATAACAAACTGATAAAGAACTTTTTGCCAGTGTAGCCAGGCACATCAAAGAATAACAAACCACCTCTATTTGACAAAACATTTTCAGTTAAGTCCTAGACCAATTTTTGTCCCTCAAGGGAAAGTAGTTAGTTTGCTTCAACAAATGCAAGCAAATCATTAGCAATGTACTGCTATTATCTCACTGAAGTGCAGTTATAAAGGTGAAGTGCAGAACGTACTGACGCAATTATGCCAAGATGAATTAATTTTGTGTCGTTGATGGTTAAGCACATGTCCTCGGTTTCGATCAGAGCTTCAATGAAATTACTGCCCAAAAAAAATCTATGAAACTGTCGCTGCTAACGGTGCAAAATGTCTTCACTCAAATCCTCTCTGAAGTTTTCCCACAAATCTTTCGGGCTGGATGGTGAACATGCGGTTAAAATGATGGCGAATGACGATCGAAATTGTCTCGGAAGACAGCTGGCACATCAATCCGTCAATTTTGCTTTCAGTATTAATCATTTTCGAGCAAATTAAGATTTTGGTAAGCTTCTCTGCATGTCTGGCATTCTACGCCGTCAACCATTCTCAAATTTGTAAATGAAGTAGCACCTTTGACAACCAACAGCATTCTAATTATTTGGATGTACTGTATAAATACGGCCCAATGTGTCATACAAATACAGATTTTGGTAGACATCAACACGCATGCCTTGCTTACGTCTTTGGGTGTAGCATTCCATCTATGTACTTCGGAACTTCCGCATACAATAATGTCGTGGCAAATGCAGCTTCTTTGCACAGAAAAAAATGCTGGAAGTGTAGTGTGCGTTGGTGCACTGAAAAAACGCAGATACTTCTGTGTGCACTGGAAAATCTCGATTAGATATAACTCAAATGTATTCGAATCGAAATGAATAATAAACGCTGATCTTTTTGTTAGTCACATTCAAACATCTCGTTACTTCAATGCTATTTAGATTACATTCACCGATACGACACGTGCGTCACCTACTGTAAGTTAACTGCACTATACCTATAACCTTAGCGCAGGTGCAAGCAATAGGTTGATAAAGTTTTATTGCAATCGCGTGAACAGTATGGCAGCGCATAAAATACGGACGGGCAAACAATAATTGATTTTGATATATCAGATGTCAGAAATAACCTGAAGTCGCATAATGGCTGATTTACCGCGAAAAAAAGTGGTTCAAGGGCCTGCGAAGTTGAAATGTTGCGCCAGTCCAGCCGCTCGATGAAGAGACCTGCATCACAGTGGCGTCTTAGATAGAGGCGCTTTCAGCTCAAATATTGCGAAAACTGTTTCATCGCCAATAATGGCAGACAAAACCTCATAGCAATACGATAGCTATAAATATGTGACATTTTTGTTCGGAACAGACACCGCGGCGACTACAGACATGAATGCATATCTGGAGGAAGATTGCATCATACTTCGGAACAACACAGGCACTGCAATACTCTGTTGAAGTTGAACATAAGACGATCGGAAACAATTATTTTAGATGCGATGGGGTCCACAGCCGAAATTTTTCAATGAAAAGAATCAGTCGCACGGGCTGTCGTAATTTGGATTGGAATATTCTTATGTACTGGCTTTTTCAGTGTTTCGCAGTATAATCAGTCAGGTGGGCGTACTTGAGCTACAGTCAAAACTTCAGTTGGTCATAATTTTTGGGACAGAACTTCAGGGGTACAGTGTTGTATTTACTGTCTCATCGTACTTTTGATACAACCACGGGAGATTTTACTTAGCGCCACCATCAACTACACTCCTGGAAATTGAAATAAGAACACCGTGAATTCATTGTCCCAGGAAGGGGAAACTTTGACTCATTCCTGGGGTCAGATACATCACATGATCACACTGACAGAACCACAGGCACATAGACACAGGCAACAGAGCATGCACAATGTCGGCACTAGTACGGTATATATCCACCTTTCGCAGCAATGCAGGCTGCTATTCTCCCATGGAGACGATCGTAGAGATGCTGGATGTAGTCCTGTGGAACGGCTTGCCATGCCATTTCCACCTGGCGCCTCAGTTGGACCAGCGTTCGTGCTGGACGTGCACACCGCGTGACACGACGCTTCATCCAGTCCCAAACATGCTCAATGGGGGACAGATCCGGAGATCTTGCTGGCCAGGGTAGTTGACTTACACCTTCTAGAGCACGTTGGGTGGCACGGGATACATGCGGACGTGCATTGTCCTGTTGGAACAGCAAGTCCCCTTGCCGGACTAGGAATGGTAGAACGATGGGTTCGATGACGGTTTGGATGTACTGTGCACTATTCAGTGTCCCCTCGACGATCACCAGAGGTGTACGGCCAGTGTAGGAGATCGCTCCCCACACCATGATGCCGGGTGTTGGCCCTGTGTGCCTCGGTCGTATGCAGTCCTGATTGTGGCGCTCACCTGCACGGCGCCAAACACGCATACGACCATCATTGGCACCAAGGCAGAAGCCACTCTCATCGCTGAAGCCGACACGTCTCCATTCGTCCCTCCATTCACGCCTGTCGCGACACCACTGGAGGCGGGCTGCACGATGTTGGGGCGTGAGCGGAAGACGGCCTAACGGTGTGCGGGACCGTAGCCCAGCTTCATGGAGACGGTTGCGAATGGTCCTCGCCGATACCCCAGGAGCAACAGTGTCCCTAATTTGCTGGGAAGTGGCGGTGCGGTCCCCTACGGCACTGCGTAGGATCCTACGGTCTTGGAGTGCATTCGTGCGTCGCTGCGGTCCGGTCCCAGGTCGACGGGCACGTGCACCTTCCGCCGACCACTGGCGACAACATCGATGTACTGTGGAGACCTCACGCCCCACGTGTTGAGCAATTCGGCGGTACGTCCACCCGGCCTCCCGCATGCCCACTATACGCCCTCGCTCAAAGTCCGTCAACTGCACATACGGTTCACGTCCACGCTGTCGCGGCATGCTACCAGTGTTAAAGACTGCGATGGAGCTCCGTATGCCACGGCAAACTGGCTGACACTGACGGCGGCGGTGCACAAATGCTGCGCAGCTAGCGCCATTCGGCGGCCAACACCTCGGTTCCTGGTGTGTTCGCTGTGCCGTGCGTGTGATGATTGCTTGTACAGCCCTCTCGCAGTGTCCGGAGCAAGTATGGTGGGTCAGACACACCGGTGTCAATGTGTTCTTTTTTCCATTTACAGGAGTGTATTTATGGTGCGCTGAGGGAAACACCATGAGAGAACATGAAAAAACTGGTAATGGTTACGACATGAACACCCACATTTATCGATGAATTCTGACTTCATACAAATAGGCTCAGGCAGCAGATCCTAGGAAGTTAAACCACTATTCCAGAAGGTAAGACTGGATAGTAAACAGTTCTTGTCGTACTAGAATATTCGCTGGAGCCGGACTGGAGTGCCGGCCTGGGTGGCCGAGCGGTTCTAGGCGCTTCAGTCTGGAACCGCGCAACCGCTACGGTCGCAGGTTCGAATCCTGTCTCGGGCATGGATGTGTGTGATGTCCTTAGGTTGGTTAGGCGTAAGTAGTTCCAAGTTCTAGGGGACTGAAGATCTCCGATGGTAAGTCCCATAGTGCTCAGAGCCATTTGAACCATTTGAAAGGACTGGTGTCGACTCCCCAGAAGCAGACGATACGGCGCAAATAACGCAAGTGGAACGCGGTCTTTTCGGTAGTCGAGCTGACTTGTAACTGGACACTCTGCTATGCCGCAGGCGCCTATCACTTCTCTGGCGGCGCCACCGCTGCGAAATCTTGGGTGCGCCAATCGCTGGGCTGTACGACGTCTCTGAAATGAAATGGACTGTGGACCTGTCGACGACTGTGGTGCTTGCTTTGGTCACGACACCACATCTTCAACTGATCCGTCAGGTCACAGCTAAATAGCTTATGAATGTGTGATGGCTTTTCTTCCGGACGTCGCTGGAAGAGCAAACCACGCATTCATATAACTGACTCGCCCTGATGGACAATGAATCCACAACCTACAGTGCGGATCCAAAATTTCGTTCAACTCTGGTGGAAAGCTAAAATTAGCGAGGAGGAGAACATAGACGGGTACTGGCCATGGAGGGGAATGTGGATCTGCCGGGAGGCGTGCCGAGATGGTTGGCGCATTTACGATAAGAAACAGTTACTTGGGACACAGTCATTTGGTTACTTGGGACACAGTCATTTGGTTACTTGGGACACAGTCATTTGGTTACTTGGGACACAGTCATTTGGTTACTTGGGACACAGTCATTTGGTTACTTGGGACACAGTCATTTGGTTACTTGGGACACAGTCATTTGGTTACTTGGGACACAGTCATTTGGTTACTTGGGACACAGTCATTTGGTTACTTGGGACACAGTCATTTGGTTACTTGGGACACAGTCATTTGGTTACTTGGGACACAGTCATTTGGTTACTTGGGACAGTCATTTGGTTACTTGGGACACAGTCATTTGGTTACTTGGGACACAGTCATTTGGTTACTTGGGACACAGTCATTTGGTTACTTGGGACACAGTCATTTGGTTACTTGGGACACAGTCATTTGGTTACTTGGGACACAGTCATTTGGTTACTTGGGACACAGTCATTTGGTTACTTGGGACACAGTCATTTGGTTACTTGGGACACAGTCATTTGGTTACTTGGGACACAGTCATTTGGTTACTTGGGACACAGTCATTTGGTTACTTGGGACACAGTCATTTGGTTACTTGGGACACAGTCATTTGGTTACTTGGGACACAGTCATTTGGTTACTTGGGACACAGTCATTTGGTTACTTGGGACACAGTCATTTGGTTACTTGGGACACAGTCATTTGGTTACTTGGGACACAGTCATTTGGTTACTTGGGACACAGTCATTTGGTTACTTGGGACACAGTCATTTGGTTACTTGGGACACAGTCATTTGGTTACTTGGGACACAGTCATTTGGTTACTTGGGACACAGTCATTTGGTTACTTGGGACACAGTCATTTGGTTACTTGGGACACAGTCATTTGGTTACTTGGGACACAGTCATTTGGTTACTTGGGACACAGTCATTTGGTTACTTGGGACACAGTCATTTGGTTACTTGGGACACAGTCATTTGGTTACTTGGGACACAGTCATTTGGTTACTTGGGACACAGTCATTTGGTTACTTGGGACACAGTCATTTGGTTACTTGGGACACAGTCATTTGGTTACTTGGGACACAGTCATTTGGTTACTTGGGACACAGTCATTTGGTTACTTGGGACACAGTCATTTGGTTACTTGGGACACAGTCATTTGGTTACTTGGGACACAGTCATTTGGTTACTTGGGACACAGTCATTTGGTTACTTGGGACACAGTCATTTGGTTACTTGGGACACAGTCATTTGGTTACTTGGGACACAGTCATTTGGTTACTTGGGACACAGTCATTTGGTTACTTGGGACACAGTCATTTGGTTACTTGGGACACAGTCATTTGGTTACTTGGGACACAGTCATTTGGTTACTTGGGACACAGTCATTTGGTTACTTGGGACACAGTCATTTGGTTACTTGGGACACAGTCATTTGGTTACTTGGGACACAGTCATTTGGTTACTTGGGACACAGTCATTTGGTTACTTGGGACACAGTCATTTGGTTGCTTGGGACACAGTCATTTGGTTGCTTGGGACACAGTCATTTGGTTGCTTGGGACACAGTCATTTGGTTGCTTGGGACACAGTCATTTGGTTGCTTGGGACACAGTCATTTGGTTGCTTGGGACACAGTCATTTGGTTGCTTGGGACACAGTCATTTGGTTGCTTGGGACACAGTCATTTGGTTGCTTGGGACACAGTCATTTGGTTGCTTGGGACACAGTCATTTGGTTGCTTGGGACACAGTCATTTGGTTGCTTGGGACACAGTCATTTGGTTGCTTGGGACACAGTCACTCATTTTCCATAAAAAATTCTCAATTTACTTGCTGCGTCAAACTTGGATAAAATTCCAAGCTTTCGATGACTAAATCTGTCATCCTCGTCAGTGGTAAATCTGACTTTTTATGCAAGGACTCTGTCACAAAAGACTTCGTAGTCATATTAGTTTCTCATGTTGTTTATTTTCAAGTTCACCCGCATAGCAACAATAAACGACGAACCAAAGTTCTGACTTAATCAAATATGTCCGTTTGCCAGGTACTACCATAAACTCGAAAACAGCTGAACAGCAGTACCTCTGCGTTAGTGAAAAAAACAAAACGATGTTCTGTTCCAGGTTACGACAGCAAGTGATATGAAATGGTTTCGCAAATACGTCTGACCGTACTGTACACGGACATGAAGAACTGTGGGGAAATAGCCAGTGGTGGAGAGGTGCGGTGCACGGCTACAGCAATTAAGTAGGAAGAGAATTGTCGGAGGGTCTGTGGCCCCGGTCACGAGCGCGCCAGTGCCGGCGTGAGGCAAGCAGCGGTTGCGACACGGCAAAAGAAACGCGCAGCTTTCTCGCCGGCTTCCCATCCAAACCGGAAAAGCAGCAGCACCGCCACTGCCCGTTCCCATTCAGCTGGCACATTCGTAATGCCAATAGCCCGGCTGCCCGCGCGCCGTGTGTGTGTGTGTGTGTGTGTCTCGCTTAGGTTCCGACGATATTTAAAGTAACTATTCAAATGAATGACTTAGTTGTACCTTTTTATATGATGATGTTTGGTTTGTGAGGCGCTCAACTGCGCGCGCTCATACGAAGTCCCAATTTTTACATAATCCAACTCTTCTTACACAGTTCAATGTAGCCACTGTTTCTGACAACGATGACAACGCAAACACCCAGTCCCCGGGCAGAAAAAAATCCCAACCCCGATCGGGAATCGAACCCGGCACCCCGTGATCCAGAGGTAGCAACGCTAGCCACAATGCCACGAGCTGAGGGCAGTTGTACCTATTAACGGGATAGCTCTTCTTGAACCTGTGGAAAATACGTCCTTTTCGTGCTATTTTTCCAAATGAAATAAAAAGTAATGCTGAATCTGATGATACAGCTTTATTCTTTACACTTTCGTCTTCAAAACATTCGTGTGTCCACATTGGACGCCCCCCTGTAACAGCTGCACCAGATCGAAAGACACCGTGCAGCCGGAACATTGGTAATCATCAGAAATCACCCAAGCCTTCCTATTGGACGCGTCAAAATAACATTGCGCAAGTCATTTTCAATACATTTTCTATCTACGTACATAGGATAATTGAAAAATGTTAAATCCTAACGAAACGGTGGCGTGATGAGACAAACGTAATTTTCTTCGCCCTCAATATAGAGACAAGTGTGCACTAAACACAGGCTGTTGGAGATATCGCAAAACGGTTACGTACGCAGATAGAGAATTAGATTTAGCATGCCAGCATCAAATTACGATGAAAATCGTTTGTACCGTTCTCAAGTTATATTTCCCGCCTTATTGAAAAATACGGTTACAAGAAAAACGCGTGTAAAATTTTGAATTATATTCTTTTAGTTAAGTTATGTCTCTAGTCATATCCCTGGGCCACACAGCAATCTTCCCGGATCCAAAAGGAGGTCGTCCATCATATTCATGGCCATGGCGGTGCTGTGGGTCTCTTTGGCAGCTTCTGTCATCCCTGCTCTGCTCTCACGCTTTCCGTCCGCTCTTGTGTAGTAGTTTTAACAGGCTGGTCATATTTAAAGATCGAGAAAGTCCGTAATTTCCATGATACCTGTCAGGACGTCACTAAAACTAAATGCCATATTGGCCGTGGTGTGGACTTCTTTTCCGCTGTGAATATTTTCGATGACACTTTCTCACAAACAACCTTGGAACTCGAGAACACTGTTTCTGATGAACTTGGAATGAGTAGTGCAATACAAGTAGCTTCGGTTTTTTGAGATTTGAGTACTACTACCCCCTCGCCTTAATTAAAATAAACGGTACGCAATCTCTCTTAAATTTTTAATCTGGTAACATTACCAAAAGAGTAAATTAACTTTCGGCATGCCGGTGAAATTATTATTTTGACAGACGGCTAAGGAAATGGAAGTAGTTACACGCATGAAAAGATTGTTACCAGAATCTACAAAAGCAAAAAAAAAAAAATACTGTAATGGAATGTAGTCGAATTGTCAGTTAATGCTAAGGAAATCAATTAGGAAATGAGATACACAAAAAGTGTGACTATTGATATTTAAGCAGCAAAATAACCTGTGGCCGAACTAGACGATATAAAAACCAAACTAGTAATAGCAGGAAAAGAAGGTGCGAAAAAGAAATTTTTTGAATATCGAATATAATTTTAAGTTTTTAATGTTGTTGAGCAACAGTCATACAATAATTATTATATGAACACACCGCCACTTAACTGTGCTGTTGCTCATTGAATTACGACCTAGGTTTCGGCCTTTTATGCCATTTTCAAGTGACTGAGTTTATGCCATTAACAAAAGATTCACATAAAGCCCAAAATTGATCATAAATTAAGAAAAAATAATTTTTTGGTCAATTAATTTAATTTTAATTAATTTATGGTCAATTTTGAGCTTGATATCCTGTAATATATGTTAATTATATAAACTAAGTCACTTGAAAATGGTATAAAAGGCTGAAACCTAGGTCTAATTAATTAAATAAATAATACAGTGAATGGTCGTGTGTTCATTTTCATGTTTTAAAAATGTCGGGAAATCTTTTCTGAATGTGGTGTAGGCTCGTATTGAAGTGGGAGGTGGACGATAAACAGTACAAATAGGAGCTTTTTAAATGTGGTGTTACAGAAGGCTGGTGGATATTAGATGGCTGATTGAATTAGTAAGGAAGTATTGATTTGAATTAGGGTGAAAGAAGAAATTCATGTCACAAGTCGACGGGAAAATATCAGCTGATATCACGTCGTGAGGCTCTAAGCACTAGTCAGTTCAATGGTGGCAGCGGTGATGGTGGGTAAAAATTGTACATGGAGACCAAGGCTTTATTATAGTAAACAGGCGCAAACAGATGGAGGTTGCAGTAGTTTCTTAGAGACGAAGTGGCTTGCAAAGGAAACACTTCTATGGAGACTTAAAGTAAATCAGTCTTCGATTTGAAAACAACAAACAAAACAAGTGATAGGAAACGGAACAGTCACGTAGAATCAGTGTCAGAGAAGGCCAATGGATGGGTTATGGTAAAATGCAATGCGTCAGTAAAAGCAGTCGTATACAGGACGCTAGTGCTACCGA
This sequence comes from Schistocerca gregaria, assembly GCF_023897955.1. NCBI lineage: Eukaryota > Metazoa > Arthropoda > Insecta > Orthoptera > Acrididae > Schistocerca > Schistocerca gregaria. The sequence continues at coordinate 423,137,035 of NC_064926.1, read as the reverse complement.
TTCAAGAGTTACCAAAAAGTATTCATAGTGCTCATCCTGTGGGCATGGCGACAGACACGAAACAAACTTACTGGTCGGTGTAGCCCACGGAAAAGTGTAGCAAAACTGCTGAGGCGAACTAAAATGTGAGAACTAGGAAGACAGAACACCCAGTTCCTGCTGTACACTGTAGGATAAAATTAGTGCGAACCATCCGTACTGCCACGCGAGATGAAACATGGTGTCATAATCTTGAGCTGGAGAAAAAGTTTCAGGGCCAACTATGGAAGGACGTGTGTTTACTACCTGTCCGCCTCCCACAAAAAAAAAAAAAAAAAATAGTAAATCCGTGCAGGCCAGCACCGGTACAGTCAAGATCGTTTTCTTTGACTGCAAGGGAGCGCTGCTCATTGACTTTCTCGAACATGGCGCCTCGATTAATGCTGAGCGGGACATCCGCCGCCACCGACATTCTGTTTGTCATTTTCTCTGATTCCCTGAGCGCCATCCAGAGCCTCAGTGATCCGTATCCGGTTTACCATTTCGTGCACCGGATCCAACGCTCTCTTCAGCAGCTGGAGGACGACGGTACTCCGGTCACCTCTATGTGGGTTCCTGGCCATGTCGGTATCACTGGGAACGAAGCTGCAGATGCCGCAGCCTTACCAGCCTCGGACAGCTTCTTGTTTGGTGCCTTCATCTGATTTTAGCAGGGTCATTTGTCAGCGCATTTTATCGCTGTGGCATGCCGATTGGTCTGCACTTACTGAAAACAAGCTTCGGGCCTTGAAACCTCTCCCCACGGCTTGGACGACCTCTTGACGCCCTTCTCGGCGGGAGGAGGTCGTTTTGGCCCGGTTACGGATTGGACACTGCCGGTTCAGCCACCGCCATCTGCTGACGGCTGCGCCGGCGCCGGCGCCGTTCTGCCCATGTGGGCAATTGCTGACGGTTCGCCACATTTTAACGTCCTGTCCGAATTTTAATACACTGCGCATTGATCTTGGCCTGCCATGTACTGTGGATGAAATTTTAGCGGATGACCCAGGAGCAGCTGCTCGCGTTCTTCGTTTTATCCACTTGACAAACCTGTCTAAGGATATTTGATTATGCTGTTTTCTTTTAATCCCTTACCTGTTAATGTGTCTTTTATAGTATTGTCCTTTTTAGTTGCTGTTTTAACCTTATGCCTCGCAGCGCACTCATAATAAAGTCTGGGCGCTAATGACCACTGTAGTTGAGCGTCCTGAAACCACAAAAAAAACTAATCAACATGAAATCACAAGAGTTCTGTATGGACAGGATTGGGAACTGGAATGCAGAAACCTCCCTCAAGCGGAGAATCCTTCTAATAATTGGAACAGCCACACAAAGGACCAAAAATGCTTGGTGTACGCTGTCAAGAATAGCATGCTTCGGCTCACAGCTAACAAAGCAAATACACTGACAAACTTTAGTACCCCTGCTAGCGGAAGTCGATACTGACGCAGACAAACTGGCGAGGGTCTCGTGACAGGACTGAACTAAACTTCGTCCGAACAGGCCTTGAAGGCACAACGGAACCGCCCTCCCGCCGTGTCATCCTCAGCCCATTGGCGTTACTTGATGCGGATGTGGAGGGGCGCGTGGTCAGGACACCGCTCTCCCGGCAGTTGTCAGTTGTCAGTTTTCGTGATCAGAGCCGCTGCTTCCTAATTGGTTAGCTCCTCAATTGACGTCACAAGGGCCGAGTGCACCCTCTCGCGACAGAGTGTTACGGCAAGCTGCCGTGGGCGGCGCGCGCGGACTGATGGATGGGCAGAGTCGCTGACCCAGATGTTCATTTGCTTCGCGGCCAGTTCTTGCGCTGACATTGACTATCTCAGCCCTGGCTTGAGCATCGCGTCGGGCCCTTCGTTCGCGTGCTAATTGTGTAGTTACTCGCGATTGCGTTTTGTGCTTTTCTTCCTGCCCGTCTCCTCTCGTGGTGTTCGGACTCCATACTGCCCCGTAGATTGACCCAGGTAGAAAGTGTTTTCCTCTGCCGGGGTCCACATCCTGGCTTCGGTCGTCCAGGCACCGCCGGCTAGAAGAGTAGTTACATTTGTGCCGACAGGATGGTTCTGCACCGTTGACGCCCAACAAATACAAAACAAACAAAACTGATAAAAGGACTCCTGGAAGACGAAATACGATAAACTACCCAGAGTATATTCAAAGTAAACGACCAGTGAAAGAACGTAAATATCTCAGACTTACACAACATCACAAATTTCAGCCACGAAAACATCAATTACGCAATATAATTTGTGGATGCCTTATGAGCAGAATAAAGCTGGAGCAGTGCCCACGATGAAAAGCGGAGCTAACGTGACGGCACTTACTTGTATTTTAGGTGGTTTCCTTCAGAATTAGGATCGATGTTCTGATCTAATCGCACCTATAACAAGCGGAAAACAAATGAGTAAGAAGAGGTGATGAATACAGCCTGACCCAGTCTTTCGAATAAAATGAGCCGAAACGACGTTACAAAGCCAAACAGCGTTAGGCTCCGCATTCTGCCCAAGAAATGCGATACGAAATAACTGCAGCCACTCGCAGAGTATCTCCCCACAACAGAATGCCTCTTAAGATACAGGCGGCCACTTGCCACCGACTATAGCTCCGTTAATCGCGAGCACTTTCCAGTTTGCTATCGAAAATATGGCGCCGTGAAAGTCGAATGGCGTCGTAACCAGTTTTAATCTGGAAAGCCATTGAAACCAGAGGAAGAGAGTCCAGTTCTGGCCACTGGATATGCTATGCTATGATCGGTCTGAATACAGCTATGCTTTATTAGGCATAACTCTGTCGTTGTCCTCTGACCTGTGCACTGACTCGCTTGGCCTGGTCAAAGTACAATCGGAACGTTGGCTCCAAACCGTGTGATGCCTCTGTCCGTCGTAATGACGATATTGTGTTAGGTGGATCAACTGAGTTTCGCCAACAGGGTTGCAGTTCTTCCGACATACGTGAATCTTGATCTCATCATGTCAGACACACACACACACACACACACACACACACACACACACACACACACACACACACACACCTACCCTTGATACGACATTCAAGATGCGTATTAGCATTCGGTGTTCAGTCTGCGAAGTACCGCTCGTAACTTACGTCCCTTCCTTTATAGTTCAAACTTTCACACGCCACGGCTATTCAATGCTACCACTATCTGCGGCCGGACTTCTCTGGCGTGGCAGTAACCCATTATGCAGGGTATTGGGAAACTCCCGTTACAGTCTTCTAGGACTTGTAGAGGGGAGCGAGTACAAACTATTTTGAACAGGAACCCATGCCCGGAGACAACGTCCAACGTCTCTACAGGGGCGTGGCGCCTATAAACTTCCGAATACAGAGGGTGACTTTGTGGTGTTGCAAAATTTCTAGGATGATGGATAAAGTTATCAAAATTTTATTTGAGGGTCCCTGTACCGGAAACAAACGAGTCGAAAGTTGTAAGCGAAAACCCTGATGGAACCTCTGACAGTGGAATGCATATACTTGCACCGTTGTAGGTTAGACCACTTTCAGAAGTGGCAGTATGGACCAAAAGAAGGAAAAAATCTTCGGTAAACATGAGCACTAAAATGCATACTATAACAGCTATGAGCATTTGTTTAATAGTAAAGATGTCCACAGTATCGAAGATGAACAATTGATCGTTGCTCCTCAGGAACATATTTTCCAACCCATGTGCACTGGGCATCTTTTCGTTTTCGTCGCCACTCAATGCAAACTCGACAAGTTGCCGATTCTATTCATGCAGCAATCACATTTGTGCATTTAATACTTTGCAAAAATATAGCGCTGCGAAAATGACTGAACCATTGATTGTATATATATATATATATATATATATATATATATCACTATTGCTGAAGGTATTATCCGAATGCAAAAACCTCGGAATGTGCGTTTAGACGCATATATGATAAAATGAGGTTAGCGCCAGCTGCTTCGCTCACGTTTGCGTAACAAGTACGTCACAGATAATTTTTTAAACATACGTTTCTATGCAATTGTGACAAAACAGATTTGCCGTGGTGAATGTTAAACAGTTTCTTTGGTTTAGTTCACAAATGGCAACGCCTTATAAACTTTTCACGCTAATGAAGATCATGGGAAGCATGGTCTTTCCTGAATGTATTTCCGACTGTAAAGCAACTCTTGTAGCTGGAGTCGGAGGTTTTTGCTAATCCTGCCTTTTGAGTTCTTTCGGTTATACTTGCATAGAAACTTTAATCCCCTAATACATATTGCTAAACGAGAAGAGACATATCCTATCCATAAACACAGGTTCAAAAATGTTTACTAGTTCTTCAATAATTTTCAAAAAGTTTTTCACCTACTATTTCACCACTATAGTGGTTGAGTGTGCAAAATTGTTGAAACACGTATCTTTTTGTTTCTGACAGATAGAACAGGTATGAATTTTCGTAGTTTTAGCTTCAAAATAGTCTTAATAGCGAAATGTTTTCAAAAAAATTACTCATCACCATGGAATTTCGAAAAATCACTTATTAAACGATGCCTCCAGTATAAGATAAACACCCTCTCCAAATTTCAAGATTCTGTCCTCAGCAGTTGGGACTGAGCTGTGATGAGTCAGTAAATCAGTCAGCACATTTCCTTCTATGTACAGATAAAGTGACCCAGCACAGCGAATAGGCCCCGGTTACTGGGAAAGAAGGCAGATAACTCGTATTTACAAAAAGGGTAAAATATACGGTGGCGGAATTACCGATCGATATCGGTGACGTAGGTTGTCGCAGGACCAAAGCGTATTTTCTAATCTCAAATATTGCGATATTCGTTGGGGTGGGGATGTCGGGCATGGAGCTACTCCCTAAAAATCTGTGCGAATTCAGGAAAAACCACTAGTCTGAAACGCAGTTTGTTTAATTCGTATACGAGACATTGCAAACAATAGACGCTGCTGAACGGGAGGCTTCCATCTTCCTAGATTAGCCAAAGGCGCTAGACAGCCTTCAGCTTTGTCGTCTACTAATATTGGAGTGGTATCTACTTAATCCAGACTACGCGGAACGGAATGTCATCCGGTTAATCCCGAAATGTATAACATGGCTCGAGTTTTCAAACAAACGGTATATCTATTTCCACGTAAAGACAACAATTATAAACTGTTTGACCAGATATTGGAAAACATTCAGTTTTGTGCACTGAATTAATCAGAAGGTTTTCTTCGAGACTCTACGATCGGGTAACCATTTCACAAGCAATACTGCCTGAGCACGATACTACTGCACTTCGTCGCGCATGACCGTTACCGGAAACACATTGTGACGTTGCAGTAAACAAGTACAGCAGTGACTAAAGAAAATGTATCGCACTGTGAATGAGTTAAAGACGGTAGAGGAGACAACATACAGGGCAGGAGTACGACTCACTGTTGAGCACTCTAGTCTTCCGGTTCGGAACCATGTTGGATTGGGGAAAATATCGAAGTACGAGGGCTATCCGCAAAGTACATTACGTTTTGGAATAAAAATAAAGTATTGGAAATTTTTTATTATATACAGGTGAAAGACACACTTAATACTACTTTTCTGCATAGTTGCCATTTAAATTAAGGCACTTATCGTAGCGATGGACGTGCTTGGAAATTCCTTCGTAGTAAAATTCGGCCGCCTGCGCCTTAAACCACGTGGTTACCTGTTTTGGGACAGAAAAGGTGTGTGTTTCTCTTGGATTTCAAACCCTGCACAATCTCATAAGAGCAATACAAAACAAGCGCAGGGGAAAGTTGGGCTCAAAGATCTTGCTGATTCACGACAACGCCCGGGCCCACACGGCAAATGCCACTCGTGAAGTTCTCGAATCTTTTAAGTGGGAATTGTTTCCTCATCCGCCGTACAGTCCCGACCTGGCACCGAGCGAATTCCACCTATTCTCAGCAATGAAGAAGTGGTTGGCTATGCAGCGTTTTTATGACGACGCACAGCTTCAAGAAGAGGTTGAAGGCACAGGCGGCCGAATTTTACGACAAAGGAATTTCCAAGCTCGTCCATCGCTATGATAAGTGCCTTAATTTAAATGGCAACTATGTAGAGAAGTAGTATTAAGTGTGGCTTTCACCTGTATATAATTTTAAAAAATCCAATACTTCATTTATTTTTAATTCCAAAACGTAATGTACTTTATGGATAGCCCTCGTAATTAAGAGACATCTTGTTAGTTTTGTTACCAGTAGGTTCAAAGAACGCGCAAGTATTAAGCCGACGGCAGACGGACTGTGCCGAGTTCAACGTGCTGGTGAACGTTCAGAAACGATGCGACTTGTGCATACGGTACGTGGGCCCCAACGTGCTATACGCGATCACAGTGCACTCTAGCGGCAGTTGCGGGATGTTTCTAGTCCGTAAATCACACTGTTCGCTAAACGGGCGAGTGTAAAATTCCCACGTTAGCTCTATTAAAACGCACATTTCCACCATTGTCCATATGCTAGTCACGTTGTTATATATGTAATATACACAAATAAAAACTTCAATATCCATGTACATGTTTTAAGACGAAAAGGAAAGTACCATGACCTATCAAAAAGCACACAGGCTTACAAACGTTCCATTACAAATGCCACCATCGAAATTTGCAATAGTTCTTCACATAAGATAAACATTATTTCATCATTCCCACATTATAGTAAAACACCAAGGTCATTATTACTTGATCACTGTTCCTACATAGTAGCGGAATCTTTGCAACATGTGAATTAGGAAGTGTAAAGGAAAAAGGCGCGAGCTGTGCTGTAGATTAAGCCAATTGAACAGACTCACTATTCAGAATAGGTGAACTTATATTTAAATGACATGAAATTTTATAGTTTATACTTACATTACACTAATAATAAAAAATATCAGAAACTATTAAAAACATGTATTGGTGTGTAGGGGGACGCGGACGCCCAATATCTTATTCAACTTGTTCAGGAATCAGTCACGCTACTCGCTACGCTGCACTGACAATACGTATAACTGAGCCCATATTAGCATGTTGCTACTTGCCAAACGATTTAATCGTAGCTATGTTACTAATTGAAATTAATTATAACAAATTGTACCAAGAACAATGCTTTTTTGGTGGATCCTCAGTGTGTCGTTGCCTTCAAATGGCATAGTCTCATAATACGCAAGTTACAATAATTCTTTTGCCATGAATATGATGATGTTTCTCTCTATTTTACTGCAACGAATCACACAGTTAACAATGTGTTTTCGAGTGAGTCTCAATTTGCTGGTGCTCAGAAGTGGTATAGATACGTATAAGTTTGAAATGAATGCCAATATGGCGCCTCACAATTCCGTGATGAAGGGAGATGGCTTGCGTGTGACGTAGGTGGCGTTGTGCCACCCGATTGGTCAACGCTCAGATGCACACTCAGAATATCTGGCATGCCAGATATTGCTCTGCACGTTCGGAAAGACTCCCGAACGTGCTATCCCACGCCATGACATCAGAAACTCGGCATGCTCAACGCTCAACGCTCAGCGTTCGGATGCAGGGTCCGTGTGCCGACGGCTTTAGGGAGGTGCTTCGGGAACGTAAATGGGAGTCAGTGGAGGAAAGTCGGCTGTCTTTTCGAGGAGCACTAGAAAGAAAATTTGGAGGTGACTGAAAAGTGATTCCACTGCTGCCAATATAGATTTTGCTTAAGGACCATGGAGATGCGAGAGATAGGTCTCATACGGAGATTTTTTAGAGTGTCGTTTTTCTCTCGCTCTGTTTGCGAGTGGAACAAGAAAGGAAATTACTAGTAGTGGTCCAAGGTACTCTCCGCGACGCACCACACCGTGGCTTGCGGAGCATGTATGTAAATTTAGTTGTAGACGTTATATTGCTTTCAAAGAAACAGAATTTGTGAACTTGATCAACTTCATGGTCAGCGATTTTGATACGTTTATCGCTAATGACGTTCTCGTTAATCCTCTTCGCTCGATATTGTGTGCTAATTATACCGTGCATTCAATTCAGCGGGTCGCACAATTCTTCCTCGGTTTCACTAGGGATAGCGAAATGTGATTGGCTCGCCATTCTTCACCCGTAGGAGGAAGTTGGCGACGGCTCGGAGCTCGCCGCAGCAGTGTTGGTCGGCGCGGCGTTGTTACGTAACACCGTACGTGCCATGTTCCCTGGCTGTACACAGACCGCTGTCACGTATGATGCCCGCCCGCCCTTGGCCGTACTCGGGGAGCCTCCGACGCCGCGCCAGCTGCCACCGCCCCCATTCGCTGCCTACGGCGGCTTCGTGCAGTTCCAGATGTCTGCATGTTGTCACCTGCCACGACACGTCCCCGCGGGAATTTATCTTTCCTTATGAAAAATCACGAGTGACAAGCACTTCGACAACAGATAATCTTGCACCGTATATCGACGCAGGGTACCTTACAGTGGGGTTCAGCGGGCGTACGTTCCATTGTCATTTCCATACTACTCCGATACAGGCGTGAATGATTCGTAGGAAGAAAGATTGTTGGAAAGCCTACACTTTACCTCTAATCTCCCAAATTTTATGTTCATGGCTTTTGCGAGATACACGTCGGAGGAAGGAACACACTGGTTGTAACACACTGGTTGTAACACACTGGTTGTAACACACTGGTTGTAACACACTGGTTGTAACACACTGGTTGTAACACACTGGTTGTAACACACTGGTTGTAACACACTGGTTGTAACACACTGGGTGTTCCTTCGTGAAACGTACACTCACTGAGTTTTTACATTAAACTAAAAGTCAGTCTTACAACGAATATTACTTATATATATATATATATATATATATATATATATATATATATAATTTTCTACACGCTGTCTGGTTTACAATAGCAACTCGCAGAAAAGAATGCAAATACGAAATGCTACGCAGTATGCTGAGAACTAGACTGTACGATATATAGACCAGTGACATTAATGCGATCACCTGTCGAAAACCTTAATAACAACCTTGTGCAGCGTGGACATCTGCGAGACGTGCAACAGGGTTGCGGATCAATGGCGCGAACAACCCGATCGAGGTAGTACACTGATTTTAGAATCGCTTCAAATACGGGGAGTTTGAAGACCAGAGACGTAGGATAAAATCATCCAGTGTTACCTTATAAGCATGAATTTTTCTTTTTTTAGAGCATGATTGATTCTTTCTCTCAGGGATATTAGCTTTTCTTACACTTCTACTTACGTGCGTAAGAAAATATGAAACGGGTTCTTGAAGGACCGCTGTTATTCATGTACCAACTTTAGTTTTTGAACGTGATGACTAAAATACAGTTGCCGTTACCTGAATCGAATGTAATTTTGTTAATTTCTATTTATTGATTGCAAAGCAAGGCTCCAGAGAATTCCGATTGTTGCCGTGGAGAGGCTAAGATAAAACTTACTGAACTCAGGGAATCTGGATAATTTAAAAGAATGAACTTTAACGTAAATTAATTATCTTTTGCAATTTAGAAAGGTTCTTACAACCAAATCTCTCGCATTTACGGTTAACACTACGAAAAATAAATTAATACTTTGGCGCGTAATGGCCGACTAGAGGCTGCATCGGAAGATGAGCTTCCCGCAGCGCAAATTACTGAAAAATACTTATTAAAAATAATTAGCCGCTGCGACCATTTGAGGTGACAACTATTACAAATAAATTCTTTTTGTGATAACAATAAGTTGTTTATTTTAGCAGAATACCGAATAACTTACATAAAATATGTGTAGCCGTTCAATGGCTGCCTTCCGTATCTCTGAACAAAACAGTGAGTACCATAAAGTACGCCTTTCCTCCTCGGCCGTACAATCGCGTCTCTTTATGATCCTTTTTTATTTTCATAGATACGTTTTAAATAAAGATGCTACTTTTAAACTATCGCTGTATATCAGTTGTTTCAAGAACATTAACTGTACATTATTATACTAATTATGTTCATCAAATATTTAAGGGATTACTAATAGTTTTTAGTTCACCCTTAACAGCATTGTTCACTGTTTAAAACCGATAAAAATGTCAATATTAATGTGACTTATCGTCACACCAGCCTCTTAGAATCACGTACTTACAGAGCGAGCTGAGAGAGGTAGTAAACTGCACGAACGAGTGGATGTGGTCCGCACAGATAAATGCACATTTGCGCTAATCCATTGTGCTTTCCAGAAAGGGGAGACCACACAGGGAATGCCACGAGAACTGTCCCCCGACCGTACATAACGCCCCCCTCCTCCGGCCTGGATCCTTTCGAGGGTTGTTGCACCGTTTGCTGTCACACGTTCCACGTCGATGAAGCACAAAACGCGATTCGTCCGAAAAGTTGCATGTCGGTACACAGTGGACGTCTGGCTACAGTACTGGCGTGCGGATACCAGCCTTTGTCGTCTGTGAACTGCAGTGAGCTTAAGCACATGTATCAGGCATCTGCTGCTGAGGGCAATACGCAGCAACGTTCGCTGAATGTTGCTAATTCCATGTTTCATCCGAGCGGTCAGGTACGAACAGTTACACGTCTACTCGCCGTTACACGTCCCCCACTCCCCGCACCAGTCTATGGCCCATGGTGCTCCACAGCTGCTTTGGCGCCACTTTCGCGTAGCGGAATTTCGTCGTGCGCAACGAACTTCAACTAGGCGGCGCGCGAACTGTTTACAAACTAGGCTGTATCGTAAATGCGTCAAACTTTTTCGCGAAAGCCAGCGATCATGCCCTTTTGGACATAAGATAAATAGCTCAGTTCCTGTGTTACAACTACTGCACTGTTTTCCGCGTCCCCCTGACACGCTTTGTGTACCTGTAAGGTGTCAGGCAAATCCAACACCTGCCATGAAAATCCTGACATAAGCACATCCAGTAGTATGCCACATAGCTCCGAAGAAATCGTGACATTAAACTAGTAATACGAGTAACGAGTGAGGAAATGGAATACCACAGACTAACACAAGAATGCCTAAATGCATGTCATACCTTTCCACCGTGAGACACGCAGTTCCGAGGGGAGAAACGAGAACAGAAGCCGAGAGCAGAACCGTGTTAAGCTAGAAGGCCCTACGATAAGGGACGGACTGGACACCCACATCGCCAGCTAACCACTAGGGCCACACCACCCACAAGTTTTAGCGTGAGACTTTTTCGCGTCTCTGTTACGTTGCAAACTTTAAAAACATTGCCCCACCACGAAAAGTATAACGTTTCTCATTGGATAGACAGAATTTTTGTAGGTGGAGCTTAAGGTTAACATTGAGACCCTGATTGGTCAGATGAAAACACAGCCAGATAGTTTTTTTTTTTTAAACCAACTTCGGTAAATTGTAGTAAACAGAAGTGAGGAGAGTAGTTGCTTCCGAGACAGCGAGGTGAGCGGAGCTGTGCTGCCCGCCGCCCCCTGACGAACACCGACAAGGTAATGAACGCACGCGATGCCGCACAACAGCGCATAAAGCTTCACTCAGAACTGCATAAATCTCATCTGTTACGCAAAAAGGTGGTGTAATACTAGTGTCGATCGTCATTTATAGCTCATGGCGTTCACATTTGCCACTTGAAGTAAAAATCTGAAACGCGATAATTTTTCTGTTACACAGTTATTGAGAAGCCACATCAGCCACTGTAATATACAAGTTAGATAAGTAATTAAAGATAACTGAGAGTCACTGTAGACCATTTTGATAGTTTTCTCTTTTGTGAAACTTAATTTAAACCTAGATTATAGATGTGGTATGCATAGGTCATCCTTCGATCCACTGTAGAACTTGGAAACTCATTCAGGGAATATTCGTTCACATTTTTGTTGAACGTAATTGGTTTTTACCATCCTGTATTAAAACACTTCTTTTTATCAATAGTGCAATTTATAAACAATGTTTTGTGAGTAGAATAAGATTTCAAATGGTAAAATTAACGGCTTTTTCGACGTTATTTTACCAGCTAACTAAAAATAGGAAAGCCTTGAACCCCTTCCACTAAATTCAGTTAGTATTAAGATTCTTTTACAGGGAGTGCAGTGGAGGTGACGCTGAAATCATTAAGTATTTGGTTATATCATCGCTAGTCTCACTGAACTCTTTTGAATTCTACATGTCATGTGTGGTCTGGCATTTCCTTACCAGCAACAGGTCCCAGGTTCAAACTAGTCAATTCCCTAAAAAAATAAAAAAAACGCTCAGAGCGTCGTTGCGCGAAAGTAGTAGGGAGACAGGATATAGAACAGACACACACCACCATGAATGTTAGATATGCTCCGCTGCTAGTGCTGCCGCCTGCCGTCTGAGAGTGGTAGTTGCACGTGGACGTTGAACATTGGTGGTGCTCACATTAATTTGCTTGAACCGCGTATAAATAAATAATACCTTAGGTTTATCCATTACGGAGATTTTAGAACCCGTGTCTGTTAATTCAATGTAAATACATAAAACTGAACCTAGTCCCTTTTTTGATAGTTATTTATTATTCCTTGAATTGGTTATCGAAACATTTGTTCATCTTAAGATAGATTTCTGGAAGTTCCATCGCTGTTTCTAGTATAATGCTGCGTGTTGGCGCTGTCACAGGAAAATGGAACATGCCTTGAGTATTGTTTATCTGTCGATGAGGATGCAAAATTTTAGTTTTGTACTTACTGCGATAGAATGGCGGCTTTCTTTCTGTTAGTGTCCATCTATTTGCTTCTATTTTGATGGCCAGTTTGAATATTAGTTCACACACCTTTACACAGTCATGTGCATTTGCACTGGGATAGCGAAACAAAAAAGACAGGAAGACATGACATGGGCCTAATTTGCTCTGAGCACAGTAGACCTACGTCACTTTTTTTTTACAACACCTCTGTAGCAAGCAACAGCTGTATATCACACGCTGGATGCTGCCACAGTTTCACTATCACATTGTGAATTTATGCAGATTGTGTAAAAATGTGTGAAGTGATTTACCAACTGGACATCAAAATTGAAGCAGACAGATAGACGCTAACAGAATAAAAGCCACCATTCTGTCGCAATAAGTACAAAACTAAACATTGGTATGCATATCGACAATAACAATACTCACGATAATACATTAATGGATATTGCATCTTCTTGCTTTATGCTAGAAGTAGTGATCTAACTTCCAGAAAACCATACGAAGATAATCCTAAACGATACGAAAACCGGTTCATGGAATAATAAATAAGTATTCAAAAAAGTGACTCGTCGCAGTTTTACGTATTTACATTAAAAGAAAAGCCTGTATTACCCCAGCAAGAAATCCAATGAAAGTGCCTTTCGTCATAATGAGCGAAAATCTAGAACGTCATATACTACTATTTTGCAGCAAAAATCAAAAGTAGGTGCTGTAAAACAACTACACTACTGGCAATTAAAATTCCTACACCAAGAAGAAATGCAGATGATAAACGGGTATTCATTGGACATATACATTATACTAGAACTGACATGGGATAACATTTTCACGCAGTTTGGGTGCATGGATATTGAGAAATCAGTACCCAGAACAACCACCTCTGGCCGGAATAACGGCCTTGGACGACTGGGCATTGAGTCAAACATAGCTTGGATGGCGTGTACAGGTACAGCTGCCCATGCAGCTTCAACACGATACCGCAATTCATCAAGAGTAGTGACTGGCGTATTGTGACGAGCCAGTTGCTCGGCCACCATTGAACAGACGTTTTCAGCTGGTGAGAAATCTGGAGAATGTGCTGGCCAGGGCAACAGTCTACCATTTTCTGTATCCAGAAAGGACCGAAGGGGCCCCTCAATATTCGGTCATGCATTATCCAGCTGAAATGTACGGTTTCACAGGGATCGAATGAAGGGTAGTGCCACGGGTCGTAACACATCTGAAATGTAACGTCCGCTGTTCAAAGTGCCGTCAATGCGAACAAAAGGTCACAAAGACGTGTAAGCAATGGCACCCCATACCATCACGCCGGTTGGTACGTCAATATGACGATGACGAATATACTCTTCCAATGTGAGTTCACCGCGATGTCGCCAAACACTGATGCGACCATCATGATGATGTAAACAGAACCTGGATTCATCCGAAAAAATGGCGTTTTCCCATTCGTGCGCCCAGGTTCGTCTTTGAGTACAGCATGCAGTGATGCAGCGTCAAGGGTAACCGCAGCCATGGTCTCCGAGCTGATAGTCCATGCTGCTACAAAGGTCGTCGAACTGTTCGTGCAGATGGTTGTTGTCTTGGAAACGTCCCCATCTGTTGACTCAGGGATAGAGACGTGGCTGCACGATCCGCTACACCCATGCGTGTAAGACGCCTGTCATCTCGACTGATAGTGAAAAGAGGCCGTTGGGATCCAGTACGGCGTTCCGTATTACCCTACTGAACCCAGCGATTCCATATTCTGCTAACACGTCATTGGATCTCGACCAACGCGAGCAGTAATGTCGCGATACGATAAACAGCAATCGCGATGGTTTACAATCCAGTCGGAAACGTGATAGTACGCATTTCTCCTCCTTACACGAGGCATCACAACAACGTTTCAGCAGGCAACGTCGGCCAACTGCTGTGTATGAGAAATCGGTTGGAAACTTTTCTCGTGTCAGCACTTTGTAGGTGTCGCCACCGGCGCCAACCTCGTAAGAATGCTCTGAAAAGCTAATCACGTGCATACCACAGCATCTTCTTCCTGTCGGTTAAATTCCGCGTCTGTAGGACGCCATCTTCGTGGTGTAGCAATTTTAATGGCGAGTGGTGTAAATTTTCCTTTCTCGCTTGCAAGCGTTGGCAGTAATGGTTGAGAACACGGTACGGGGAATGTACCGCGCTGATAACGGAAGCGGTCAACCGGACCGACAGGGACAATAGGCGACCGCTCTGCGGCGGTGTGGGAGTCGCGCGTGGCCGCGTGCATTCCTGGGTAAAGGTTGGCAGGCCCGCTTACGTAAGGCATCGGGAAAGTAACGGGCCTCGCGGCCGTAAGTAGGGCTCGCCGACCCGCGGTCTTGGCAGGCGATGGTGCTGCCACGGCGGCGCCCGGTCGCAACCACCAGCACGGTGTGGCATAGGGAGTTGCAGCAGTTCGCACACTCGTTGGATGGCAGCTTACTGAACAAACAATGAGACAGCTGATTTTCGCCTATAGGACTCGTAGGCACTTCGCTCTTACTGCGTTGTCGCTCCCCGCCCTCCCCCCCCCCCCCCCTCCTGCCACTTGCAACCCCTCCGGTAGCGTACATCGCGTGGCACGATCCAACTATAGTTGGCATGTGTTGTTAAGGTCCGAAGGCGCGACATTGTCCCGACAAGTATGGCCCTGCTGCTGCTACTCCAGTGCTCTCCCTTCCCCGACGTTAGAAAATGGTTTTAAGGTATCTAGCTCAGTGGTCGCCAGACTTCTTTGTTCAAAAGCCAATACTGATGTTGCGGAGCGGTACCGCGGGCCGCGTTCGTACCGATCTTACAACCAGCTAACCTACCTAAATTAGTGTATCATGAGTCCCCAAACAGGGTAGTCAGAGTAAGGCAGCGATAGGTATTCCGCTGAACTTAAAGTACTAATGGTTACAGCCGCCACAATTATGAACACTTAGTGTCGACTGCCCATATAAACAGATACTCGTCTACATTCAGCTTCTTCTTGTAGACTGATGAAAGGGCTTGTCTGTGCGGCGCGGCAAGTCACTTTTCACCGCCCTGCCAATGTCCAGCTGCCAATGTCTAGCTAAAAGCTGTAGTAGTAAGTACTAGACCACTACTGTTTACTGCAGGTCGCAACATACATAGAATTGTCTGGTAAATGGGATGTGGCTAGTACTGAAAAAAGTTTTAACTTGGCAATGTAAATTTTCAGGTGTATTTTTACAATAAAGATCACAGTTAATACTGCCAAGTCCGTACTAAGTGTAAAGCTCTCTCTCTCTCTCTCTCTCTCTCTCTCTCTCTCTCTCTCTCACACACACACACACACACACACACACACACACACACAATCACACATCTGGAATGTCTGAAATACGGTGGTGACAAAATTGTGAAACTTACAACAGAGCTCTTCAACAAAATGATACATGGAGATTAAATACCCAACGAGATGAAACTACGTTACATTAATACCATATTTAAGAAAGGGGATCGCAAAATTTGTTCAAACTATCGAGGAATTTATGTTACAAACACATTAAACAGAACGTCTGCGAAAGTAATTAAAAACAAACTGGAAAAAAATTTAGAACCTAGGAGAGAACAATGTGGATTCACGGCTGGGAGATAATGTGTAGACCATATTTTCACATTACGACAGATTTAGGAGAAACATAGGGAAAAATCAAAAATATGGGATTAATTTTCATAGATCCAAAAAAAGCGTATGATGCTGTGCCAAGAAATTTATTTTGGAGAGCACTGCATATGGAAAGCGTAAACCCTTTCTTGATTAAAATAATAAAACAGATGTATAAAGATAACATTTGCCAAGAGAAAGTTGGTAATAAACTTTCACAGAAATTTAGAACAAGCAAAGGCCTTTTACGGGGCTGTCCCATGTCACCATCACAATTTAAAACCTGTATACATAGTAACCCTAGAACATGGTCTCGTAAATGTAATACTACGGGATTAGAAGTAAGCGATGGAGTTTGCCTAATTCATTTATTGTTTGCTGACGATCAACTAGTCGTAGAACAAGATGCGGAGGATGCTAACTATATGTGCAGTCAATAGCAGTAGCATAGAAAACTTGGGGTTTGAAGATTAATTACCAAAAGACAGAATACTTGACTAATACTTCAGATGAGTTGTACAATGAAGGAAAGAAAATCAAAAAGATAAACACTTTGTTATTTGGGATCCATTTTAGAAATCCAGGGAAAATCGGAGTCAGAAATTAATAAAAGAATTAGTAGCGGACGGAAGGTCACTGGGATGCTTAACTCAGTCTTATGGAGCAGGAATGTAATGAGCACAATTAAAAAAAAAAGTGTGCGAATCCATATTAGAGAGTGTGGTTCTGTACGGAACGGTGACCTGGACAATTAACCTGAAGCACATTAAAAAATTACAAGCTCTAGAAATTGACTTGTGGAAAGGATCGGCCAGAATCTCCAGGAAAGAAAAGACAAGGAACACCGAAATAATGAGAATGTATAGGAAGAAACTACAGTGGTACGGGCATGTACGACGAATGGAGAAAGCCAGAATACCAAAATTGATATTGCAGTGGGAACCGGAGGGAAGAAGAAGAAGAAGAAAAAGAAGGGGAGAAGACGACGACGACGACGACGACGACGACGACGACGACCTATGACCACCTGGCTCCAAAATGTACAGCACACAATGAGCAGAATGGGCGCAGAGGAAGGGGACACAAAAGATCGAAACACCTGGAGGAATATTTCGAAAATATAGTTTCAAAAGTTTATTCTTTGTATTGTAATTTCCGAGTAAATTATTGTGTTGCAGATAAGGCTCTGTAATGCGGAAAAGCTCAAAATAATAAAAAAGGTACCTTTATTTGTGTTACATGTTTCTAAGAACCAAGAAGTATGTGATGTGAAACGGCTGTTTTCGGCACAGCTCTCGCACTGTTTGAAGATTCGCACGTTGCGCCGAGCATTCGCACCCATGACAACGGTAACGTCAACAATTTGCGACGCAGTTAGTCGTCGACCCCTCCCTGGGAGAAACCAAATAATTGGCCGACCATTCCAAAGTGCGTAACCAGCAAGATCAGCAGATTTGAACATTCCCATAAGGAAATCAAAATATGTTTCTGCTATATGGTTTCTTCGTCATTTCTCATCCCCATACCCTTCCTCACACATGACTCCACGCAGTTTCATAGCCCTACGATCACTCGCTTTTCATGGGGACCTTCTCCAATTGCGTCACTTGCCGCAGTGCAACCAGGCGCCCCGCATTTTCGCCGTAGGCAGTGGTCATCACATTTTCTCTCTAAAGTGCAACGAGGCGTAGCGCTGCCTTCTGATGCGGGCGTTCGGTCCCGGACAGTGCTGGAGAGGATATTTGGAACAGGAGAGGAGAGGAGAGGAGAGGAGAGGAGAGCAGAGACGGGCGCAGCTTTCACATTCCCTTCCCCTCGCTCGCGCTCCCGCCGACATTTAAGACACGCAGCGAGCAGCTGTGTGCCGGTGCTTTCCCCTGTGCTACCTGCGTGCCGGTGGCGCCTTCTCGCGGTCTCTCTTGCGCTCCCCGGATCCTGGTTGAGTAAACAACTCGTACCCTCTACTGCACTCGCGCGTTTTATTACACTGTGGTAAGAATACCTAGCGTCTTACAGGGGCGTCATGTATAGTACTGGTAAATAAATTACAGTGAAATGAATACCCTTAGCTGCATACAGGCGTTGATATGCCAACGGGGACGGTTAAAAATGAGTGCCCCGACCAGGAATCGAACCCGGGATCTCCTGCTTACGTGGCAGACGCTGTGTCCATCTGAGCCACCGAGGGCACAGAGGATAGTGCGACTGCAGGGACTGATCTCTGGCAAGCCTCCCGTGAGACCCACATTCGCAACTCATTGTCCCGCATTATATCCATAGTGCACCTGCCCATCATACTCACTACTTGCAGCGTTACCGCCGATTCCCGTAAGAGTTCAGGCAGTGTTTGTGCATCTGCGCAGATGATGATGTTCAAATGGACGGTGAGCCATAAATGACACGTTGGTGATGTTCTGTTTCCATCTCCCCTCCTGCCGCAGCCCCCCCCCCCACTCCTCTACCCTCCTGCATGAATTTATTCCTCGTGAATACGCGAAAAAAATTGTCCAACTAAGAGTGTGTAAACGAAATTTCTAAAAACAAGAGTTAACTCCAGAGCAGAACATACAGGATGGGCAAAAAAAGCCTGGAAAGTATTTCATGCACCCAGAGATAGGCAACCCAAATTATATCGACTGCAACCGGGGCAGAGTGTGTAAGCTGGGTTACGTACATTAAGGTGCATGAAATATTTCCCGGGTTAGCTTCATTTTTCGTAAATTTAGAGAACATTGTAATAAATGTAAGATTCTAAGATAATGCAATCAAAAGATAAGACCATTTGTGACAATTTATTACTCGCAAACCCACTCATCAAGATCTATACAGTACTTGCCGTTGACGTAGAATCATTAAATTTGGCAAGCTCCAACGATTCATGCAAAAGTAAAGGAAAAAGTCGATAAAGTGTTGATATCTAATCAAGCCACACGAAAAAAAAAAACCATTTGTTCTATCATTTGTTGCCCGACGTCACACTCTTCACATATTAGAAAGGCTTAGAATTCTTGCGACCGATACCTCGCCAGTATCAATGTCGATAACGGGCAAAAATTGTAGAGATTCTCGGGATGGATGAAATGTCTGTGTGCGTAATCAAGCTTGTACGGAATCATCAGACAGTGTGTCCTTGTCGCACCTGACCAATTTTGTTTCTCTATCACAATTGATCAGAGATCCTGGTTACACACAACCTCCATTACTTCCAGATCCCTTAAACCACCTCGAATGTGGATTTGTCTACGCTTTGTCGATTAATGACCACATAGTTTGATCTTCCTCGTGTTTTATCTGTAGTCCGGAATTTACACTAACAGTCATCACTCCTGGAGATGACTAGCAAGGATCACTTTGAGAGCCAGGTCGCAAAAGGCCGATGGTGTTTACAGCATTAGGCGTCCCACATAATGTCCACCGTGCTGCCACAATATTGGCTGCTGATGGTAACAGAGGGGCTGGAGGTATCCAGCGGTAAACAAAGCACGAGGCCACGGACCGTAGTCGAACTGCTTAATCGACGATTAAGTCGCAAGAGTGCTACAGTGCTAGAGGGTGTTCATACAAACATTGCATGCAAACACGGAGCAATGGAAGAGTTTAAAGATAAAATCACCATTTCATTATATCTGCGACAAAAGTTGCCCAAGTCGACATTTCGTCAGAAAGGAACTCAAGCAATTTCACCGTGAGAGAACAGTGGTAGATTAAATCATAACGTTTCTGCAAGATGACGCAGTGGAATGTGCGGACATTGCACGTTAGTAGTAAAATGATGACGATACGTGCTTTACAGGTGAAAGCGATATTGAAACAGGTGCCGAGCCACGTAGATAAGCATCCTTGTCGGAAAGGGAGCCACAGATCCCGTCCGAAGTGAAACGTAGTTAAGGACTATCTTTGTCCAGTGAGCGGGTGCAGCACAGTGAAAGATAAAAAAAATTACGAACAGATTTCGAATAAGTCCGCCGCAATAAGACCATGTAGTGCATCAGAAAAACTACGTATATTAAAGGGAGGATAGGGTGCATTAGTTATAAAAATTGGTGATCGCGCGTTGATGCTCGATACAAGGTGTGCATGATAGTGACCTCCTACGTTATGCACATAAAACTGCGCGCAACACAGACTTCAGTGATTTAAAGTGAATCAGTCGATGGTTGCATTGCTTCAGTGCTGCAGAACTGGAAGACTCAAGATAACAAAAGTTCAAACAAAGCTTCACCTTGGCGATGCACAGTAAAATGCGGAATAGGCTCGAAAATTTGTAGATCAGATGAACTTCCGACCAGTTTGGATTTGAAGAGGAAATGTATTTAAAACGAACCATGGAAATTACAGGCACAAGAAGAGTTGTATCAAGAAGTATGTGAAGTAGGCGGTGCTCTGTCCCTCCCTATGATTTTTTTCTTGTGTGCGTGATATTCCAAGGGCAGTATGGGATATTAACGTTACAGCAAGCAACATCGAAAAATGGGCCTAAGAGAAGCCCAAATATTGTATGAGCATTGCTTATGGTCAATAGCTGGTCAAAATAAGTTGCTTTTGCTTGATTCGTGGTCTGCGTATAAAAATCATACCCTTATAGCAAACTAGCCCTCCTGAAAAGTGTGTAACATTGAATTTCATACCACCTGCAACCACTGGAATATTCAACATCTGTGTGTTTTTTACGTGCCTATAAAACTTAGCGCTGTCTGCAGCTGCATCTTAAAGGGTAGCAAGTTTCGCAACAGAATCCACGACAGACTGTTTCGCATTAGATTCCATGCCATCACATTCCATTAGTTCTCATCACCCCTTTACACCAGTACGATTCTATACTCATTCTTTAAGAATGTATACTTAGATGAACGTCCTGCATGGTTTGTAACTCCCAAGGATTTCGGCTTCGATCTTGATTGTGCGAATCTTAGTGAGCACGGTAGCTGGCCATTTATTTGGTCTTCACGTTGCGAGTTAATGGATGTTTTGAACGTTTCTTGAACGTCGACGACGTACATTTTGTGAAGTGCTATACATGCATTCCACAGGAAGTTGATCTCTGCGCATTCCGAACACTCGTTTTCTGTCGTCGTCTTGATGCACATGGTGAGTCATTAGCAGCTAGTACTTCTGCTGCCGTAGTTGTTAACGCAAAACTTTGAAATCAGCCTTAGCAGAGACTGAACTTCCGACTTCGCCCTCACGGTGAAGTAAGTTAAGTTCTCCACTTCGTGCAGTCAGGGTTCCGAAATGCCTTTACAAAAGACAAAGTAAATATTCCAGAATTCGAATCGAGAACAGCTGCCAACGTGAAGAACGTAGAAGTAAATATCCTCGCAGTGAAGCAACTTAAATCACTTAATAAAAGCAACTCTTCTGGTCCAGACTATATACCAATTAAGTTCCTTTCGGAGTTTGCTGATACATTAGCTCCATACTTAACAATCATATACAACCGTTATCTCGACGAAAGACCCGTACCCAAAGACTGGAGAGTTGCACATGTCACACCAATATTCAAGAAAGGTAGTAGGAGTAATCCACTAAATTACAGGCCTATATCGTTAATGTCGATATGCAGCAGGATTTTGGAACATATATTGTGTTCGAAAATTTTGAATTTCCTCCAAGAAAATGGTCTATTAACACACAGTCAACATGGGTTTAGAAAACAGTGTTCCTGTGAAATACAACTAGCTTTATTCTATATTTCTGGATTCCCGGAAGGCCTTTGACACACCACATAAGTGGCTCGTAGTGAAATTGCGTGCTTATGGAATACCGTCTCAGTTATGTGACTGTATTTGTGATTTCCTGTCAGTTCGCAGTAACTGACGCAAAGTCATCGTATAAAACGGAAGTGATTTCTGGCGTTCCCCAAGGTAGTGTTATAGGCTCTTTGCTGTTCTTTATTTACATAAACGATTTCGAGGACAATCTGAGCAGCCGTCTTTGGTTGTTTGCAGATGACGCTGTCGTCTATCGACTAATAAAGTCATCAGAAGACCAAAACAAACTGCAAAACCATTTAGAAAAGATATCTGAAAGGTGCGAAAAGTGGCAGTTTACCCTAAATAACGAAAACTGTGAGATCATCGACATGAGTGCTGAAAGGAACTCGTTAAACTTCGGTTACACTATAAATAAGTCAAATCTAAAAGCCGTAAATTCAACTAAATACCTAGGTATTACAATTACGAACGACTTAAATTGGAAGGAACACATAGAAAATGTTATGGAGAAGGCTAACCAAAGACTGCGTTTAATTGGCACGACACTTAGAAAATGAACAGACCTCCTAAGGAGACTGCCTACACTACGCTTGTCCGTCCTGTATTAGAATACTGCTGCGCGGTGTGGGATCCTTACCAGATAGGACTGACGGAGTGCATCGAAAAAGTTAAAAGAAAGGCAGCACGTTTTGTATTGTCGTGAGAATGGGAGAGAGTGTCATACATATAATAGAGGATTTGGGCTGGACATCATTAAAAGAAAGGCGTTTTTCGCTGCGACAGAATCTTCACACGAGATTCCAGTCACCAACTTTTTCCTCCGAATGCGAAAATATTTTGTTGACATCGACCTACATAGGGAGGAATGATCACCACGATAAAATAAGGGAAATCACAGCTAGTATGGAAAGATACAGGTGTTGATTCTTTCCGCGCGCTATAAGAGATTGGAATAATAGAGAAATGAGAAGGTGGTTCGATGAACCGTCTGCCAGGCACTTAAATGTGATCTGCAGAATATCGATGTAGATGAAGTTCAGAGAAACCCACGTCGTACGTTATCCTAACGCCAGTCGAAATTGTAGTATGCTGTATGAAAAAAATATAAACGTTTTTAGTAAAAAATAATTAAGATTTTTTTTTTTTTGGGGGGGGGGGGTGCAGGTGGCAGAAATCCCTCTACCCTTAGTTTTGTATGCTGAGTACTACCTTTCATATTCTTGAGGTCGGGTTGTGAATCGTACCTGGGTGGTTTCACCGAAGAAGTTAAAGGTCCCTAGTGCGAATCCCGGTCCGGCACACAGTTTCAATGTTTCAGGAAGTTTGATAAAGGTGGTCTCTCCACTGCAGTGTGAAATATTTATTCTGAACAGCAATAGGTGTTTCTTGAGGCGCTCCCCCAAGCGAGCGAATATTTTGGGAGAGCTGTGCCGTGCGCGTCCGGCCGGAAGGGTTCCGACGTTGCAGAGCTTTGTCAGGCGGCGCAGGCGCCGGCGTCGGCGTCGACGTCGACGTCGAGGCCACAGCGGCAGCCGGCGCTCGCCGCGTCCTTGGCAACTGCGGGCGCCACGTGCTGCATACCCGCTCGCGCTGGCGCTGAAAACCACCGCACGCACATAGCTAACAGTGGCGTCGCGCCTACTGTCAACGACGGTTTCCTCAAAGTTTACGGTATATGGCTATATGCAGTGCTTGGCAGCAATGTAAGTTTCACAACCTGCGACATGGTCGATAATTGAACAGTGACCCGAATATAGAATAAATTTCCTTTACTTAACGTCTATGATTAAAAATTTTTGTCTTCAGACTACCGTTTTCGATTTATAATGACTATCTTCAAAACTGTTCTATAAAAACTTGTCCTAATTGCTCCAGTACATTAGAACATGTTTTCGTAAAACGGATTTGTAGATTTTCATTATAGACCGAAAATGAATGTCTTTTGACAAACGTTTGTGACCGTAGAAGTTAAGTAAAGGAAATTTATTAGAAATGTAAGTGACAGAATTTAGAGCTCCAGATGGTCAGGCACTCGTGGAGAAAAAACGGCATTTTTGCAAGATTTGAGAGAAGCTTAACTCATTTACATTAACGTAGTTTCCAGGCAGCGGTTAGCGCAACCGAAAAAGTACAGAACGGTATTTCGATGTCTTGACTTTGAGTCCCTGTCTGGTAACTTTCCATTTTATATTTTCGGTATTTGTTATCTCAGCTGCAAATAAGTCGAAATAACGACAATGTACTGAACTTAATAATATTTTCATGAGACATGAAAAGGCAAGAAAAACTATGGTACTGCAATTTTCCAGGGATGGATTGTAAGGTGCACACGAGACCTACCTCCACAAAATTAGATACTTTCATTATTTCACAGTTGATGGTTTACATATTCACGGGAACAATTCATCGTAACAGGGAAAGCAGCAATTTTCTTGACATCTTGCGAGTGTTAGAAACGAAAATTTTTCTGCAATTACATTGTTGTTTTATAGCCTCTGTAAGAAAACAAAATAGCTGACATACGTAAAAGATTCCTTCATCGAACAGTTCGTAGGAAAATCGCGCGTACAGTGGGATGCATTTTTATGCAGTCTTCTCGGAAAGAGAGATTTTGTTCCCTCTCGATGTGGTAGTTCTGAAGCTTTTCTACTAAGTTCTTCACCTAAACACAAAAACAGACACGGTAGAGTTCCACCAGCGGAGTGTGGTTCAAGGGAATCCTACTTTGGAAAATTCTTTGTTGTACTGCGAATTGGGTCCTTGATTGTTCTAAAGTGAGTAATAAAGCAGTATGTGGTCTGTTGAACTACGTACAACTAGGAGAAGGCCTTCTCATGAGGCACTTAAACACACGTGACATGTGTCTGTTTTATTGCTGCAGATCCACAGTACAAAGTACGTGTGAAGTGGGTGGATGATGTGATGATGTTCGTATATTCATTCCACAAGCTGCAAACACTACATTGTACCATGTGTTAATGCCGTATTTGAAAAAAATCTTACTATTACTAACGTATGTAATCTACATTACAGCTTTACGAAATACAGATAATTGTTATGGTCTTTTAAAAAATATATATATTTTGACCGAAAAACAGTTGAATCCTTTAGTTTCTACCCCTCAGAAAATTTAATTGTGCCTCTCGGAAACTGATTCTCCCCACTGTTCTAAAAGGTGGTTAATTATTAAAATAAATTCACAACAGTCTTAGAAAAGTTATACGAACTAGTGAAGGGCTACTAGCCTATAAAAGCAACTTGCCGTCAACAAAAGAATGCACAGAGCGTGCATATTTGTTGTATGTGTGCCGCTTTCGTTCGACGCAGCATGTATGTTTTCTTATGGTGGCGATGGACTAATAAAGAACGCAACCATGTAGTTTTCCTTTGACGAACTTCGTTTTTCGTCTGTAGTGTGAACTACAGAAACGAACCTTTTTTCCTGACATCACTTTTACGAAACACATTCGCGATTGTGTAAACTGCATCACTTAATTTTCGTCTTACACTCACAAACCACAGCTTCGTTAAAGGCCATTTGATCCCGAGAGCCGGTAATTTTGCCACACCACACCACAGCAGTAAGACTGTGCACTCAGCTTCCATACCAAGTCACGACTAGCCCCCACACACCTGCAATACAAGAGAACGAATTGACGAGTATGAAGTTGCCACAGTTCTCAGACTCATGATTCTCGCGGAACGACAGCAGGAAGGAAAGGAACCAGTATGGCACTGATGTAAAAGCGGCGCCTTGATTTCTAATGTAAGCAACCCTAACACCAGACTCCTAATAGATTCGTTTCGATCTCTACCTCATATACAACACTTCTTGAAGAAAGATCAATAATGTTTCTGCCCAACTTGCAGTCGCTACTCCATCATTCAGTAAACATTTTCAGTGCATCATTTATATACCATATTTTAAAATAACATTTCGCCGGGGGAATGCAAAAAGCACGTATTTGGTGAATGTAGTCGGACTGTTACACATCTGATCAATACATTTACAAATGTAAATAAATATTTTCACATGTGTATCCAGCTGTATATGTATCAGCATGTACCTCCAATTGATTAATAATTGTTTTGGTCATGCGTCTTATTTTGAATCATGCTCTAATTGGCTTAGTTTCTTGGGACGCTTCTTGAAGGAATTAGTAAACTGTACTGGAATTTTCCTATGTTTCTCTCTTGTGGCCGGTACACACGTGTCCAACACAGTAACAACAGTATGTACGTGTAAACCCCCTTAGAAAGATAAAAAGAAAACTTTATTTGCTGAAACAGAAGGTTCGGAACTGGATATTTAAAATTTGCCTTCAGTCGAATGATGCTCCTAAAATCCCAGTAATGATTCGTACAGATTAGACACATCTATGCTAATTGTGACGACGAAGCCAGGGTACTTTCCATGCTGGCTACGATGATGCCCTCTCTAGTTCGTTTCACAACAAAACGGTTAAAGATAATTAGTAGGGTGTGTGCGAGAGAGAGAGAGAGAGAGAGAGAGAGAGAGAGAGAGAGAGAGAGCGGATAGTAAATATTGTGTTCAGCGTTACGCTTTGGCCTGAACGTCAGAGATTGCAAGCAGTTACCTCCATAATCACGGCTGAGATGGGCTAATAGAAGAGAAAGTGTCGTTAAAGCTGTGACGGCACTCCCTCTCTCCTTTTGTTCCCTTTGCTTTCATCTGCGAAAGACTAGCTCCGTTACCTTCGTGTATAAAGTCCGCGAATCACTAAACTGCTGTGAGGAGTCCTAATAGGGCAGATCATTTATTTCATTTATTTTCTGAAAGCAAAGTTTTCTTTCCGGGAGGGTGGATGTCCAACGCATTCCGTATCAATAGACAGCTTGAGTAATGCCCCTGGGAATCCGACCCTGACCACATGGTCCACGTGTGCACTCACAACCGTACCGTCCCCGTTTGAACTCTTAAAGTGGAACAAGGTATCATTAATCATTAATTTTTTGTATTTATTTCATGCAAGAATTTCTATGTCTACTTCTACATACACACACGCTCCGCAAGCCGCCCTACAATGCGCGATGGTAGGTACCCTGCACTACTATCACTAATAATAACTTCATTTCCTGTTCCACACCCAAAAGAGCGAGGAAAACGAGCTTCTATATCCATTTGCATTGGCCCTAATTTCTCGTACCTTATCTGTGCAGTCCTTCAGCGAAATTTATGTTGGTGGCAGAAGAATCTTTCAACAGTCAGCTTCAAATGCCAGTTCTCTAAATTTTCTCGGTGGTAGAACGTCGTGTTCCCTGCAGGTATTCCCATTTGAGTCGCCGAAACATCACCGTGTTTTTCAAGCCTACTGGTAGCCAATCTACCCGGGAAATTCTACCATTGAATTCTGGATCTGTATCATGCCGTGCCTTCACCAGAGGAGGAAAAGAATGCGTGATACTTCAAGAAGTGTTCACCCAGCACAAGCCACTGTGCTGTAAGTCGTTGAATACCTGATGTAAATTGTGGATTACAGCAAAAAAGTATTGCTACAGTTCTTAGAAAATACGGAGCTTGTTACTCCTATTACCTGTAGTAAATACATATACTAAAGTATTAATATCGAACAATTTTTCTTCTTAGTCATAGTGCATCGCTGTCGTTCAACCGTGGAATGGCCCTTAAAAACGTTTGTTAAAATTTTGCCTTGCAAGGATGACTATCTTATTTTATTGATAATTGCAGAGGCTATTGTTCTTGAGTAATCTTATTACTTGAGTAATTTTATAAACGAAAACTTAGTTACATCAAGCAGCGATAGGAGCTCACTTCCTTGCCATACCTTGTGAACACACTGAAGACTGGGGGATATCAGCAGGAAAATACCTAAGTTACCGTTCTGTCAGAGACGGCAAAGGACTTGGAAGAGCAGTTGAACGGAATGGACAGTGTCTTGAAAGGAGGATATAAGATGAACATTAACAAAAGCAAAACGAGGATAATGGAATGTAGTCAAATTAAATCGGGTGATGCTGAGGGAATTAGATTAGGAAATGAGACACTTAAAGTAGTAAAGGAGTTTTGCTATTTAGGAAGTAAAATAACTGATGATGGTCGAAGTAGAGAGGATATAAAATGTAGACTGGCAATGGCAAGGAAAGCGTTTCTCAAGAAGAGAAATTTGTTAACATCGAATATAGATTTAGGTATCAGGAAGTCGTTTCTGAAAGTATTTGTTTGGAGTGTAGCCATGTATGGAAGTGAAACATGGACGATAACTAGTTTGGACAAGAAGAGAATAGAAGCTTTCGAAATGTGGTGCTACAGAAGAATACTGAAGATAAGGTGGATAGATCACGTAACTAATGAGGAGGTATTGAATAGGATTGGGGAGAAGAGAAGTCTGTGGCACAACTTGACTAGAAGAAGGGATCGGTTGGTAGGACATGTTTTGAGGCATCAAGGGATCACAAATTTAGCATTGGAGGGCAGCGTGGAGGGTAAAAATCGTAGAGGGAGACCGAGAGATGAGTACACTAAGCAGATTCAGAAGGATGTAGGTTGCAGTAGGTACTGGGAGATGAAGCAGCTTGCACAGGATAGAGTAGCATGGAGAGCTGCATCAAACCAGTCTCAGGACTGAAGACAACAACAACCGTTCTGCTAAGACCGCATGCTTTTTAAAGTCTGGCTATTCTACCACAATCGTAAAAGTTGGACATGCAAGTTGCCGAAGTGGCGTCAAATCGAAAAACTTGCAACCGGTGAACGGTCTACTCGACGGGAGGCCCTAGCCACACGACATTAACATCTAAAAGTCGAGTAAAATCTTCTGCTGGGGGAGGGGTATCAGTTGACTTTCCTGTTTGTGTAATAGTCCATCACGGCTGTGCTCTTTCTCCCCTCTCGCTATCGTGATAATATACACGGCCAGCAGAGATCTTCAGAAATGAGCACCATGAACCAAACTGTGCTTCTGTTATTGCTAAACTCAAGAACGACCTTCAGTGATAAGTTCAAAGCATGGAAGAAAAACTTTGAACAGTTCGGATTACGCCGCAATAGAAAGGTAACTTCATTCGTTCCCAAAGTCACAAACTGCGTTAGCTCTGGTTGGCTTAAATGGCGGACATCGTCTCTTGTGGTTCGTGATAAGATGATCCAGTTGCCTTGTTCGGTGCGGAACGCACAGCAAAAGAACAGAGCAACGACTTCCTGTAGTGGAAACCAAAGTGCTTCGGCGGACATTGGCGTGACACTTTATGACCATGTGAGTAACGATGACATTCTCAGCCGTTGACGAAAGGGAAAGATGTCTAAAGTGGTGTGGATATCTACTTCCAGCAGATGAAACAATAGCAAAACACGGGTTTTCGTTGAAAGTGGATGGTAAACAATATACAGGTATTTGGGGGCTGAAGCAATATTGGCTAACTCATAAAGTTCCCACCCTGACGAAGCATAATACATAATATCTCGCCAAGTAAGGACAACATGCTGAAATGGCAGGAATAATTTCCTAATCTTCGTTTCAGTATCGTGGTCGTGTCATACAATATCATACACTGCAAGTTCGAACAAATATACGCCCTTGGTTCGAAGCAGCTCCTATAGAACAGTTAATCTGTGAAGTATTAGAGGCCACAGACTGTGCATTCTCGGCAGCGGCGCAGTACTGATCAGCCTAAGAAATGTTCAAGAATTCATCGCGTTGGGGAGGTGACGCAAAGACACTGTGCCCTTATTTTGGCAGAGCATGAATATAATCTCAGTTCCAACATCCTGATCTAAGTTTTATGCAGATAGTGCTGAGTCCTTTCAGGCTGGGATGATTCTTCCAAAAATTCGTGGACCGTCCTAGTCCATTCCGCCTCTGTACTTCATGGCAAGTGTCGATGGAACTAGAAATCCTAAGATCTTCGCCTTGCTACTTAGCCAAGAATCTGAGTCTGTTACAGCAGCAGAATACACGGCTTGGCCTTCGTGTTGTCGAGTAAACTCGGTAACTACCTTGGCATCGGCAAAAGGTCGTGGCAATAAATCAGCTTATTCATGTACTGAGTGTGCAGAGCACTTATCTCTACTAAAGGACGTTTCCGTCTAAAACACTGCAGAGAGAATTTTTATACGCACTTTATTACGCTGCTGAGGGAACTACACTTCAAAGAAGACGTGGGCAACTTTTCGTGACCCGCAAGCCGGATTCACATACTTCCGCTCGCGGGTCACCTCGTCATGTGACGCGACAACGGCGCTCCTAGCGCATTAAGTAAAAACTATAGCGGCCGTGACGGTAGTGGTTATGAGGCATCGCAGCTGTATGAACGGCACCTCTTTCACAAGCTATGTCAAAAATTACTCATCAGAATACGCGTTTTTGAGCGCACATTTTTTATCCGCCCCATAATCACGTGTTCACATTCATTTAAGCGTTGTGAATATTATTTCTTTACTGGCGATTTTTTAAAATAGCTGAGGTAAATACTTCAGTTACAAAATTCTGCAACGCCATTAGTAAAAGTGTTTTTTATAATGGCTGTAGTGCTAAAATTCTTCCGTCATGTTGAACTCCACATTTGCATCACGAAAGAACAAAACAAAGCGATCGCAGATGCTTGGAGTGTGACAACACTATCGCACAAACTGTTTCGTGTCATCAGCCATCATACCAAACAACTGTTAGTATCGATATTTTTCAGGGCACATTCGTAGTACATTTACGGAGAGATGCACATCTTCACGAATTCGCGTTCACCATAAGGTTTCAATAACTTGGCAATTTGTATTTTACTCAATTAAAACTAGCTTTAACCCAACTGTCGCAGTGTGTGTTCCCGGCTGTGCAAACATACGCTGTTGATTATCCAAATTGGAAATTAATATTTTAATTAAGTCTCTCAGCAAAAGTGCCTTTTTCATACTGCGTTCCTTAACAACAAATAGTTATTCACTACAGAACAACCTAATAGGTTTATCTTTATTCGCAGTATAAAAACAATCGACCGCTCATTTTAATCGAACTGCTGGAATTTAGCATCTACTTCTTTCTTCGTAATACCAGACGCAAGGAAACTCTTGCACAGAGTTAGCAGACATCTAGCACGGAACTTCACACTTGACTCGACAACTGGTATAAGCTTGTTCACGAAGTTACGGGCTCTGCTAATGGTGTTCAGATCGGCACATTTCGCGACTAGTCGGTAATTTTCGTGCTACGTTTGCGATCTGTTAATGTATAGCACAGACGTCGGCAGTAAGCAGTAACGTGTGTGTTAGCAATGATCTAGAGACAAAAATAGATTGCACATCCGAGGTGCGCCAAGTGAAGGCGGAAATATCGGAAAATACCTCCCGCGTGCCTGCCTCTCTCTCTCTCTCTCTCTCTCTCTCTCTCTCTCTCCCCCTTTCCCACAAATTCCTTCCTTGGACCCGATTGAAATCAGTCGCGCCCACCCTTACATTAAAGCATTTTCCTCGACCTTTGTCGTATTGGTTGCGGGCGCGCGCGCGCTTGTGTGTGTGTGTGTGTGTGTGTCTGTGTGTGTGTGTGTGTGTGTGTGTGTGTGTGTGTTTCTCTAAACTTCTCTCAAAGAAATTAGTAAGGATCATATAACACGTAACAATACGTAAATTAGATGAGTTGTAAAGTCATCCCCCCCACCTTCCTTGTCAAAGATGGCGGCATTAGTTCGGTCCGACGCTGGGGCTCGCGCCAACTTAACACACGTCTCCCCTAATACCGACTCGTCACTGCAGTTTACGTTGGCTCCGTGCACACATTCATGCGGACTATGGTTTGGTTAGACATTCGAGGCTCTGTACTTAACTTTCGAAGTGAATGCGATGTTTTTAGTTAATCGCCATAATTATACGGGAGTCAGATGTTCAAATAGGTTTATCCGGCTACCAATCACTTGCTGGTGCTGCACGTTCCCAGTTCAATCGTAGACAGCCGATTTTGGGGGTTTCAGTTTTTATATAGGCGAACGATGGGACTTGGCTCTACGCAATCACTACGCTGAGCTATGACTGTTTCAATTAACTGAGTACTCAGCTCTCATTAATGTAAGGTGCTTTATGGCGGTACATATTCTGCAATTCTGTATTGGTTTAATTACTTGTACATACTACCAGGGAATTTAAGGAGATGAGACCTGGATAAACTGAAAGAACCAGTGGTTGTACAGAGTTTCAGGGAGAGCATAAGGGAACAATTGACAGGAATTGGGGAAAGAAATACAGTAGAAGAAGAATGGGTAGCTTTGAGGGATGAAGTAATGAAGGCAGCAGAGGATCAAGTAGGTAAAAAGACGAGGGCTAGTAGAAATCCTTGAGTAACAGAAGAAATATTGAATTTAATTGATGAAAGGAGAAAACATAAAAATGGAGTAAATGAAGCTGGCACAAAAGGAATACAAACGTCTCAAAAATGAGATCGACAGGAAGTGCAAAATGGCTAAGCAGGGATGGCTAGAGGACAAATGTAAGGATGTAGAGGCTTACCTCACGAGGGGTAAGATAGATATTGCCTACAGGAAAATTAGAGACCTTTGGAGATAAGAGAACCACTTCTATGAATATCAAGAGCTCAGATGGAAACCCAGTTCTAAGCAAAGAAGGGAAAGCAGAAAGGTGGAAGGAGTATATAGAGGGTCTATACAAGGGTGATGTACTTGAGGACAATATTATGGAAATGGAAGAGGATGTAGATCAAGATGAAATGGGAGATACGATACCGCGTGAAGAGTTTGACAGCACTGAAAGACCTGAGTCGAAACAAGGCCCCCGGAGTAGACAACATTCCATTAGAACTACTGACAGCCTTGGGAGAGCCAGTCCTGACGAAACTCTACCATCTGGTGAGCAAGATGTATGAAACAGGTGAAATACCCTCAGACTTCAAGAAGAATATAATAATTCCAATCCCAAAGAAAGCAGGTGTTGACACATGTGAAAATTACCGAACAATCAGTTTAATAAGCCACAGCTGCAAAATACTAACACGAATTCTTTACAGACGAATGGAAAAACTAGTAGAAGCCGACCTCTGGGAAGATAAGTTTGGATTCCGTAGAAATACTGGAACACGTGAGGCAATACTGACCTTACGATTTATCTTAGAAGAAAGATTTATAGCATTTGTAGACTTAGAGAAAGCGTTTGACAATGTTGACTGCAAGACTCTTTCAAATTCTAAAGGTGGCAGGGGTAAAATACAGGGAGCGAAGGGCTGTTTGCAGTTTGTACAGAAGCCAGATGGCAGTTACAAAAGTCGAGGGACATGAAAGGGAAGCAGTGGTTGGGAAGGGAGTAAGACAGGGTTGTAGCCTCTCCCCGATGTTATTCAATCTGTATTTTGAGCAAGCAGTAAAGGAAACGAAAGAAAAATTCGGAGTAGGTATTAAAATCCATGGATAATAAATAAAAACTTTGAGGTTCGCCGATGACATTGTAATTCTGTCAGAGACAGCAAAGGACATGGAAGAGCAGTTGAATGGAATGGACAGTGTCTTGAAAGGAGGATATAAGATGCACATCAAAAAAAGCAAAAAGAGGATAATGGAATGTAGTCGAATTAAGTCGGGTGATGCTAATTGAATTAGATTAGGAAATGACACTTAAAGTAGTAAGAGTTTTGCTATTTGGGGAGAAAAAGAACTGCTGATGGTCGAAGTAGAGAGGATATAAAATGTAGACTGGCAATGGCAAGGAAAGCGTTTCTGAAGAAGAGAAATTTGTTAACATCGAATATAGATTTAAGTGTCGGGAAGTCATTTCTGAAAGTATTTGTATGGAGTGTAGCCATGTATGGAAGTGAAACGTGGACAATAAATAGTTTAGACAAGAAGAGAATAGAAGCTTTCGAAATGTGGTGCTACAGAAGAATGCTGAAGATTAGATGGGTAGATCACATAACTAATGAGGAATTATTGAATAGGATTGGGGAGAAGAGAAGTTTGTGGCACAACTTGACTAGAAGAAGGGATCGGTTAGTAGGACATGTTCTGAGGCATCAAGGGATCACCAATTTAGTACTGGAGGGCAGCGTGGAGAGTAAAAATCGTAGAGGGAGACCAAGAGATGAATACACTAAGCAGATTCAGTATGTAGGTTGCAGTAGGTACTGGGAGATGAAGCAGCTTGCACAGGATAGAGTAGCATGGAGAGCTGCATCAAACCAGTCTCAGGACGGAAGACCACAACAACAACAACAACCTGGAGATGCATCTCTGCTCATACGAAACCGGCATTTTAACAACCACAGCGAAAGATACTGTTCACCATGTCTTGCCCACAGAACTCTCGGATATCTCATAGTCGCCATGTTTTTCACACACTTTTCCGGAGGTTGATAATACCCCGCCATGGAACCGAGGAATACAATAATTACAGAACAATAAGTACAGCACAGTGTTACCGTTAACACAGTCAGTGATCAGATGGACTAGTCATTTTGCTAGCGCTGCAGTAGTAGTCTAACATAGCAGTGTGGTGCCAGCAGAACCGTAGAAAGGTTAAGTGACCCTACCGATACCAGATTTGGGCGTCGCTTGACGTAATGAAGTTGTGATCCGTGATGTCATAGATGAACAAGCAAGAAGAGAACAAAACAGTGGCGGTATTATTTTGGACATATTTTTTGAACTGTAGGGTAAGGTGACAGAATGATTGTAGCATAGACTGAGGGCTAGTTTAGGATGGAACTTGACAGTAAGGCTGTGAGTCGGCAAAACGGGTTGGAAGACTTCAGTTAATCTCCACACAATCGTCCATATGCAGCACATTGATTTTTTAAAAGTAAGCACGTATTTGTGACATACTAGACAGGTTACAATATTGTAGTCCTTCCAAGTATCAGCGCTCTCCCTGCCCCTCGATCCCCCAACTCCAAAGATAAGAGCGGGGGCCTTGCTTGAGCATCCGCGCAATGAATGGAAAATACAAAAAAAGTTATCAGGCGAGCATTATTGTTAGGGCTGTAAAAGTAACTATTTACAACACTGGCTAGGATGTATTTAAAAAAAGCCGTTTTTAAAGGTCAGGTCTGTAACAAAGTTGCTAATTATTTACTGACAGACTTGTTTCAGACTTTGCCCATTTTCACAAGCCACATTTTTGTTTTAGGATATGTTTGGTTCTATTTCTCATAACACTTAACGGTATCTGATATCTGTTACCCAGTATCATGTAATGCACGTGACAACGACATTATATATACAATGGAGAATTTGTCTTCATTGGATTCCACTGTGTGTCACGCAGGCTTATTATCGTAGGTGTTATCGTTACTGTCAACACGTATACATGTTTGTATAATTTATTACATCAACGATCGCTTAGAAATAGAAAAGATATTCACATTACCGGCTTCGGCAAATAATTGCCAGCTTCAGTTTACCAAAATCCAGAAAAAAACTACGTACAGATAAAAAATACAGTTAAGCGCGTTGAACATCATAAAATCATTCAACATTTCAGTGAATCTACGTACCGGAAATTGCATTACAATGTCATGCGTTGACACGTCACATAGACGTGGAAGAGAGGGGGAGGGGCAATATATTCGAAGTGGGAGGATAAGTGTACTCAATAATTCACGTTTATTGTACTTAATCAAGTAAAGTTGCTAGCTTTAAAAACGATGTCAAGAACGCAAATTGAAGTTAACCCCAGAAAACAAAAGGGGAGGAAGGTTTCGTTGTAACTAAATCATTGTAAATTTTACTAAGATTTATTCACAGGAATTCATAATTAATGCACTACTTAATTTCAGTTATAAGGTCTCCAATGGAATGTCACACACGAAATATGTACAAAAGTCATGTTTTACATCCTGTACCGACAATACCAGGCTGGCGGGAAACTGGAATTGGTACCAACTGCAGTCTTAAATTTTGCAGTGGATTAGTAATAGAGGGTTAAAATAATTTCCTAAATATTTGTATAGGTAATACGAGAAACTAGAAAAAATGTGTGAATGTCATATCTTAAAATCACACAATGTACATATTTCGCACGCGTAATTTATCATTAAAGCCGAAGATCTTAAAACGCATGTTTATAAAAACACTTATGCATCACTAAATCCTTAACAGAACCATGAGGATTATGTTTTATAAAAAACATGTATTACATTTGAAGAAAATAAGCATGGAAAGGTCATCACTACAAGTAATTTGAAACGTTGTTCTGTGATAAAGGGAGCAAACAAATCTCACTGCAAACTGTTAAAATGAAATAACAATAAAACACAAACATCTCAGGATATCAGTGGCCTCTGTTGGGCTGTTCAAAAGTGTTGCACTGCTGGTGCAGGCGCCTTCACTGTCGCTGTTCTCACTTCCGTGTTTTGAGGAGCGTGGAGTGTACGAGATGGTGGCTGCGCCCGTCACTTGCCACCACTCTCAAAGTGGTCTCCTGTAAGTTTCACAGGAGCATCAGACCGTCGGAAACACTGAAAAGGGAATTCCGGGGGGGAACCATTTGTGTCAGCTCCTCGATGACGTGCCCGTCATTTCGTTAATGGTCATAGTTATTGCGACATTTGTATTTAACTATGACACTGTCCGAAATTCGAAAAAATTAGCAGTGAAAAATTGGGGTAGCTATGGTTTTGCGTTTCGTGCATATCACCTAATATGCTGCTGTGTATCAATTTTAGCGAAAACATGAAACACTTCTTTACACTTCGTTGGAGGTCTATATCAGTTCCCAATCTCGAGAAAACTGGTGTGATCTAGCACACTCAGTTGCGGTCACGCTTACCATTCGTTAAGCTAGAATGAATTATCAACAACATTCCTCTTATTTCATAAACGGTTTGAGATAGCGAAGTGAGATTCTGGCGAATGATAGTACGCAAAGAGGAGAGAACAATAACAACCTTATACGGATCTCGCTCCGTCAGCCGCCTCCAGAAGGGGAGAGCCTGGAGATGATCTGAGGAAAGGGCCGAAACCGGTTTCTGACAAATAAAAAATCTGAAAACGCGAGAAGACTGTTTTTTCATTTTTACTAAAGAGGAAAGTAATTTTCAAATTAGTTATTATGCAAAACTTCATTATCTACCGTGTTACTCCACTAAGTACAGCCGTTTTCGAAGAAAGAATGTAATTTTTAAGCACAGTCGGTAGGAGTGAATTAAGAAATGGTATGGGTTCTGGAACGACATAAATGAAGACATAGATTTATTCTTGTACCGAGAATGTATTTCTTAATGAGCTATTGGCCTTAGTTTTCCTCCACTGTAACAGAATTCTCTCGCAATTGCGTCTTCACAACATGGTAATGAGGTGACATTGTGTGTACTCCGCTGTGCTTCGGCAAAGGAAACAAATTTTAACATGGCAACAAGAGAGATGTAGGTTACACTCAGTTAGCCACTTATGACGCATATCTGAAGTTAAGAACCTAGGCGAAAATAAATCGCTACTTTTGTTGCGTTTTCAATTGAATTCTTTTCAGATAGTAACCAAAGCAGAGTTGCTAGATCTTTCGGAATGGTCACCACTCAATTGCGGTCGTGGAGGACCTCCACTCAATATTTACAGAAATGTAAGCTTAGGCTTCAGCCGGCCGGAGTGGCCGTGCGGTTCTTGGCGCTTCAGTCTGGAACCGAGTGACCGCTACGGTCGCAGGTTCGAATCCTGCCTGGGGCATGGATGTGTGTGAATGTCCTTAGGTTATTTAGGTTTAATTAGTTCTATGTTCTAGGCAGCTGATGACCTCAGAAGTTAGGTCACATAGTGCTCAGAGCCAATTTTAAGCGTAGGCTTCAGTTCAGAACAGTGCTTCGCCTCCAGCGGTCGGTGTTTCCCCTACAGCGCCTGCCCACCACCACCACCACCACCACCACCACCACCACCACCACCACCACTTCCCACGCGTGTCCTACCGAGTGGGCATCTACCGGCCTCGTTACTGTGTGTTCTCTTCTAGAACACGGACGCGATGCGAAAAGTTGCCTCACGAGGGACAAATGTCAGGTCATTAGTCACGCCAAACGTTCTTCACGTCGTGTTTGGCGCTCTGTTACAAACGAGCGGATACATCCCACGGAACGTGCTTCCCTTCGTGATTTGCGAGCGCAGCGCTCTCCAGCAGCAGATGTCGGCTGTATCTGATGCACGATAAACACAATTTGTTTTAATACACATAAAATTTATGTATTCTATCTACTGAAACGCACATTAGCTTCTATGTCCACAAGCTAGCCTTGTCACTCTGTCTGTAGTCTAAAGCAGAGACGGGCCGATTGGGACTGACCGATCGCCATGTCATCGTCTGCCAGTGCCGCCACATGGATGCGATATGGAGGGGCCTGGAGTTTGCATCACTGCTCTCTCGGTCGTTAAAAGCTTTCTTGACCTTAGAGTCGCTACTTTGCAAATCAAGTACCTTTTCTGAGGCCTCACGAGGCTAACTGCACCCTGTTAATGTCCTACCACCAAGGAAAAATGCTGGAAAGTATCGGAAATCGAACTCAGATGCTCTGTATAGGAGCCAGACAAGCTGGCCACTGAGCTAAGGAGGTGGACCGTCTGTAGTATAGATCAATAAAAATTAAATTTCTCAACTAATGTCGACATTGCTTACTATTATCTGCTGAATGCTTCCTCCGTTTATATTTCAAATTTTACAACTATTGTCATGGCTGTTAAAAAAATTGCAAGTACAATTTTTCAGCTTTATCTTTATAGGATTAGAAGTAGGTATGGGCCTATATTATTTTAAGTTTCAGTCCGTCTTAAAAGGATGTTACATTAAAAAGTTTATTATTTAAATGATAATTTTCTGCGTTTTTTCTCATGTGTGTGACATTTTTTTTTCTAGAATTCAAACTAAAGTGATAATTTTAAGGTAGAAATATGTAGTAAATTTCAGTTTTATCTCAATTTCTCTTAACGTGACTCAGCCAACACATTAGTTCTTCCTACATGTATCTTGAGAAGAGATAGTGAAGGAAAAAAATAGGTACATTAGAGTTCAGACGAAGGCTTTTTAGCAGTAACCGTTCGTACTACGAAACATTCATCAGTGGTATAGGAAAATAGGGAAATAGGAGTAACGCACAAAGTACCCCCGGTCTCACAGCAGGCAAGAAAGCTAATTAATATTCCATTGTGACCCAGTCCTGAGCTATGTTAGACGTTTCAAGTCTCTACCTCATCAGGAACTTAGCTTAAAATCAATTGCTAAATATACGGAACAGACAACCAGACAAGAAAGCGACCTAATAAAAACGTGTTTGAATTGCGAACGGATGACATAGTGACGTAGACAAGAATCTTGTAATTCTGTGGTGCATTTTCCCTAGCAGATGCATAAGTAACAAAACCACTCCTGACCGTAATATTGGACATTGCTTACTTGTATTAAAGTCGCAGAAACCTGTAGTAAACACGTAGCTGCATAAAAAGTTACTGATCAAGCAACATAATAAGCGAACGACGAAACCGTCAGACCACGATTCGCGGCTCTCCCACTAAGGTACAGTCACCATATTTTGTCACTGCTAAGACCACCGATATAACATTTAATCACAAAAACAACACAAATTTTCGAGAGATCGTCAATGAGACGGTGGTTTGAAATAGCACATATTGGCAGTTATGATATGAAGACCACCAAATACGTCCTTCAGTTCGAATGGCATAATACGAAGTTCTGTCTGTGACGCAAAACCGGTCTTGTATCTCATTGGCCTCGTTGCTCCCTACTAAGCAAAAAACTGATGGTCGGCATCAGTATTTCACGCTTCACTTGAAACTGCGTATTGATCAGAAAACTCCACCAGTTCCTGGACCACGGGCGTTCTCTTGTGCCGTGTGAGATCGACTTTATGGTCAGGGACGAAATCTGCTCAAGTGATGAGAGTAATGGCAGAAGAACAGTGATGTGTCCATCCAGAGAGCCCGGTCAGACAGTGCTGTGTAGAGGGATAGGCCGTCACCGCGCCGCCCTCAGCTGCCCAACTGGCGGGAAGACACAACGGCCACCGACCGGCGTCGGACGCAGCCGGGAGGCAGCCGAATGCGCAGTCAGGCCCACGTGGCCCCCCGCGTGGCTGCCGCAGCCGCGTCTGATCAATAAGCGGGGGCGTGGGGGGCTGCCTGCCTCCGCCACGCGGATGCTGTTGCTGCAGTCACACACGGCACACCGGCCGATTGCATCGCTTACCAGCGGCGCACGTTTACTTCAGAGTATTTGCCACTCCACATACAACTGCTGTCATCGTGGTTGTTGTATACAGATTTATCACAATAAATGGGTAAAAGCGCACGACTTAGTGAACATATTGGGTGTGCTTTCGTCAGTCCATGCCCAACTCCTCACTGGTCCCTGAATCTGTTTCTCTCCCCTATCCCCTCCTCCCCAAATCCATCAAATACTACTTCAAGCTTATACCTTCTCTCACTCCCCTACCTCACCCCCTCTTTCTCACTCTGCTCTACCCCCTTCCCCCCTCTTTTATACATCATCAGTATTCCATCTCCTCTCTCGTCCTGCTTATCTTCACCCACTCTCCTACCTCTCCTCCACCCAAACCATCTAAGCCCTCCCCAACCTGCCTCAGTCACTCCCTCCCCAACCTGCCTCAGTCACTCCCTCCCCAACCTGCCTCAGTCACTCCCTCCCCAACCTGCCTCAGTCACTCCCTCCCCAACCTGCCTCTGTCCCTCCCTCCCCAACCTGCCTCTGTCCCTCCCTCCCCAACCTGCCTCTGTCCCTCCCTCCCCAACCTGCCTCTGTCCCTCCCTCCCCAACCTGCCTCTGTCCCTCCCTCCCCAACCTGCCCCTGTCCCTCCCTCCCCAACCTGCCTCTGTCCCTCCCTCCCCAACCTGCCTCTGTCCCTCCCTCCCCAACCTGCCTCTGTCCCTCCCTCACCAACCTGCCTCACTTTTGGGAGTTGTACAGGGGAGTGAGTAGATAATATTTTGAATTGGGACCCATGTCCAGAAAAGTACAGTTTCCCTGCTACAAACATTTGGAAACACAGTAATGTAGCCACTTTTACACGCAGTTGATTAGGTGTCACCCAGTACACGACTTAATTGACAGTCCCACTCATTAATGGCCAAAGACATTGCTCGTGTTCTCCTGACGAGTTTTCTTGACTATGATGCGGTATGGCAGCTTCCAATCCGGGTGTGGGACGTCTCCACACTGCAGTTACGCCAGCTGACAGTGAAGATACACTGTTGAATAATTGTGGCGTAAAGATAAGCTATAAAGCTGTACGCTTTTGAGAACGATCTTGATAAAAGCAAAGAAGAGCTCTTGCATTGCAGTGAGTTTCGCCATTCAGAAGAATACTGTCGATGTATTCTGCAAACATTCACTCAGTGATGTTGCTTCAACAGTTTGAATGAGGCTCGAACCAGGTCAGAGGGATTACGTCGATCCGACGTAATTCCCTCCCATCCTGAGTACCTTGCGGCATATGTACCTAATAAACATTTTTACAAACGGCTGTAGCACGGAAACGGTGAGTTTCCGGACAGGGGCTCGTATTGAAAATATTATCTACTCACTCCCCTCTAGAAGTTTGTAATGGAAACTGGCGAACACACTGTATTATACGTCGGTGATGCTTACTGTGAAACCCAGTTGTAATTTCGCAATTAATATAACGCCTTTGTACCCTCTAACCTAATAAGAAACATGGGTGTGGGGTAACCTCCTACAGACAACGGTAGATAAATGAAAAAAATTAAACAATAGAGCTTGGATCACCGGGCGCAGAAGTAAGAGGCTGCGACGCTAGCCATTGCACCACCATTTCGACTGGTATTATCGTGCACTAAGAACCATCTAAATTCTGTCGCGAACTTTGCCCGTCGTTCTGTCAGAAACGGTCGAGTATCTACGGATAAGCGGAGACACATGTTCTCTTATTTTGGCTCCTCTTCCACTGAGCGAAGTTTGTTGCAAATCGGCTTATGGCACTTGCCGTGTTCTCCTCGTCAGTTTTGTACACATGCGCCGCTTCCAACACTCATCTGGGAGGGTTACCGACTTTAATGGGCAGATACAATATGCGTCACCCTGTACTGCCATCGCCGATGTCTTGAAGGCCCCTGCTGAAGTGGGAGCTTTATGGGTATTTCCAGCAGAACCTACTGCATGCCTATCGCCTCTTATAAGGGCGCAGGAATGTCTGAGAGCTGCGCTGTAGGGAATGCCTTTAGCGTCGGTAGCGTGCACGCGTGCTGCTGGGAGACTTCCTCCGGGGAATCGCACTGACCCCTTTGAAAAATTTCCCCGGCAGCCGGCACGAGCGCTGTGTGCGGTTTTAATTAAAACGAGAGCGCGCCCGTGCGTGCACGCGCGAGCGGAGCAGCCCGGTGTCTGCCGCGGGCCTTTATTTACGCGTCTGTGCGCGAGCGCCGCGGCGCGCAGGTAATGGCTTGGGCACAAGTCTCGCCAGAGGGGATGAGCCGCCGCCGAAGCCGCTTCTGCGCCCCCATTGTCCGCGCCCATTTTCCCTTCCTTTCGCGGCGACAGTCTACTGGCAGACGCGGGGCAGAATTGCGTCGGTGGCACAGCTGGGCACGCCTGTTCTTAAAGCAAGTTCCGCATCAGTGCTTGCCGAGTACAACTTCACTCCTTCGCTGCGCTGCAGTCTGCGGCATTGCAACAAGGGCAGCTGGCAAGACTTATGCACTTGGTGGTATCACTGAATTAATCCTGACTGGGCGGTGACTCCAGCGCTAGAGGTAGCGGAAAGACTTGAGACAGATAAACACGGGACCATGCACCTCGCAAAGAAGCAAAACAGGCCATCGAAATGCTGTGGAGTACACCTGAAGCATGAATCTGGGTCGAAGACCTTTCTAAATATATACAGTAAAAAAATACGTTTTAAAAATTATTTTTTGGTGACTAGATCAGACTATCGTCATTTCGCAGACATTAAAGTTTAAAATGCTGTACACAACATGTCCGTTACTGGATCGTGCAGGCTGTTTCAGATAGTGAAACTTCCTGCCAGATTAAAACTGTGTGCCGCACCGAGACTCGAACTCGGGATCTCTGCCTTTCGCGGGCACGTGCTCTATCACCTGAGCTACCCAAGCAAGATTCACACCCCGTCCTCACAGCTTTACTTCTGCCAGTACCTCGTCTCCTACCTTCCAAACTTTACAGAAGCTCTCCTGCTCTGTAAAGTTTGGAAGGTATGAGACGAGGTACTGGCAGAAGTAAATCTGTGAGGACGGGGTGTGGGTCGTGCTTGGGTAGCTCAGATGGTAGAGACGTGCCCGCGAAAGGCAGAGATCCCGAGTTCGAGTCTCGGTGCGGCACACAGTTTTAATCTGGCAGGAAGTTCCATATCAGCGCTCACTCCGCTGCAGAGTGAAAATCTCATTCCGTTTCAGACTGTTTTCCTCTGTAACGTACAAAATGATGAGTGAAAAGAATTATTTACATACATACGCATAACAAACGTTTCTGTAGAGTTAAGAACATAGTTTCTTCTTGAGATTGGATTTCATTAAGAAATTGGTGCACCACGACCACACAAGAAGTATTGCAAACAAGGAAAGCCCCTGTGCTGGTCGTATAAATTTGAAACGGCGTTTTTTGAGTAAGCAATAAACGAAACAAAAGAAAAATTCGGTGTAGCAATTAAAATCCATGGAGAAGAAATAAAAACCTTGAGGTTAGCTGGTGACATTGTAATTCTGTCAGAGACAGCTAAGGACCTGGAAGAGCAGCTGAACGGAATGGAGAGTGTCTTGAAAGGAGGATATAAGATGAAAATCAACAAAAGCAAAACGAGGATAATGGAATGTAGTCGAATTAAGTCGGATGATGCTGAGGGAATTAGATTAGGAAATGAGACACTTAAAGTAGTAAAGGAGTTTTGCTATTTGGGGAGCAAAATAACTCATTATGGTCGAAGTAGAGAGGATATAAAATGTAGACTGGCAATGGCAAGGAAAGCGTTTCTGAAGAAGAGAAATTTGTTAACATCGAGTATTGATTTAAGTGTCAGGAAGTCGTTTCTGAAAGTATTTGTATGGAGTGTAGCCATGTGTGTAACTGAAACGTGGACGATAGTTCAGACAAGAAGAGAATATAAGCTTTCGAAATGTGGTGCTACAGAAGAATGCTGAAGATTAGATGGGTAGATCGCATAACTAATGAGGAAGTATTGAATAGGATTGGGGAGAAGAGAAGTTTGTGGCACAACTTGACAAGAAGAAGGGATCGGTTGATAGGACATATTCTGAGGTATGAAGGGATCACCAATTTAGTATTGGAGGGCAGTGTGGAGGGTAAAAATCGCAGAGGGAGACATACACTAAGCAGATTCAGTATGTAGGTTGCAGTAGGTACTGGGAGATGAAGCAGCTTGCACAGGATAGAGTAGCACGGAGAGCTGCATCAAACCAGTCTCTGGACTGAAGAGCACAACAACATCGACTTCAAACACAGTGATACTCTTCATTGCAAGACCAAGTCCAGTGGACTGACGTAATCAGGCACAAAGTTTCAAACCTAGGTGTTCAAAGTGAAGAACATGACAACTAACAGATAAGTTTGAGAAACGTGAAATTCGTGCATGATTATATAAGTCCACTGGACTTAGTCTTGCGATGATGACCACTCTGTGATTGAAACCTATATGCCATAATTAAAACCAAGTTTCAAATTTATATGGCCAATGCTGGAGTCCCCCTTGTTTGCAATCGTTTCTTCTTGCGTTACGGCTTTCCAGCGACCACTTTCAGTTCAGCTTCTTAATCCTTCGTTGTACTTCCCTTCCGCTCCACTATTCCTTCATTCTTTCACTGTTTCTCTTTCCTGTCTTCAGACTGCATTGCACCAGTTTTCTTTTCTCCCCTGCCTCAGATTCCTTCAAGTTCTAAAATTTCCCTTAAAAAATCCCTCTGTCCAGTCATAATTGCAGTCTTAAGCTACTCCTTTCCAAGACATCCTTGACCTC
Source organism: Schistocerca gregaria (assembly GCF_023897955.1). Lineage (NCBI taxonomy): Eukaryota > Metazoa > Arthropoda > Insecta > Orthoptera > Acrididae > Schistocerca > Schistocerca gregaria. Next base: position 423,092,145 of record NC_064926.1, on the reverse strand, counting down.
TTGAATTGAGGTTATTAATGTCTTCTTACTTAAGATACCTGAAGATCTGCTTAATGAGTCTACTGTCGTCTGTAAATATGTTCAAAAATAGTAATGTTCTCTTCGTGACCGTTTATGATACGTCTGCAGTGTTCTGATATATTTCATTGTTACTTTCTAATATAAGGAACTCTGCTTTTATGAGTTCCTAATAATTTCATTATAATTCTCGTTTCTAATGTTGCCAATTCATCAAGCTTATCGTTTAATATTAGACGTTTTCTGGCATACAGGCATTCAGATTTCACAACTGTATTTGTGCTTTGTTTCAGATAAACAGTTCTTGTTGTAGGTATTATTAGTTATACCTTATGCTTTATTTCGTCATGTGTATCCGTTCCCCTTAAGGCAGATTTTTGTAAACCGTTCCCGTGAATAGTCTCCCAAAAATTTTAGTATTTTACTTTTTTCTGGAGCACTTCCTATATTAGTCATGAATTTTGTTTTTTCTGCAGAGAGTCTTAAGCCTACAATGTTGAATGCTTTTTTGCAGAAGATCGATTTGCATTGCTGCACATGTTAGACTTTCTCAGAGTATCGTAAAACATTCGTAAATGCCGGGCACTTCACTGAATCACGTTTGTTCTATCTGCCAAGCACGAATGGCGATATTTTGGATAGTTTAAGTTTCTCAGTCCATAGTTCATTCAGTTATTTTCCATAGTTACAACGACGAGCTAGTTTTAAAAAAAGACAATTGATTTTCCCATCTTGTAACTCGTGTATTTAATCTGAATCAGATACGTCACTTACAGTTAGCGAACTACACTGAAGAGCCAGAGAAACTGGTACACCTGCGTAATATCGTGTAAGGTCTCCGCAAGCACGCTGAAGTGCCACAACAAGACCTGGTATGAACTCAGACTAATGTCTGAAGAAATGTTGTAAGGAACTGACACCATGAATCCAGCATGGCTGTCCACAAGTCTGTAAGAGTACGCGAGCGTGGAGATCTCTTCTGAACAGCACGTTGCAAGGCATCCCGAATATGCTCAGTGATGTTAAAGACGAGTGTTCCTGCAGCCACACCGTAGCAATTCTTTACGTGTGGGGTGTCACATTGTCCTGCTGAAATTGCCCAAGTCTGTCGGAACGCAGAAAGGACAAATGGATGTAGGTGATCAGACAGGGTTTTTACGTACGTATCACCTGTCATAGCCGTATGTAGACGTATAAAGGGTCCCATATCACCCTACTGCACACGCCCCACACCATTACTGAGCCTCCACCAGCTCGAACAGTCCCTTGCTGACATGCAGGGTCCATGAATTAAAGAGGTTGTCTGCATACTCGCAGACGTCCGTCCTCTCGATAGAATTTGAAACGCACTCGTCAGACTAGGCAATATGTTTCCAGTCATCAACAGTTCAATGTCTGTGTTGACAGACCCAGGCAAGGTGTAAAGCTTTGTCGTGCAGTCTAGGGTACACCAGTGGGCGCTCGGTTGCGAAAGCCCATATCGATGATGTTCCGTTGAATGTTCCGCACGCTGACACTTGTTGATGGCCCATCACTGGAATCTGCAGCAATTTGCCGAAGGGTCATACTTCAGTCACGTTGAACGATTCTCTTCAGTCGTCGTTGGGCCCGTTCTTACAGGATATTTTTTCCGGCCGGAACGATAACGGAAATACGTTTCACCAGATTCCTGATACGGTGTACTCTTGAAATGGCCGTACAGGAAAATCCCCACTTCATCGCCATGTCGGAGATTGTGTCCCATCGAACGCACGTCGACTACACCACCACGTTCAGACTCACTTAAATCTTGATAACCTGCCGTCGTATCAGCAGTAACCGATCTAGTAACTGCGCCAGCCACTTGTCCTATATAGGCGTTGCCGACCGCAGCGCCGTATTCTGCCTGTTTACATATCTGTGTATTAGCATGCCAGTACCAGTTTCTTTGGCGCTTCAGTGTACAAACGTTAAAAGTTTGTGCTGGGCACAAAATATGGTATCGGTAGTAAATGGCTTGGTTCAGATGGATGTTCTGGTGGCAGAATGTTCGAGGTGTTCAAAAGAGTGCTCATTTCCCTGACTGCACTACTCAGTGGACTTTCTAAACGCCCTGCAGACGAGACGTAATGTTTCTGGTGCTATGGAGCAACCGACTTCCTCTCTGCGCTCTTTTAAGTCATCTGGGTTGTCGGTCTGTGGCACCAGCAACATTACATTTCGTCTGCAGGCCGTTTAGAAAGTGCATGGAGTTGTGCAGACAGCGAAATGGGCAACGGTTTGAACACACTATGTGGACATTACGCCACGAGAACACACACACACACACACACACACACACACACACACACACACACACACACACACACACACACACACACACACACACAACCATTTTAAGGTCTAAGGCCTGTCAGACGATGCTGACGAAAGAGTCAAACTTAACCGCAAGAAAGAAGTTCTATAGCAGATTTGTGATAGTTAATATGAAAATGTCGGCAATCCATTGGGCTCGGTTGTAGAAGGATCCGGGTTCGTTTCTGTGGAAGGAGGAGAGTGACACAGATGACAACCCCCTCTTCTCTCTCATCATAACTTACTGTCGCCACCATAGATTCGTACGATTTAATTGGCACTAGCTTTACATCATAAGACAGCAGCACAGCCGCTGATAGGCAATAATAGGTCAGACGAGTAGTGAGCTGACAGGAGGGGGTGACGTTCCTCATTACTGTAGTATAGTTAATGTCAGCCTCGTGGCGTTTAACAGAGTACAACCTTGGCTACGTCCGTCTCTTCTATCTTATCTCGTCCGTTCTTCAGCAGATTAAGCTGAGGACTCAACGAGATGTGCCTGCGATATTACAAGCTCGACGTAGGCGCAATTGTGATCGTAGAAACAAGCTAGAAACAGAAGTACTTTAGTTTGTATTTCTTACTACAGTCAGATCAACGACATAAATTTAACGGCATGTAACAATACAGAACTTCATGGAATCATCAGTCTTCTCTATAATTTTATGCAGCCCGCAACGTCTTCTCCCCTGTTCTATTCATCTCTGAATGTGAATCACACACCACGTCCTCAATTATTAATTATTTGTTGCATATACTCCACTATTTTTCTTCCAATAAATGTTTTTCTTGTCTGTAGTTTAGTAAAACACACACACACACACACACACACAGGAATCTTTGTACTCCTACTCCTTTCGCTAGAGTAACTCTCATGTACCGGTCGAAGTGGCCGTGCGGTTCTAGGCGGTGCAGTCTGGAACCGCGAGACCGCTGCGGTCGCAGGTTCGAATCCTGCCTCAGACATGGATGTGTGTGACGTCCGTAGGTTAGTTAGGTTTAACTAGTTCTAAGTTCTAGGGGACTAATGACCTCAGCAGTTGAGTCCCATAGTGCTCAGAGCCATTTGAACCATTTGAACTCTCATGTGCAAATCAGACAGCGTTTTTCTAAGTGTTTGTGTAGCGTGCCTTTGAGACCGGATGCGGGTGCTAGCCTGGTATTTATCCAGTAAGACGTGGGAAACCGCCTAATAATCACCTACAGGCTGCCCATCTCACAAGCCACCGTCGTTAACCAGAGAATCATGTAAGTTATTCCTTAATGTGCAAACACACCTCCTATTCCTTTAGTTGGTTTTTTCCACATACCGTATCCCTTTTACGGCCGATTCTGCGGAGAACTGCGTCCTTGACACTCTCGTCAGCCCTCTTGATTTTACAGCTCTCTTCTGTAGCGCCACAACTCAAACGCTTAGATTCTTTAGCAGCCAACGGTTCACTTTCATATGTTGCAAAATTATCGGTTGTGGAAAAATGTGCTGCTTTAGACCGTTTATTGAAACTGACGTATCCAGATGCTCTGTAGAATCCAGAAGACTGACTGCAGTCTTGGCTGGGGGGGGGGGGGGGGGGGGGGGGGATGGGAAGCAGATTTTTTTTCTCCGTTGACGAAGGAAGAACTTGCGGTTTCCGTTGGCGGTTTTCCCGTGCGATGCGTCCATCCTGGTCGGGCACGCACCAGACGTACAAACTGCTACAGCGTTTTCTGTCTTACGTGTTGGGTATTGTTGTTGGTTGGTTTGGGGAAGGAGACCAGACAGCGTGGTCACCGGTCTCATCGGAGTAGGGAAGGATGGGGAAGGAAGTCGGCCGTGCCCTTTCAGAGGAACCATCCCGGCATTTGCCTGGAGTGATTTAGGGAAATCACGGAAAACCTAAATCAGGATGGCCGGACGCGGGATTAAACCGTCGTCCTCCCGAATGCGAGTCCAGTGTCTGTGTTGGGTATTGTGGACGAGAGAAAATAGTTGCCAACAGAGAGGGCACAGCCGTAGAATATTGTAGAGTGGGCGCAAAATCTTTTCGCTTATCTGTTCGTTAACTCCTCTGTAGTATTGGTAAGCCAGTCGAGGTGAATGACAGGACGAACTTCAGATAGTGTTAGGGATACATGCTATTTCACGCATGTAGACTAAACGAAAGGAAATGGCGACATCAAGAGGAGGATTGGGTTCTTGCGTCCCATAGACGCGCAAACAAATAGCCACGCAGTACTGTCCAAGGTAACGCGGACCATTCCAAGAAAGCTGAAAATTTCCTAATACATTCAGGTAAGAATTCAGGAATAGTACGAATTATCTGTGCCTGCATCTTCAAACACTCAAGATTCCATGTGGGCTGTACCATCTGAGAGACCAGACTGGTTAAAAATGGTTCAAATGGCTCTGAGCACTATGGTACTCAACTTTTGAGGTCATCAGTCCCTTAGAACTACTTAAACCTAACTAACCTAAGGACATCACACAAATCCATGACAGAGGCAGGATTCGGACCTGCGACCATAGCGGTCACGCGGTTCCAGACTGTAACGCTTAGAACCGCTCGGCCACCCACGCCGAACCAGACTGGTTAGATATAAATCCCATAGAACAAGTGGAACTCTAAGAATATGCAGATTTTTCATAGCCTAACTTTTCTGGTGTGAGACAAATATTTTCACAAAATATGCGATGTTTGTATTTATTTATTTATTTTTATCTATCTTCTAAAAAAGTTTTTCTATATTCAGTCTGCAGTTCGTATGTACACCTGCATTTGCGTCATACATACATGCATGCATGCATGCATACATACATACATACATACATACATACATGCGTCATACATACATAAATATTCGCCAGGCCGTTATGTGTGTATGATGGAGCAAAGGAAACAACAGCCATGATAGTAGAGATCAGAAATGAACTCTGGACACTCGTTTCAAACTCGTCAGCGGGGACCTACGTTGTCTTCTCCGTACTCGCCATACCCGTGTGCTCTGCAGTCAGTCAAGAGTTCTGCCGCTGCCAGTTGAATCGAAAACTCGTCACTTCAGGTACAAGTGGACTATAGTAGCACAGAAAGGAGAGTACGCAAATTTGGACGAGAGAGATGGAGAGAGATGGAGAGAGATGGAGAGAGATGGAGAGAGATGGAGAGAGATGGAGAGAGATGGAGAGAGATGGAGAGAGATGGAGAGAGATGGAGAGAGATGGAGAGAGATGGAGAGAGATGGAGAGAGATGGAGAGAGATGGAGAGAGATGGAGAGAGATGGAGAGAGATGGAGAGAGATGGAGAGAGATGGAGAGAGATGGAGAGAGATGGAGAGAGATGGAGAGAGATGGAGAGAGATGGAGAGAGATGGAGAGAGATGGAGAGAGATGGAGAGAGATGGAGAGAGATGGAGAGAGATACTTACATGCATTTCTCGGAAAATATAGTGTAGTTTGCCTATAATATTGAGTAGAGGTCCTCCTGAAAAAAACTCTAAATGTGTTGTTGATCCGTTAAGAACGACGTGTTGAGTTCCGTCGGCAAGCAAGTCCTGCCTCCAGTCACAAATCTGGTCCGATACTTGGTATTTTATTCAGTAACGACAGTGCGAAACTTCATCGACCGCCTTCGGGAAGCCACAACGCGGGCGCCGCTGAAACGGCGCTCCGGATCTCGTAGACGAAGCGTACCGTTACAGCATCCAGTAAATCGCGAGTGTTTTGGGGAGCGAGTAGAGGCGTTGTGCTTGCTGGGAGCGACGGCAGCAGTGGAGTACGGGGTGGTGGGGGGGGGGGGGGGGGGATAGAGGAAGGGGCAGGAGGCGCCGCCGCTGCGGCTGTGAGTGACGGCCGGTCGTAATGACGGCCGCTTTAATTGGAAGCGCGCGTGCCTGCGGCGGGGGTGGCGGGGGCGGAGCGCTAATGAGCGCAGCCGGCAGCCAGCAGCCAGCAGCCAGAGCACTGCACTGCACAGCAGCCGCCGCGAGCCCGTAACGACGTCTCTGTACCCTGCTGCCCACTGTCTCAACGCGGCTGCAGGCGGCGGCGGCGGCGCGAGTAAAAGGCCGTTGCGGAACACAACACCGGACTCTTGCTTAAACATGTCCGTAACATGTGTTAGGTTGGTGCACAAGTTCGAAGCGTTTCGCTATAAATTTAATAGGCACAACAGATGCACATAACAGACACTTATTTTACACTACTGGACATTAAAATTGCTACTCCACGAATATGACAGGCTACAGACGCCAAATTTAACCGACAGGAAGAACACGCTGTGACATGCAAATGATTAGCTTTTCAGAGCATTCACACAAGGTTAGCGCCGGTGGCGATACATACAACGTGCTGATAGGGCACCTTATACGCATGGCTGTAACGGATCGTGCAGCCACGTCTCGATCTCTGAGTCAGCGGATGGGGACGCTTGCAAGACGACAACCAACTGCACGACGACGTTTGCAGCAAACATGGACTTTCAGCTGGGAGACCATGGCAGCGGTTACCCTCGACGCTGCAACACAGACAGGAGCGCCAGCGATGGTGTACTCAACGACGAACCTGGGTGCACGAATGGCAAAGCGTCATTTTTTCGGATGAATCCAGGTTCTGTGTACAGCATCATGATGATCGCATCCGTGTTCGGCATCATCGCGGTGAAATCACATTGGAAGCGTGTATTCGTCATCGCCATACTGGCGTATCACCCGGTGTGATGGTATGGGGTGCCATTGGTTACACGTCTCGGTCACCTCTTGTTCGCATTGACGGCACTTTGAACAGTGGGCGTTACATTTCAGATGTATTACGACCCATTGCCCTACCCTTAATTCGATCCCTGCGAAACCATATATTTCATTAGGATAATGCACGACCGCATGTTGCAGGTCCTGTAGGGGCTTTTCTGGATACAGAAAATGGTCGACTGCTGCCCTGGCCAGCACATCCTCCAGATCTCTCACCAATTGAAAACGTCTGGTCAATGGAGGCCTAGCAACTGACTCGTCACAATACGGCAGTCACTAGTCTTGAGGAACTGTGCTATCGTGTTGAAGCTGCATGGGCAGCTGTACCTGTACACGCCATCCAAGCTCTGTTTGGCTCAATGCCCAGGCGTATCAAGGCCGTTATTACGGCCAGAGGTGGTTGTTCTGGGTACTGATTTCTCAGGATCTATGCACCCAAATTGGGTGAAAATGTAATCACATGTCAGTTCTAGTATAATGTATTTGTCGATTGAATACCCATTTATCATGTGCATTTATTGTTGGTGTAGAAATTTTAATGGCCAATAGTGTATTTTATCGTATGGTGATTCTATACAATATACAGTTGACATAAGACAAGATTAAACCTTTAAAGTCCGTGTTTTTCAACCAGTGGGTGTGAGGGTGAACAAGTCGTCGTTAAATCCAGGGTATGAATGGACAGCGTTGAACTAGATGCTCAATCGTCTGCTCTTCTTGATTACATTCACACAGTGGTGAAGAATATCCAGGGTAGTGGCGAGTCAACATGATGTACCTCACAGCACGATTGTGTGTATCCTGCATGTCAACGGCTACTGTCCTGTCGCCTGCAATACACGAGGAACACAAGACACCTGGTCAGAGAAGCTGTTATTTGTCAGCGCCATCTACCACAGCAACGATGCCTTTCATGGCACATGCTCGTAGTAGGTTTCTTCCTCAATTTCCGATCAGGAATCCAGCCCTGTAGTTTATTAATTTTCACTCTGTCCTCGGGGTGTTTCTTGTTGTTGTGCTCTTCAGTCCAGAGACTGGTTTGATTCAACTCTCCACGCTACTCCATCCTGTGCTAGTACCCAGTACCTACTGCAACCTACATCCTTCTGAATCTGCTTAGTGTATTCATCTCTTGGTCTCGCTCTACTTTTTTTACCTTCGACACTGCCCTCCAATACTAAATTGGTGGTCCCCCGATGCCTCAGAACATGTCCTACCAACCGATTCCTTCTTCTAGTCAAGTTGTGCCACAAACTTCTTTTCTACCCAATCCTACTCAATACTTCATTAGTTATGTGCTCTACCCATCTTCAGCATTCCTCTGTAGCACCACATTTCGAAAGCTTCTATTGTCTTCTTGTGCAAACTATTTATCGTCCATGTTTCACTTCCATACATGGCTATACTCCATACAAATACTTTCAGAAACGGCTTCCTGACACTTAAATCAGTACTCGATGTTAACAAATTTCTCTTCTTCAGAAACGCTTTCCTTGCCATTGCCAGTCTAAATTTTATATGCTCTCTATTTCGACCATCATAAGTTACTTTGCTCCCGAAATAGCAAAATTCTTTGGGTGTTTCTTATTGACATTTAAAAACCAACGAAGCGACGTAGATGACAGTGAGATAAGTGATTAAAGATATCAAGAAATGGATGAGAAACGATGAACATGTGACGTCAACAGATGCCGAACCTCGTCGTCGGTCATGGGAGTAAAGAGATGATTGGGTGATGCAGTATTTGCATTTGAGCAAATGGTGCAAATTTCTAACACCTTTTGTAAATGTAGTATGTTGTGAATGTAGAAGTTTAAAAGTAACCAAGCAAAAATTGTTCTTATCTTGTGTTTCTTTCCTTTTATCCCTTCTTTTTGTGCTCAGACATTACTTAGCAAAGAAAATGTGCTGGTGAGAACGCAATTCGGAACCTATACTCAGTTATTTTTGACGCAATACGATAGGTTTTTTACTTTGCAGTAAACCACCGGGGACTGAGAGGCCGGTAAATTAAACAAAAGGTCTTACGCCGGCGTGAATTCTTGACTTTTGTTGAGCTGATCAGGTGTGAAAGGCTCAACTGCTGCACGTCATCTCTTGACGGCACATGTTCGGCATTTGTCATCCACTTTCGGGGTATTTCCCGACATTTGCGATCCCACGTGTCTTAAATTAAATTACTTGTCTCAGCGTCGCTTTGGAGATTTTTAAACGTTAATAAGTCACCCTGTATTACGAAATCGGTTCTCGAAAGTTGCCGCGGAGCCCCGATGCAAAAAATTCTGAGTAAATTCCGTGGTGTTCGGGCATGATGACCTTTCTAGATTCTGAGAATCTCATCTGTAGAAACTAGCACGGTTTTAGGAAACAGCGGTCATGGGAGACACAGCTGGCCCTCTTTGTGCATGATATACAACAGGCTCTAGATACCAGCTCCCAGGTTGATGCCATATTTCTCGACTTTCGAAAGGCGTTCAACTCAGTTCCGCATTCTCGCTTGCTCCAAAAAGTGCGCCCTTACATCCTATCCGATGGACATATGCGATTGGATAGAAAGTTTTCTAACAGACAGGGAGCAGTATGTCGTCCTGAATGGGGTGACGTCAACAAAAACAAGCGTAACCTCAGGTGTGCCGCAGGGCAGCGTAATAGGTCCGCTGCGTTTTACGATTTACATAAACGATCTGGTTGATGGCACTCACCGCGGCGTTAGACTAATTGTCGATGATGCTGTAGTGTACAGGAAAGTAGTACCACACGAAAGCTGTGAACAAATCAGTGAGGATTTGCAGAAATAAGAGTGGTGTAATTACTGACAGTTATCTCTCAGTATAAGGAGTGTAACCTACTGCATATAACAAGGCGAAAATCCCCATTAATATAAGAGTACACAATAAATGCCCAGTCTTTGGAAGCGGTAACATCCGTCTAATATCTGGGTGTGGCTATACGAGATGATCTCAAATGGAATGATCAGATTACACAAGTAATGGGCAAGACAAACTCAGAACTGCGGTTTATTGGTAGAATCCTAAAGCGATGCAGTTTTTCAACAAAGGAAATAGCTTACAGTACGTTAGTTCGTCCAGTCTTCGAGTATTGTTCGTCTGTATGGGACCCTTACCAGTTGGGTCTGATTCAAGAGATTGAGAAGGCCCAAAGAGTAACGGCAAGGTTCGTGGCTGGTACATCTAGCCATCGCGAGAGCGTTACAAATCTCATAGATAGTTTGAAGTGGGACGCACTTGCAGATAGACGGCGCGCTAAACAGAAGGGGCTGCTCACTAAATTCCGAAATCCTATCTTCACCGAGGATGTAGAGCATATATTATTACCACCAACTTTAAAATCGCGCAATGACCACCAGTCAAAGATAAGGGAAATAAGAGCTCGTACTGAGGCGTTCATACTGTCGTTTTTCCCTCGCGCGATCCGCGAGTAGAACCGAGGGGAGGAAATACGAGTTTGGCGCGAATTGTGCCCTCCTTCACACACCGCTTGGTGGCTAGCGGAGTATATATATGTAGATATAGATACAAAAAGGACACGTTGTTAATCAGGTAATGTGTGGATGGGCGTGTGGTCAGCGCAGCGCTCTGCCATCCATTCTTGTCGCCGGAATGTCCTCTGCAGAGGAGATGCTGTCGGGTTCGGCATCAGTGGTCACGTGATCGGCGCCGGGTAGCCCAAACGCCCTTTAAAGCAGCCAGCTGCGTACCGCCCGCGTGCAGTGCGCCTATTTCCTAACCTGTTCCTCGCAGCCCCAAGGTTCCACTCTGCCAGACGCCTTTCACTTCAGCGAGCTGACGGTCCGGGCGTGTGCAAGCTGGCCGGAGGGCGAGCTGTGGCTACAGAAAAACTTGTAGAGGAGTTACTGAACTCAGTCCAAACTGAATACTGAGGTCATAGACTTAATAAAAATATCTACACCGCCCAGGTGCTAGTATAGAGTTCCTATATTGAACAACTAGGGAAATGCTATTTGGAGTGTAGCGCTGCGGGTGTCCGTAGTAAATCACGTCAAATGTCTGGAGCATTGCTTACCCACTGACTTCAGAGACGCAGATGGCGTTCATAAGGACTCTGTATCCCTGTTAGAAACAAGTATGAGAATAAAATTCCTAGTTAAAGTTGTACTGGAAATTACATTTCCTCTTGTGGAAGCAAAAGACGATAAAATTGGGGGAAGGAATGTAGATAAAACAAAGGGGCTATCAAATAACATCCCTTTGAGGGCATTGCAGCAGCGAATTATGCAACGTAGCGTACTCCGATGCGGGTACATAAGGAACAACATATAGACAACGAATTCGTGTGGCATTTGTGTTGCAAGTGGGTTGCTTCTGTGTTGGCAGCGCTGTGTAGCGCTTTGCATCGGATCTCTGACTGCGCTTTCTTTGTAAGAGACTTTGTGGCTGGTCGAGCTCGTTGTTGGAAGTTAATCGCCAGTACTGTTGGGCAGTTGGAGGTGAACAGTCAGTAGATGTCAATGACGATTTATATTCCTGTTTGAATTGGATGTCACATTATTAAGGTGAAATATAAATGATACGGTTTGCAACAAAATCTTTCCTTTGCTAACCACATGCCTATTACTAGTTAGTGGCTTTAGTAGTTAAATGGTTCTAATGACTCTGAGCACTATGGGACTTAACTTCTAAAGTCAACAGTCCCCTAGAACTTAGAACTACTTAAACCTAACTAACCTAAGGACATCCCATCCATGCCCGCGGCAGGATTCGAACCGTAGCGGTCGCGCGATTCCAGACTGTAGCGCCTAGAACCGCTGAGGTAAGTGCTTAATGAAATGTATAGGTTATTGTCAGGATTGCTTCTTATTCGGGGCCATTCTTTTGTATTAATTATTTGAAGTAGCTTTTTTTAATTTAGCAGTCAGTGTTGACATAATAAGTAAAGAGAGAGCAGGCTCAGTCCGTTCAGTTTTACTCACCTGTTCCAGAATAAAATAACGTAGAAGTTCCATCTTCTCAGTCGTTCAGCAATTTAAGTACACACACACTCATTTAAATAAAGAAGTTTCAGTGTATTTCGGACGTGCGTGTGGTAAATGCGGAAACGTGATCCATTGCGACGTTATTACAAAATTTGTGCGAACAGGACCAACGTGCTGTTACTCTTTTCTTGGATGCGGAAGGACAAACACCAGTAGAAATGCACTGGAGAGTGAAGAATGTGTCGCCGCGTGCAGTTGCGGCGAAACGTTCGAGTAAACTGCGACGAGGGGTGGTTTTGCTTCACGATAACTCACGCCCTCCATATCACAAATTTCGTAAAGCAGAAGTCACGCCAACTCAAGTGGGAGGCACTTGAGCACCCGCCGTATAGTCCTGATATCTCCCCATGCGATCATCACACCTTCGGTCTCTTCAAACGTCGAAGATTCCTGTCGGACGAGGACGTGAAGCAGGCTGTTACGAACTTCTTCACGCAACAGGGCACTATGTTTTACCGAACGGATATCTTCAACCTGGTGCGACCGTGGGATGATTGTTTCAATGTTCGTGGCGATTTTTCTGAGTGACATACCGATTGTGGACTGTTCGGCCTTCGAACGGAAACTTTCTGATCGTCCCATATAGATAATTCATAGCCTGAAAAATAAACTCTCAGGACAAACACAGAAGTTGTGTGAGCAAAAATCGAACAAGAACTGAAATTGAAAAACTTAGTGAACGATAAAATAATCTCATCATCTGCAGTTTTGCGAGTTTTGTGTTACTGTCTCGAATCGATAACTTGCCGCATTTTCGGTCCTACTTGAAAGACAGGAAACCGACGCCTTTGAGTAGACATGTGGTTTCACGTCTTTTGATGTAGACCTAGTACAGAAACTTTGTATTGTGGGCATCCACACCCACGGCTGTAGAGTTGTACCAAGCTAAGACTGCTTCAGCTTTGTGATAAATCTTTATTCATGCTCCAATTAGTTTCGCAGCATCTGAGACACATATTGAGGGACGCATATTTATTTCGTAGTTCGGTTATCCTTCCAAGTAAACTATATGAAATAAATATGTATCCCTAAAGATGCGGTTCTAGCGCTCAGAAACTAGCTGGATCATAAATCTTTATCATAGAGCTTAACGATCTTATATATCATAGTCTAATACTCTAAAGTTTTGAAACTACATTCATTTAATAAGTTTAAGACAGGTCCGATTTATCTGTAGGAGCTGTGAAATAAACATCCTTTTATTTTGTTATTCGGTTTTCTTTTGGTCGTTCCTCATATCCTTTAAATCACTATTCCAGTATTTATATTCCTTCTCCCTTTTCAGCTACCGCAAGGTGGGGTCTTGGATAGACTTCAGCTCTCTAAGCGTGCTGGCCAAATATCCTCATTCTTCCAGTCTTGCTCAAGTACAATATGGTGCCCAACAAGTGTAAAAAGAATACAAAATTAATACTGTAGAACACACGCAATGCGGTTTTTCAGTTATAATTGGTTTCGTTAACCGATTGTCGTCTTACAAATCCATCAGACTTCAGAACATACCATAGAACATGTGCTTGTGTACTTCCGTTGTTCTGCCGAGAAGGCACGGAGGACTCGGTTCACAAGAATTGAAAATGAAATGACCTAGAGTTACGCGCTCCCATGGACGTGTTACATCACATGCTTCAAATTTCTAGTGAACAAGACGAAGTGTGTCCAAGTCCAGTGCAAAAGCAATGATAATTCTGCTGTATTATTTCAAAAATATCGTATAATTCGGGAAGTGGCAGGCTGATCAGAAAAGTGATGCTCCAACATTTGAATCATACTTGAATCATACTTAAATCATACGTTTTGTTGTCGTGCATAAGGACAATAAATGCAGTAGAAACCAATACCCAAATGTAAGGATAGCTAACAGTTTAGAATTTGGGGCTGTTTCTACTGGCCGATTGCTGCCTCCAAAGTTGTGCGCGGAGAGATCATCGATCGTGGAACACGATCAAACTGTCGCCAACCCCTCCAGCGGCTTTTGGGAGTAGATGAATCCTGATGGCGCTGCTGCTTCTTTATTCAAGTATCTCATACGACATCCGGCAGATTGAAGCCCCTTGCACGCCTCACTACCTCAAATAATGGATTAGGTACTGAGAATCGAACCCAGTTCCTTCCGCACCAACGGCAGTGACGCTAGCCATTTAGCTTTGGAGATCTCATAAAACTAATAAATAGCCAATAAATTACGCAATGTATTATCCAAACCTCTAAAACCGTGAAATTCGGAAAATCTGAGTTCAAAACAATGCAAACTCGTTTTGAATATAATTATCATTTGCTCAGATGTGTCACTACTGGCAAATATTAGACCAGTACACACACAAAGCAAGCACTTGTTAAGAGTAAACATTCGTTAAAATGTGCCAGGGCACCTACGTCCCGGTCCAAATCGAAATACATTTTCATATACTTCGTACCTGAAGTATTGCATTGGCTACTAGCATTTATATTGCCACTGTGTCATGAGAGCATACTGCAAATACAATATATTTGCTTCAACAGGGTATCAAAACATCGCGTTTTCCGGGAAATTAGATGCACTTACTGATGCATAAAAAACAGTGATATTTCTGAACTTGTGAAATCTTACTGGGAATTCGCTTTGTTGACTGTAGAGTTAGCATTCTCAGCTACGAAGTGCTGAAAGGCAGACAGTGATCACATGCTGTGCTGCAGCGAAATTAGACTGACGTATCCCTGTGTATATTTTGTGGTTAGGTATTAACGAACTTGTAACCACCGTATGCAAATTTCAGTTAATAATGCGCCATGTGTGAATACATGCAGTATGTCTTAATATTCTAACACAACTTTAAAAGAGATTCACCGTCACCCTGAATAAAGCGATGTTCCTGTGTATGGCCTCCACAATGCGCAGCACAAATCTTGTAAAAGGAGAAGCATCACATTCATCATTATCGGTACGTGAAGGCAATGTTTTAGTTTTAGAGGAGATGGTGGTTTTTTTAACAACACGGAATATAAAGAGAAATGAAAAGTGTAAAATATCGTGAGCTAATCTGGTCAATGTATTGCCTTGGGACATGACAGTGAACTCGTAAGCTTAGTAAAGGTGTATGACCTCTGCGTTGCTCATCGCCTTACACATCAAATTCGGTCAAAGCTGTAGCACTTGGAGGCGGGGGCGATTATTGATTGACCTTAACCTGTGCAAACGCAAAATAAGTGCATGCGCTTCCGCCTGCGTTCAGAAATCACCCTTCCGTTATAAAGGCGTCAGTTGTTTCAGTATATACTGAAATGACGTTTGCGTGTCACTGGCATGGTTCACAAACGGACGATGTTTCCCTGGAATAGCATGTCTAAGGACATGCTTAATAATTAGAAATATTTACTGGCAGTTAAGTCCTTATGTCGGTAGGCATTTTATATAGGCATGTTCTGTAATATTCGATGGTATGTACATACAAGAGCGTTCTCTCTCTCTCTCTCTCTCTCTCTCTCTCTCTCTCTCTCTCTCTCTCTCTCTCTCTCTCTCTCTGGAGTGAGTTTGTTAGATTTTGTGAACGTGCCGCGGAACACGGGGCAGCGAATTCCAAATTGGTCACACTTTCTAGAAAGAACGTTACTGAATAAATGCAGTTATCTAGTAAGATTGACCTCGTGGTCTTACTAAAAATGAGAATGATGAAATAATTTGTTTTCTTGTTTGGAAGTCTACAGTAAATTTTAAAAATTGATATTTGTTGGAAGTTTCAGAATCTGCTGTTCTTACTGGGTAGACACAGACCTTTACTTCTTGTTTTGTATCATGTTCATGGATACTGAAGTTCTCATGTGTTTATACAACGGAGAACATCGTGGCCTACGTACAGATGTACGGATAAGAGAAGAGTATGCGTTTTATCCCTGTTCATTGCCAGTAGTTTCTCCCTTAAACCACTATTTTATTAATTATGTTCTGAAGCACCAGTGCCTTTAGCATGAAACACCTATAACGTCCCCGTATTAGAGAACATTAAATATAGAACCACACAAACATTTTTGAATACCAGTAAAGCAGTTCAGGGCGATTCCTCAGCTTATATTTGTACGTACTCGCAACAGCCTGTGTCCATAACTGAATAACGAAAGAAGATTGCGCAATAAATTTTGAGTCATCAAAATACTCGCTGCTCACAATCAGAGAGAGAAATTAAATTCGGAGATGGGAAGAACAATTTTCCTCACTCTACTTACAGCGATGTCACAATTCGCTATGATATTTGAAGGTAAACTGAAACACACTTCCCAGTCTAAGGGCTAAACATCTAGAGACGGCATACAACAGATGCTGTTGCAAGACAGAAACATCTAGTGGTGTACTGAGGTATTCCCACGAATAAACTGTAGCAGTCACTAAGAGCGTTCGAACGTCAAAGCAACAGTCGCCACGGAGATAGTACTACGTCATTGTAGGTGGTGATTTTTTATGGTGGCTATAGTCAGATCATTCACAGTGAAAGTACACCTAAAGTTATTGTAACGTCCGTCTGAGTTTGTAATATTGCTTCTGTGAGCGGATGCGAAATGAAACCACTGGGGCTGCGTGTAGTTGCGTTATTAAATTTTAGAATTTTTTTTTCTTCTTATTTAAGACTCTGTTTTCAGCGTTATGAGTTCATGGACGTTTCAATAAGTCCGATTGTGTCTAGGAAAAATGCCAATTTCCGTTAAAATGTATCACATGAGACGATGGGTGGCTGAAAACTGTACTTGATAGTGGTTCCAAAGTGAAACAACCTTCTTAAGGGGAGTAGGACGTCAAACGAGCCGACTTGGAACAGGAGAGGCATCACAGGACATTCTAATTTTCACTGCCTATACTTTTACAAATAAATTCATAAACCTTTGTCAGCATCACCAGGAAGGATTCAGGATTCACCATCATTGCAGTGGAAGTTCTAAAACATAACATAAATTTTGTTACGTGTGAAATATCATCATTTTTTCACTTACTAATGGCAGCGTTTGTTGCTATAGGTACACTTTTATTCATAAGTTAGAGATTCTTCGATAAATTTTGCACAGCATACATACCATACTTACAAGTGTGTGAAACTCTAGAATTTATTTAAATTATGAAAAAACGAATAATCTGTTAAATTTTAAACTTCATATTCAGGAAGAAACACACATTTTATAGTTCGTTACCTCAATTTTTACTACAGTTCTTCATAGATTTGTAAAACTCTAGTTTCATACACCTTTAAGTATGGTTTCTATGCTGTGCAAAATTCATCGAAGAATCTCTTACTTACGAAGAAAAGTGTACCTATAGCAACAAATGCTGCCATTAGTAAGCGAAAAAAAACGAAGTTTCACATGTAAAAAAAAAATACTTCGTTACGTTTTCGAACTTCCACTGCTATAAGTGTGAATTCTGAATCCTCCCTGGTCATGCTGACAGTTAGATAAATTTATTTGTAAAAGTATAGACAGTGGAAATTAAAGTGTAATGTGCTGCCTCTCCTGCTCGAAGTCGGCCTGTTTGACGTTCTACCCCTCTTACCCTTTCGTGAGCCGTGGGAAACATGCTTCCCACTACAATCAAGTCGCTCCTAGTCCCGTGGAATTCACAGTTCCCACCTCTGTATGGTGCTACCACCTAGTGAACAGAATAGGCTACTACTACCAATCGGAAGTTCCCGCCATTTTGGCTGCACCTTCGCGCAGTGGCATTCTATAGTTGAATGTTGCCCTGTAGAGGAGCCATTCAGTGCTGTTTGCGTGACATTTTGTGATTTTTTTCCTCAGAACTATAGTATAAGGTAAATACTTTTGATTTGCCCAAATTTAAGGAGGTTCAAATGTTCAAATGACTCTGAGCACTGTGGGACTTAACATCTGAGGTCATCAGTCACCTAGAACTTAGAACTACTTAAACCTAACTAACCTATGCACATCACACACATCCAAGCCCGAGGCATGATTCGAACCTGCGACCGTAGCGGTCCAATGTAAGGAGGAAAACGTAAAATTGCAACGAGGAGAATTCCAGTTTGAAACAAAAGGAGCCATTTCTGCAGTAAAATGGATGGATAATCGTCCAGTCACTTTCCTGTCCTCCAATCATGACACATGAGAGAGAGCCACAGTGAAATGGAAAAACAAGTATGGTACTAGTACAGAGATTTCTTGTCCTGAAGTTGTTGCAGAATACAACAAAATAATGGGTGGTGACGATAAGTTTGATCAATAACGAGAGAGGTATTCTTTTGGCAGACGTTCTGTAAAATGGAGGCACAGAATATTTTGTTTCCTGGTGGACGTTGCTGCAGTGAAGAGATTTATCCTGTGGAAAATAAGTAAAAGAGAGAGTGGGCAGCATGATCAGCTCACATACAGGATCCATCTAGCCAGACAATTGATCGCTTGCTTCTCATCCCAAAAAAGGTGTGGATAAAAACCTCTCTTTCTGGCAAAAAGGGCTAAAGTACCTGATGATTTTCGTCATATGGCTGTAGGGGAGCATCAACCCGTTTTAGAAGCCTACTGGACGTGCCGTCATTGTAGTACCAACGCTGCGGAAAAGAGCACTCACTGTGTTTGTGCATATTGTCAAATAACACGTTGCATGGACCCATGTTTCAGAAAATTTCATGGCAAGTAATTGTGAACAATCATTGTAACAAGAGTTGTAAATTTATCAGATAAATATGACATATATTGAAAAATTTGTTTTTGTCATTTAACTCCAAGGATGGGCAGTGGGAAGAATACTTCCCACATTGTTGTGTGACCTCACTTTCACAATTGGAGAAAATTTGACATTCCGTATGATAAATGTACCTATTTGTTAACCACTCTGCTCTCCAGTCATTAAAAAAATGCTCAATAATTTTGCCCACGAAAGGGTTAAAGAAGTTGTTTACTTGTTGCCAGTTTCTTCAGTTATTCGTTGCTTCGTATGATGATAAAGCTTAATTATATGAAAAATTTAAAATTACATTTATTCATTTTGTTGGAAATCAATGGGTTAATGGAGTGAACTTGGCAATTATACTCGTATCCATTTTCGGAAACAGGTTCGTCGTCCAGAGTGGGCAATTATGTTGCAAATGATGTGGTAGCCAGTTTGTGGGCGTGCGCCGGCGGCTACCGAAACCACGTTCGGAGTGCTTCGGGTGGGGAAACACGGCCGGTGTGAGGATGAGGAGCAGGAGCGGGTGTCCTCGCTTGCTGGCGGTGACAGGAGCAGGCAGCAGCTGTAGCCAGCCAGTCAGCCAGCGACCTTCATCCGGCTAACGGTGCCTGCCTCTGGCCTCGCGGCCGCAGCGCTGCGCAGCGCAGCGCCACCTGGGCCTAATCACTGGCTGCCCGCTCAGCTATATGTGCACACACGACTCGCTGCGTCACACGAAATGAGAGGTGCTATGTTCCCTCCCCTCTCTGTGTCGACGCGTCTCTGTTTACTCTTACTGACTTCTCATACACTGACGAAATATGGCAACAGCGGTCCCGCCTTCAGCATTCAAAGTTAGTTAAGTGAACATTGTTCAAATTAAGCAAAAGTTAGTAATGTCTGCAAGAAATTGTTTGTTCGATAATAGCAAGTAGACCTTCAAATGAAAAGCTGCTACAGTAACCTCATTCGGCCCTTCAACTTTTCAGTGAACCCTGACATGGTCACTGGAGAGAGCACGGTGTTGTTGTTGCTGTTGTTGTTGTCGTCGTTGTCTTCAGTCCTAAGACTGGTGTGATGCGGCTCTCCATGCTATTCTATCCTGTGCAAGCTTCTTCATCTCCCAGTATTTACTGCAACCTATATCCTTCTGAATCTGCTTAGTGTATTAATCTCTTGGTCTCCCTCTACGATTTTTACCCTCCACGCTGCCATTCAGTGCTAAATTTGTGATCCCTTGATTCCTCAGAACATGTCCTACCAACCGGTCCTTTAGTGTGGTTTATAGATAATTTTTTAAAAGTATATTTCAGTGCCTAGACCGCAATTTTCCTATTACTTCAAAAAGAATTTCACTTAATAAACCCTTGACTTTTCTCTGTGAGTGGCAATCACATGGAAATACAAACACATGTCACACCGGGAGCATGAAATGGTTCAATTGAAAAGTAATCGCCACACGCGCTAAGACGCCTTGGGAGATCAGACAACCAATTGCTGTTCCGTAGAAAGTGGTCGACCGCTGACGGATCCAAAACAACACCCAATCCTACTCTTTCTTGTCGGAATGGAACACATGTACACGCATGCCTTTTTTCAGGTCACGATGAGAGATCCGCATTGTACGGTTGATATTGTACTGTTTCCCAACCATATCGCTGAAGCTTAGATTTCATCCGATTGGCACTGTGGAGTAGGGAGTTATCGTGCAAACCGATGATTGGGTCTGACAGAGCCGGCCGGTGTGGCCGAGCGGTTTTACGCGCTTCAGTCTTTAACCGCGCGACCGCTGCGGTTGAAAGTTCGAATCCTGCTCGGGCATGGATCTGTGTGATGTCCTTAGGTTAGTTATGTTTTAGGTAGTTCTACGCTCTAGGGGACTGATGCCCTCACATGTTACGTCCCATAGTCCTCAGAGCCATTTGAACCATTTTGAACCGTCTGACAGCCCCAGGGCAAAAGGCAAAACCAACAGTGTCAACATCCCACATGACCCCTGCCAAAGTAAGAGAGCTGTTGACACGGGCTCCTGTAAGGTCGTAGTGACCTTCAATTGCAGGCACCCTCTGATCTTGGAGTTCCTCGACTGTAGAACCACAATCAATGCGTAGCGGCATGGAGACAATTTGCAGAAATTGCGACGCGCCATAAAAGCAAATCGCCCATGAATGCTGTCGGACGGGATCATCCTGTTCGACGATAACGCCCGGTCCTACACTGCCAATCGGACGAAGGCTGCGCTTCACTGATTTGGTTGGGAAACACTGCAACATCCTCTGTACAGCCTGTATCTATCACCGTGTGATTTTTCACATTTTTGGCAACCTGGAGTAACACATGCGTGGATGTTGATTTCAGTCTGACGAGGTAGTGCAATAGTGGGTGTGTCCGTCTGCGGCCGACCGCGTTCTGCGAAACGGGAATTGGTCTACCAGTGGGATAAAGGTCTTACCACGTGAGGTGATGACTTCTGAACGGAATCATTCCAGGATCACGTTGTGGTGGGTGTCTTGTTTCCATTTGACTACCCCTTCTCCGAGCACGTAAATGATGTCACAATTACACGTGTGCTGTATTCTTTACACCAGATAACAAAAGTGACAGAAAATGAACAAGAAACCGTCTTCAGCAGGTACCGTACATTTATTGACCGCCATATAAACCATATATAAACAACATAATAGTTTGAATGCTGTGTTCCTCAAGCGCCCTATATTCAGGGTGAATCAAAACTGGCGCATTCGCACGCCACAGAGCCATTCATTGCGTACCAGCAGTATAAATATGACTAAATTTCGCCCCGTACACATTTTCGGTAGAAAATGAACCTCAAAGGTAACTTGGTAGCGCTGTAATCATGTGTAGCTTGTTCACTGAGTACTGTGTAGCTGCTCTGCTCTGCTCTGTTAGTGCAGTAGATAGTTTTGCATGAGAATACTTAAGTTCAAGTCAGTGCTTAATTTCTAAAATTGGATTATCGGAACGCTACCCTGCAACCACACATCCCCCCATCCAGACACAGCCATAAAAATCACAAATTTAGATTTTTTAAAACTGTAATAAAACTAAGTATGAGATTCTGTACCGAAATTCAAGTTTTAAAAACGTCATTTCCTAAAATCCAAACAATAAAATTACAAAATTTAATGTAAACAAAGAGTGCTACCGTGTCCCGTCGTACCAGTGTCACTTTGCTCCAATGTTCTGCACGATACCTCCCGGCACAAAACGGTAGTCGCCGTGGCCATGACATCCTCCGTCTTTCCAACTGCTGCCAGCCGCAATGTTCAAACGGTTGCATTCTACGTGCTTTCGAAGCGTGTATCCACTATAAATGAATGAAGCATTTACCAACGAATGACGTTGAAGATAATCGTGGCCTATCGGGGTCACGTGAAATTCCAGCTTCCCGAAGGGTCAGGAAAAACAACACGATGTGACATAAGACACAGAGTTACATGTTCAATAAATACTCGAAATGTCATTTCTTACACTCACGAAGTTAAACACTAACAGCCTCATACGAACGAAGCTCAACTTACCTTGGTCACACTGTAAATCTCTGAGGTTTCTGGCAGTCGTAAACAAGACAGACGCGAAGCATACCGATAACAGCTCAGGGACGAAGCTCAACCGTTACAGTTACGTTGCGGTTTAACACATGTTTACTGTTTTAAATCTCCAATTACTTCACAAAATATCCCTAGGAGCTGTTGGAACGCCGTTCCGGCGCGTTCCTGCCAAAACTAAGCCTTGGTCCAGATGTTTGATTCCGGGCCTGAAAGTATCATTTTCTAATTCAAGAGTGCTGATATGGTATCTGGCTTTTTAATAGTTGTACAACAATTACAACAGCAGGCGTATACAAAACAAGAGCAATTATTTAACAACACAATAATGTGAGCGTAAATGTTCTTATATATTATTCCACTGATACGCACGCGTTTAGTCTTCGTCCTCTTCCACGCACAACATTCCTTCATGCTTTCTGTACCATTTTCACCCGTGCTTACCTTTTCTTAAATTATGCACATCTCCCGAAAGTAAAAAGAAACTCAACCACTCTGGTTCTTCGTCTATCCCTTCACTGACGGGGCAGCACATGTACACAATGTTGATAAAGATATTTGACGTACATATGATAACATTGTAGCCAAGTTGTCCTCCTTCGACGACAATTTTCTATCGAAAATGTGCAAAGGACGAAATTTTTGTAGTCATATTTGTACTATCAAAGTCAAACGAATCACTTTGTATCTTCAGAATTTGTGGAACGAATTTCCGTACACCCTGTTGAAAGCTAATCAAATGCATTCATTACGATCTGCGTTTTCACACTTCAGAGACGTAATCACTGTGATATTCTTATGTTTTATATATATTTTCTAAGCAATTTATGTCATTCGGCGCTTTTGTCTTCCACAAAAGAAACACCTGCGTCGTATTATGGTTCGTTGTTCTTTTTCTGTTTGTATTTTATAGTGCCTCTAGCATCTCAAGATTATTTTGAATTCAGCTCTTTCTCGGAGGTATGTTTGGGAGGAGAGAAATTTCATCGTGAGTAAGATTACCTGTGTTTCTAAGAAGAACGTCTTACTGGAATATAAATTATACGGCTTTTATGAAAAATAAATGATGGCTTACAAGTCTATGAAAAAATATAAAAACCTAATAAGTAAAAATAACCGAGTAAATATACTTATATAATTATTCGCGGGATGTATTTGATTTATCAGGTAACGTCTCTTTCCGAGTTACGGTGTGACCATCAGTTGCAAAGGCACTGACAAGACTGATGCTTGTGTTGGTATTAGACACTTCAAAAAGAGGTTAAGGTGGCAAGATACACTGCAAGGAACACGACAGTCCTGAGTATTATTTATTTATATACTTATTTATTGTTGATTTAGCCTGACAAGAGTAGGGCCTTAAGGTCTTCTCTTACACCTTACCAGGAGCAACACACTTCCTGGTGGTGGTGGTGGTTGTGGTGACACAAATAACAATAATAAAAATAATTATTATAATAGGAAAGGGCATTCAGAGCGATATAGGTTAGCTTAGCATCTCTGAAAGCCATGTTTCATATTATCGGAAGCGGACTGGAACGTTTTATAGAACGGTGCGTGTTCTTGAAGGCAAAGTATATTACCCCGTAGCAGGATCATCACACTGGCCGATAAAATATCACCGATTAGATGAACTGCTGGTATAAGTTTTGTTCCATACATGTATTACGAGTATGTCATGAAGGACGTAGAGCATGCTATGAAATTAGAAAATTTATTTACCAAAAAAAGACGAATGCTGATGTTCCTTCAGCAGATACGAAATAAAATGGTCCCAATTTCATTTCGAAGGTGACTACAAACTTGGCATAAAACAAGCAAGTAAACAATACAGGCGGGAAAGTACATTGCCTGTTTCTTTCTCTCGTTGCGGGGCTCTACCCAAGATGACGTGCTTTCGGAACGTTCTGTGTTGCCTGTTCCCACCTGTGTAAACATCTTAAAAGTCTGCGGCGGTGGGTGGATGTTCGCAAAGATATATCATGACGAAGGCGGAACAAGTTACTTGCCGAATTAAATGTTCTCCTTCCATCTGCTTTTTCTCTCTAGAGAACTTTCGACTTAATGGTTTTTCTGTTAGTAAATGAAATCACTAGGAGGTATTATTGCATCGCTCTTGTTCAAAGAATGTATGGATACAGTACGCTCGCTGTAACGTAGCACTTAAGTGAGGGAAGTTGGGACTGCAGGAATGTCTAAATGTCGGTTGGTATTCACTTGTGTATGGTTAGTGCAAACCTTCGCTGGATGGTGCCGTTGCGGTAGCATTCTGTAGTGACATTCCATGGTTCGTAATAATATTGTAGGTCCGACCAAACAAAAGCTTTAAAGTGGTCAGAACCTCAGGCGAAATGCCCTCAGACTTCAAGAAGGTACTGAAAGGTGGGATAATTATCCAAGCATCGGCTAAACAAGCCACGATTGCAAAATACTAACACAAAAAACAAAAATACTAGCAAACGCTGGCCTTAGACAGGATCATTTTAGGTTCCCGTGGAATGTAGGAACACTGGAGGCAATACTTACCTGACGACTGAGGACTGAAGATAAATTTGATCAAAAAACACCAACTTTATAGCGTTTGTAGATTTAGAAAAAGCTATTGAAAATTTTGGCTCGACTACACTGTTGAAAATTCTGAAGGTAGCATGGACAAATCACAGGGAGTGAAAGAGCATTTAAATTTTCTACAGAATCCAGACTACAGTTAGAGGAGCCGAAGGACACGAAAAGAAAGCAGTGATAGAGAAAGGAGTGAGGCCCAGTTCTAGACTACACCCGAAGTTGTTGAATTTGTACGTTTTGTGAAGGACAGCAAGAAGAAATCAGTAAACGGAATTAAATTTCAGGCTGAAGGAAAGTAACCTTTCTTTGCCAGTGACACTATAGCGAGATGCAAGTAAGTAAATACACAGTGCACCATCCCATTTTTCTGGTGATTAAAGTTGAATACCAAAGTGTTCATTCCACTTGTTGAGTGCAGAAGCTATAAGGAACTATATTGTTCCGACAACGCTTTCACCATCCAGACACATACTAGTCCCCTCCAGAACACACAGGCTTCCACTCCTGCTTTCTCCATCCGTCTCCACAGCGTTCCGAGCAACACTGACGCAGACTTTCTCAACGTTCAATACGCCGATTACAGGCCAGTTTTTCCGCCAGTGGTCAGAACAGCAAGAAAGAACAGCGAAGCAGACTTTTTTCAAGAAAACAAATCTAATGGTGACAAACATAGCTTGGAAGCGGGAAGTCTGTTACACCACACACAGTGAGCGCGAAGGTGTTGATAGAAACTAGGCAACGTCAGAAGTTCAGTGTTGAAAGAAAGGAACGATCATGTTACCTCTACATTGTAGTCGTTTAATAGGCGTAAGTAGCGTAACAAATTTTCTTCGTTCAATATACCGATGTCTGTAAAAAAATATTGTTATTTAAACTTTAAGCGAATATAACGCATGGTGTAGAACGGAAGCCTGCTTAAAAAGCGAACAAATAAGAGGAAAAAACACAAACAAAATATTATATCATTGGATTGCAGTAATAGTGACCAACTTGTCGACAGTGTCACATCAGCAGCAACCTGGTAAGCTATTTGAAGTGGAGCGATTACATAGAAAAGCAGTAATAGGGCGGATGGAACACCGGTACGCTAGAAATACAGAGAGGATTTGGTACAGGTGGTTGTTTTAGGCTACATGACCATGTAAATTACATGTTCAGGTGACTTAATTGGTTTTCGTTTGGCAAAGAGAATGTTACCTTTCGTCGAACACCGTGAAATAGAAAACTTTAATCAAACACTGAAGATCCATTGCACCAGTTGCTTACTTGCACTGTAACGCAAATGAGACATGAAGGAGAAGTTTGCAACATGCAGAAAACCATTATCGCCCCACGCCCATGGAACTTAGCAAAGGGACGAAGCAATTTAAAGCCATATTGACTGTTAGCAAACCCTGACACGGTGAGAAATATGAAAATTTTTTACAAGTAGATTTTGCACCGGTAGCGGTATTCGTAACTTTTTAATCATGATAATTTAAAAGTATTTTCGTGTAAACATGAGTACAGAGATTTAACGCTTGTCGCTTTTATTTACATTATTAGCAAAAAGAGTGGTTGAAAATGTAACGCGCAGCCAAAGAATGTTACTGCACAGTTCCAGCGTCGTTTGATGTTCAGGTGGCAATTTGGAGTTTACTTTCGCGACTCTTACTTCCGTAGGCCTATATAGTTGGAAATGAAAGTGGGGTGGGGGGTAACTAAAAGACTGCAGATACAGGAAGGAAGGAAGGCGGGGGGAAGGGGAGCGAAAGAGGACTGTAACATCTCTTCGAATGCACGGTGGCGTCGTGTGAGACCATTAGTTGGCACATTGCTCCAGATTTTCAACAGAATACTATAGCGCCATGGGTTCCGAATGAAAACTAAAGCAACACTGCTTCCATTAGGTATGGTTAAAGAGAGATCGTAAATTAGTGGAACCACATCCAACAAGCGAGCTTTCACCTTTGATACGAGCCCCTACGGCCACCGTCTATGGTGTCAGAGGTTTCCTTCAGTAGTTAAGCGTTCGCAATTAAATGAGAACCCTCTCTGTCTGCTGACTGACGGAACTGCTTGCCGCAAAGAGCTGTTACGGTATTATACGCTTCTGTTAGTAGCTTGTATGGAGCCAGTTGTGGAATGCGCGAAATCTGCTCCACTCCACAGCAACACGACTAGAACGCTACAGTGCGCGCAGAACCTGTCATAATTTTCGTTGACAGCGTGGGACTTCAGCATTGCGTTCTTCTTGTCTGTTGTCTACAATATCTATACAAGTATATAGTTCTGGAAATACCGGCCATGACTTCCTTCTGTGCGGATGCACACACATATTTACCCGAACTCTTATGGGACTTGGTAAGGATGTCTTCACGAGTAATGAGTGTGTTCGGTAGGGATACTTCAAATGTAGTGTGTGGACATGTAAGGTGAGAATGTGGGTCTCGCGGGAGGCGTGCGCGAGATAGTCCATGCAGTCGCACTCTCTCTGTGCCCTCGGTGGCTCAGATGGATAGAGCGTCTGCCATGTAAGCAGGAGACCCGGGTTCGAGTCCCAGTCGGGGCACATATTTTCACCTGTCCCCGTTGATATGTCATCGCTCGTCAGCAGCTGAAGGTATCAATATATGATTCTTACTTCGTCCTAGACGGCTGCAGGTCATCAAACCATGTAAGCATATAGAAAACGTATTGTTTTAATGAAAGCCACCTCTATTTGACTATCATTCCCGTGACACCCACACTCCCATTTTTGCAATAATACAAAACAAGCTGCCTTTCTTTGAACCTATTCGTTGTCTTCCGTCAGTCCAGTCTGGAAAGGATGCCAACTGCACAGCAGTACTCCAGAAGAAGACACAAAGCTGTCACTTAGGCACCCTCTTTAGTGGATTCCTTGCTTCTGTGTGTTCTGTCAGTGAATCGCAGTCTTAGATTCTCGTTCACCACAACACTGTCTGTCATCGTTCCAGTTTAAATTGCTCGTAATTGTAATCCCTGGGTATTTAACTAAACTGGCTGCCTTCAGATTTGAAAGGTTTATCGTGTAATCGAAATTTAGCGGTTTCATTGTAGAACTCTTGTGGATGAGCTCACACATTCCATTATTTAGGGTCAATTGACACTGTCCGCACCACACAGGTATCTCGCCAAATTCATCTTTCTACTGGTTTCGACGTTATGGAGAGTTTACTTGATTGTAAATAAGAGCATCATCTGCAAAGAGTCTAAGGAGCAGCCCAGATTGTCTCCTAAAGCCTTCATATAGATTAGGATCAGCAGAGATCCTATAAGACATCCTTGGGAACGCCAGATGTAACTCCTAAATGAGCGAAGTGTGACATTTCTGGTAGGAAAGCCGCTTATGAGGAGCGGTGTCAATAGGGAAGATATGTCGTGACAAAACTTTTCAACATGTTTGAAGGGCTATTGAGCTATGGACATTGCTTTCTGGTCTTCCTTTACGTTATCGATTTGTCTGAAGATAAAATTGCGTCAGGGTGGCAAATTCTTTCAGGTAAGGAACAGTGTCTAGCTATCTCTCAAGATTTTGTTACAGCGTTGAAAGTTTCGAAGAAAGTGGCCCTTGCAAAAATGGCGCTAAAACCTAAAACAGTTCACTGTTGGAGCTGAATTCTGGAATAAGTCGATAGAGGTACTGAAGTTACAATTTGTACAAATTCCAACAAAATGGAAGATAGTGAAGCTGGGGGCATCTTCGTGAGCTGGGGGCTCACGCAGAACGAGCCCTAGCTTTCAAACTCATCAGTAATACCTTTCTCTATGGAGAATCATCTCTGGAGCTTGCAAAGTGAGGGCAGAAACTAGCGATGAAACTCCGTGAGAAGTGCTGTGAACTGCCTGCAGAAAGAACGTATCAAAGTTGCGAATGACATGCTTTCTTGTGAAATACGAGGCGTGTTTTTTAAGTACCGTTTTGAAATTAAAAAAGACGTGCTAGGATATCTCAATAATTTTATTTTTACATGAAAGCCTGTACCTTAATAGCCGCACTGACGCCATTATAGTCTGATTCTTTCTTGTTTACGTTGTGTACTGAGTGCTTAAGATGCCTCCGATAATCGTGAGTCCCGCCGACTGTGAAGTACGGGCTGTTATAAGATATCTTAGTGCTAAAGGCCTAAAAGCGATAGATGTTCATCGTGAGATCTGTGCAGTTTACGGAGAAAATATTGAATGACGGAATGGTAAGAAAGTGGGTGAGAGCATTTAAAGGTGGCCACACAAATGTGCATGTGAACAAAGGAGTGGGCGTTCTTCTGTCGTTAATGAAACTTCCGTGCAGGAAGTGGACGTTAAGGTGAGAGAGAACAGACGCTTTACGATTTCCTCCTTGTGGGATGACTTTCCTAATGTTTCTCGTAGTGTTTTGTGTGGCATTGTGACCGAGCACTTGAGTTACCGAAAGTTGTGAGCACGTTGGGTACCGAAAATGTTGACGGATGTGCACAAAACCAAACGTTTAGACAGTGCATTGACTTTCCTTAAGCGGTACCACAACGACGATGATGATTCCTTAAGCCAAATTGTTACGGGCGATGTAACATGGGTGGCCTACGTCACACCAGAATCAAAGCCACAGTCCATGGAAGTTGAGGAAGGGCGTCGTTTTCCTGCAAGACAATGCCCGTCCGCATGTGGCGAATCAGACCAAAGATCTCGTCACATCTTTTCGAAGGGAAACTCTAGATCAACCTCCATACAGCCCCGATCTTGCGCCCGGTGAGTACCATCCGTTCCTGCACTTGAAGAAACACCTGGGCGGTCAGCGTCTTCAAGACGACGACGAAGTCAAAATTGTGGTGATGCCGTGGTTAACAAGTCGGGCTGAGACTTCTATGAGGGGGGCGGGGGGGTATTCAAAAACTGGTACAACGTCATAAGTGCCTCAATATTGATGGAAATTATGTAGAAAAGTAGATTACGGTACAGGCTTTCATGTAAAAATAAAATTTTTGAGATCTTAGCACGTCTTTCTTGAATTTCGAAGCGGTATTTAATTAAAAAACACACCTCGTACAGTGAAACATGTTACATATCCCTTACTTCACCAACTGTCAACGTAGACGCCGACCCGAGTATTTACGACCTATGTAACATGCTAGCCACGACTACGAAAGCGAAAGTGTAAATCAAATAGATGCTGTCGCCACAATTCTGTTAAAATACCGTTAGCGTAACTTACCACTATATCTCCACATATAAAAGGAAATGTCCTGACTCGCTGGTTTTACATCGCCCAGCCCAAACTGCTACGTGGAGGAGGTGGATTTCGCCACTAATAAACTCTGGCTGCCGTCGTCCCCTCTGTGTTGCAGACTGGTCCGATTTATACGCTACTGACCATTAAAATTGCTACACCAAGAGGAAATGCAGATGATAAACGGACATCCATTGGACAAATATATTATACTTGAACTGACATGTGATTACATTTTCACGCAATTTGGGTGCACGGATCCTGAGAAATCAGTACCCAGAACAACCACCTCTGGCCGTAATAGCGACATTGCGTCAAACAGAGCTTGGATGGCGTGCACAGGTACAGTTGCCCATGCAGCTTCAACACGATACCACAGTCCATCAAGAGTAGTGACTGGCGTATTGTGACGAGCCAGTTGCTCGGCCACCATTCATCATACGTTTTCAATTGATGGGAGATCTGGACAATGTTCTGGCCAGGGCAGCAGTCGAACATTTTCTGTATCCAGAAAGGCCCGTACAGGACCTGCAACATGTGGTCGTGCATTATCCTGCTGAAATGTAGGGTTTCGCAGGGATCGAATGGAGGGGGGAGCCACGGTTCGTAACACATCTGAAATGTAGCGTCCACTGCTCAAAGTGCCGTCAATGCGAACAAGAGGTGACCGAGACGTGTAACCAGTGGCACCCCATACCATCACGCCGGGTGATACGCCAGTGTGGCGATGACGAATACACGCTTCCCGATGTTACAAAGTATAATTCATAAATACTGACGTCCGTCGAGGGTCAAACGAACGGTAAAGAGGGATGCTACTACAAAGCCACGCCGACCGCCTATGCTACCCTTGTTAAAAGTAGACCTGTAAATTCCCACATGTGACTTACGTCCCCACCTGTCCGTACTTAGACGAGACTGCAGCTGACTGCGCGTCGCTACCGGGCTGTAGACAGTGCAGTCAGTTCCCGGCAGGCTCCCCTAGGGGGAAGAGGCCGCCGCGGGCGAGGCAGTCCATTACCGGCTCTTCGCCTCTCGCAGAGCGGTGCGGCGGGCCCGGAGAAAGCTGCGCGCGACGAATGAGGGCGGCAACCGCGACTCGGTTTCCCTGTCGCTGTCGCTGCCGGCGCCGAATGTGTCCGCCGGACTGCAAACCGCTCATCCGCTGCTGCTGGCTTCTCTGTCGCGCCAGAGTCGACACAGAGCTGTCGAAATGCGGCGCGCGAGACACATTACCAGACATTACTGCTCCGTCGCTTAATCGGAAACGTTTAGTGGCAGACCCGGATTAATTCTCCGCTCTGCTATCGATCAGCCCAGCCTCGCTTTGACCCGAAGGACAGGGTTACACGTCTCACAACTCCAAAGTGAACAGCCTGTCACTTTTTTTCCAAAACCACCTCTGGCTAGCTAATGGTTCCACCTTCTGCTCTGAGATATGCTTTTTCAGCGACCAAGTCCATGCTCGCAAATGCGCAACACTAGCAAATTTCGACGCCCGTGCACATGAACACACCTTCGCTTTGTAGGCATTCTGTACTGGGAGAGTAACCACGTTATCACAAAGGCTGACCACTTCAAAGTACGAAAGCCATCCTAGGGAACTCACGGCTTGCCATTTCAGCTCCACGAGGCGTGCCACTGACTCCCCGATTTCTCGACCTCGAAACCCGCTTCAGGGAATTGACACTACATGAGGACTCAGCATTGCCCATGAATGTATTTCTTTCAATTCTAGTAGTTAAAGTCCTCCTCCCCCCCTCGCCATCTCCCTCCTCACCCTCACCCTGTCCATTTCCTTCCTTTTCCCCCTCTTCTCTCCCCATCCATCTCCCTCCCCCTTCTGCCCTCTCCTCTCTCCATCTCATCCCCCTATCCATCCATCCATCCTCCTCCTCATCCCATTCTCTCCCCCCTCCTCATCCCATTCTCTCCCCCC
Source organism: Schistocerca gregaria (assembly GCF_023897955.1). Taxonomy (NCBI): domain Eukaryota; kingdom Metazoa; phylum Arthropoda; class Insecta; order Orthoptera; family Acrididae; genus Schistocerca; species Schistocerca gregaria. The sequence goes on along the minus strand of NC_064926.1, from coordinate 423,060,152 downwards.
CTCCTCATCCCATTCTCTCCCCCCCTCCTCATCCCATTCTCTCCCCCCCTCCTCATCCCATTCTCTCCCCCCCTCCTCATCCCATTCTCTCCCCCCCTCCTCATCCCATTCTCTCCCCCCCTCCTCATCCCATTCTCTCCCCCCCTCCTCATCCCATTCTCTCCCCCCCTCCTCATCCCATTCTCTCCCCCCCTCCTCATCCCATTCTCTCCCCCCTCCTCATCCCATTCTCTCCCCCCTCCTCAAACCATTCTCCCCCCCTCCTCATCCCATTCTCTCCCCCCTCCTCATCCCATTCTCTCCCCCCTCCTCATCCCATTCTCTCCCCCCTCCTCATCCCATTCTCTCCCCCCTCCTCATCCCATTCTCTCCCCCCCTCCTCATCCCATTCTCTCCCCCCTCCTCATCCCATTCTCTCCCCCCTCCTCATCCCATTCTCTCCCCCCTCCTCATCCCATTCTCTCTCCTCCTCCTATTCCTCCTCCTCCTCCTTTTTGCCCTAGTCCTCCCCCTGTGTCTGTGGTGTAGAATGATACAATTTTGCACGTACATTCAGTGGTCTATGTGAAGAATGTCTGCAAATTGTGGTGTGAATACAGTTAGTAAATTTTTTCATCATTTGAGGGAGGTGTCATTTTTTATCCAGGAAAATTTATTCGACAGTAGGTGTAAAATTTGTTCTTGTCCTCAAATGGAGGAATAGAGCCTAGATATCCACGCAACATGACCTACACTTCCTTTCCGCCCTTACCCCTCTCCTTCGATAGGTAGATGGTCCTTACCCACATGTGTTCGTTTCAGGAAGTAAGTGATACGAGGTTGAAAGCTTTCCAGCGGTTTAGGATCAGATGTGGAACTTACTTACATAAATGTTCATAATATTTACGGGTACTTTCCTTTTTGTGATCAGACTTTGATGAAATGAGTACAGCTTTGGGCACCGTGTAGGCTTAAAGTTGCCTCCAAAAACCCCACGAAAATTCCTCTAGTATTCTTGAAGATGAGTATGTACACGGTTTTATTATGTATATAGATATAGGCCTTACAGCAATAAAAGCGAGCAGAAGGTTGTAGGTATTCTTGTTGGCAGTTTTCTGCTTCTGCTTACAGAGCTTCTATAAGGTGCTGCCTTCTGGCAGGAGTGTGTCTTTTCTGCAACGGGTGTTGGAAACACTGGCCGTAGTGGGGAAACTACTAGCCCTTGAGATGAGCATTCCTGTCGGAGGCGAGCCCGGGTGGGTTAGGGAACGACACGCCTATCAATCTGAGACCGAACAAATACTCTCTTCCCCCTGCAAGCCGTAACTAGCCGATGTGACTCTAATAGGCAACACGGCTAGCAGACGTTTGTGGCCGGTAAGTAGAATGTTACAGCAGGACGTAGGCAGATAGAACCGCGTTTCTCAATGTGCTTCCTTTGGGGCGCGTCAGAGTATGTTTTTCCTCGATGCAAAAAAAGCACACACACAAAGTAAATACTTACTCATTATAATTTAACGGTTATGAGATACATAAATCACCAATTCATTAGGTACGACTCTTGAATAAGAATAATTTTTTGTATTCTAGACGATTTTTAATCTTGGGCAGATAAAACATTAAAGATCTCGCGATACACCTGACATGTATTCGTGCCACAATATGATGATGCTGTTGTTTACAACCGCTACCTTATACACGCTGCTTTTCGCAGTCATTAAGAGAAGACGGAGCACAGGAGTTCGACGCACGACGTACCCGTCATGGATTGCACATAAGATCGTTTCTTCCAAGAACAGCGTAGCAGCTACATTTCCAAAACATGCCACCCTGGCATTCGCCGTAAGCGATTTATGGAAGCAACTCACAACCTAAAGTGGATGACAGAATGAATATTTATACTCTGCTGATCCAGAGTGAGAACTCAGTGTCGTAATTATGCACTGGCTCTCTCGTTACATAATTTCAAAATGTAAAACCGAGTTTCACTAAAAGTTGGTTATTCATTCGCTCTAATTTCTGAGGTAGTGTGCTATCGCAGTACCTCGTCTGACATTTAAGACGCATTCGGTGTTTCATTCTACGGAGACGGAGCGCACTTTACAAATGCAACAAGTACCGAACGAAGGAGCACGCGGTGCCTTGCGTATCTCATGTGCCAGGTGAACTGGCTAATAAACACACGTGTCAGAAGAGTCTTAAGCTAGTTTCTGCTTGATATGACACGCACCTAAGGAAGGAACAGCTGACCTCAGCCTATCTCGAGATACCTCTCACAGAGTATCCCTTTCGGCTAAGAAAACTTGATAATTACGTAAATTAAGAATATAGTTGCATAATACTTCCAACGTATATATTTCTCTCTGTATTGACAGCAAAAACGTAATTGCAAGAAAATTATCTGTTTGTTCCAGACACATTTTACTAAAATTGCGGCAGCGTCAAGTTGCATTTATTTATTCTTAAAATAAAACTCTATTACTCGTCCGACGTAATTTTATTGGTGGCTAGCGACGTTGCTGTTTCTCATTATCACATAAATAGGGCTGTTGTTCAGGAAATGCGGACTGCGGGAACACTCGGGTTTAAAATATTATTGATTCTTGGTAACATCTACATCCATACTCCGCAAGCCACCTAACGGTGTGTGGCGGAGGGTACCCTGAGTACCTCTCTCGGTTCTCCCTTCTATTCCAGTCTCGTATTGTACGTGGAAAGGAGGATTGTCGGTATGCTTCTGTGTGGGCTCTAATCTCTCTGATTTTATCCTCATGGTCTCTTCGCGAGATATACGTAGGAGGGAGCAATATACTGCTTGACTCTTCGGTGAAGGTATGTTCTCGAAACTTCAACAAAAGCCCGTACCGAGCTACTGAGCGTCTCTCCTGCAGAGTCTTCCACTGGAGTTTATCTATCATCTCCGTAACGCTTTCGCAATTACTAAATGATCCTGTAACGAAGCGCGCTGCTCTCCGTTGGATCTTCTCTATCTCTTCTATCAACCCTACCTGGTGCGGATCCCACACTGCTGAGCAGTATTCAGGCAGTGGACGAACAAGCGTACTGTAACCTACTTCCTTTGTTTTCGGATTGCATTTACTTAGGATTCTTCCAATGAATCTCAGTCCGGCATATGCTTTACCGACGATCAACTTCATATGATCATTGCATTTTGAATCACTCCTAATGCGTACTCCCAGATAATTTATGGAATTAAATGCTTCCAGTTGCTGACCTGCTGTTTTGTAGCTAAATGATAAGGGACCTATCTTTCTATGTATTCGCAGCACATTACGCTTGTCTACATTGAGATTCAATTGCCATTCCGTGCACCATGCGTCAATTCGCTGCAGATCCTGCTGCAACGTGCAAATCGCTTTATATTATTGTTAAGTCCGCAGCTGGATCATAGTCATCTTGGTTAATATTTCAGCGGTCCATCTGGCCGCCATTTCGAGGTGAGAAACTGCTTTGCTACAAATTTATCGAACAGTATTCAGACATAAAGTTTGTGGTCAGGTGGACCGCTGAAATATTCTAGCATGGTAACTACATGAAACTGACGCTGATCTAATAAGAATATACTGAATTAATACGACGGGAAGATTTACGTAGTACACATTGCATATTTCGAAGTCATGAAAATAAACAGACTGTCTGCTTATAATTGCCCGCATCTCGTGGTCGTGCGGTAGCGTTCTCGCTTTCCACGCCCGGGTTCCCGGGTTCGATTCCCGGCGGGGTCAGGGATTTTCTCTGCCTCGTGATGGCTGGGTGTTGTGTGATGTCCTTAGGTTAGTTAAGTTTAAGTAGTTCTAAGTTCTAGGGGACTGATGACCATAGATGTTAAGTCCCATAGTGCTCAGAGCCATTTGAACCATTTTGCTTATTATTCTGCTTACCGCGTAATGTCAGAAGTAAAAAGCGCACATTCCTAAGAGTAATTCAGCTAGGCTTTTCAAATCAGATATTTTCTGAACGATTTAACACATCCCAATTCTGTTCACACGAAATGAATTGTGAAAAAACTCTTCACCAAATGCAAATGACTTAGTCTGTGTTCATAGATAAATGAATTACAGAGTTAGCGGTATAAAATATATTTTTGAGTGAAAAATAGTAAATTGCAGTTAAAAAGAAAAAAATGCCTTTTGCGTGGTGCACATAAAGTTTATTTAACTTGCGCACCTAGACGCGTTTCGGTTTGTTTATATGGTATCTTCAGTAGATGGCCTGAAATATAACTCGCTTTTTCGTTTGCACATGTAATTTTTCGTTTGCACATACACATTAGAGATTTAAAACAGTTCATTGAAGTGTTCATAATAGACTGGAACGGTACATACAGATCAGCGCCTGATTCATTATTTACAAGCCAAACAACTTTCAAGTGGAAAACTGATTAAAAGCTTGCAGTTTTCCTAGGGGTCACTCTGATTTCTGTCTCTAGGACGGCAAGTGATAATCGTTCTAATGGCTCTGAGCACTATGGGATTTAACATCTGAAGTCATCGGTTCCCTAAACTTAGAAACACTTAAACCTAACTAGCCTAAGGCTATCACACACATCCATGCCCGAGGCAGGATTCGAACTTGCGACCGTAGCAGCAGCGCGGTTCCGGACTGAAGCGCCTAGAACCGCTCGGTCACAGTGACCAGCATGGCAAGTGCCATTTTGTGTGTGTAGTGTCATACGTTTCTGTAAGTGTTGACAACTTCCCCAGTTCCTGTATTCATTTGTTTCTTTCTTTCATTTTAATTTTTATTTTCTATTGGAAAAATAAAACTTCGAAACACAAACGTACGCGCATACATCGAAAGGGAGAACTGAGAAAGCTACGACACTTCCAGAGGCGAATGAAACTTCAGACACCGAAAACGGCACTTGCAGTGCTAAATTCAGAAAGCAGAGTGACCACAAGCAAAACTGCAAGCTTTGGACCAGTTAGTTTACCATATTAGGGAAAGCTGTTTGCTTACAAATAATGAATTAGATGCTGTTATGTAAATACCTTTGCATCCTATATTAAAAACTTTAATGAACTTTCTTAAATCTATAGCTTACAAGTGCAAACAATAACCATATATGTGCATACGAAAAAATCGTGTAGCATTTCAGGACAGCCACTGAAGATGCGTCTAGGTATGCAGGATAAACAAAAAGAAACTTAATGTGCATCATGCAAAAGGTCTTCGCTTTCTAACTACCGCAATTGATATACAAATGCTACGAAAGTGCCCAGCACAAAACACTTATACTATAGTAATTTTTGCTGCTAGTATCGTAGTCATAAAAGATGCAAAATCAATGGTGTGCCACATGCAAAAATCCGATTACTAGTTTCGGAGTAATTACAGTATTTAGAACTAAGGTTTTATCTGTTGTGAACGTGAAACCGATCACTGTCCTGTGCGGAAATTCGTGTTATACAGATCTGCCACGTAATGCTGGTGGGGCTCTCCATCTTGACGCAGCTGAGAGTGTCTCTGAATAGTGGAGAAAAGTGTAATTGCAAGCTGGTACCAATCATGCTTGGGTACAGGTGGCTGAACAGGTACACCAACTGGAAGACAAACGAGTGGCATCTAAGGATGGTTCACATATTAATTACGGTAACAGTTACGTCCTTGTTTCTGGCAGAATCTTGAAAGAAAGATGCACGTCAAAAGTTGAACAAATTTGTGAAACAGTGGGTAGAGGTATAAAGATAGTGAGCTGTGAGCCTAGCATCAAGAGTTTGTCAAAATACACACTAAAATTGCAGACATTACATTATCAAAAGCAACAAATACGAAAGCGCGAATGAATGTGGTCATAAACACTTCCTTCAAATTCCGTTTACGCCATAAAGTGTTCGAAATGGTTACCATATATGACAATACACGTTAGCAGTCGTTGGTGCAAGGCTATGTGGTCAGACTGAAGAAATTCCTGCTACATCATTATATATGCTGCAACAATGCGGTGGTTCAAATCCACTCGGATCTTAAATTTGTGCGTAGACTGTAACTTCGTTTTGGGTCAGAGAAGAAAAACACAGCTGCGTCACATCAAGTGAACGTGCAATCAAACTGGCAAAGCCTTCACGTCCTATCCATCGACCAGGAAAAAGCTGGGTGAGGGCTTTCCTAGCCACAAGCGTGAAGTGAGCTGGGCACTCGCCATGCTCATAACACACAAATATACGTACTTTTAGTGATGCTTCGTCTAGGAGAGGTGGTAGCACTTCGGCAAAAAAAAAGTGCCTTTACCGGTTAAGATTACTTCTACGCAGCAGTGACCAATAATGTAGTCTCAAACAATTCCGCACGATACGTGCACACTCCACTGTCAATGTCCAATCTCAGCCAGTGGAGATCCTCTGCGGCACAATGGTGCTGATTCTTGCATTCACCTTTGCATGATTTCTAAAGGTTGCTTCGTCGGTTAAGTGAATTCTTCGAGTAAAGAACCTATTGTCCCCATGTCGCATCACAACCGAGCGACAGAATTCCACGCGTCCTTTGCAATACCGCTGGTTAGACTGCTGATAAAGTGACACGTGATACAAATGGAAGCAATTCGCGCGCAAAATGCAAACAATGCTGCGTTGACATGCTCAAAATTTCTCTGGAGTCAGCAGATGGATGATGATCGACAGCCGCCAGAACATCTATTTCGTTCGCTCCGCTCTTTACGGCCTTGCTTCTTAACTACTGCGTGGCACGCCAGTGTCTTTCCAATAACATTTCTTTGAACATTCGCTTAATTGTCATTCCCGTTAGCTACCCTCTGTCGGGATACCTGTGTGCGTACAACACAACTGTTCTCTCCACTTTGCGTAAGTGTTTTCCGTATAGAGCTGTCTTATGTAGTTTGTCCTCGTTTCGGGAAGACACTTATTTTTTCATTATAAATACACACACACACACACACACACACACACACACACACACACACACACACACACGGTGAAAGCTATATTTGCTCTGTGCCCCTCCTATATCGGCATCGCGGCAGTGCACAATGTTTCATACTTACCTAATGTGTTTTTATTTTTTTTTACGTTATCAGGAACTTCGACATAAGCCAGCAGTCGGTTTCTTTTTCAAAATAACTCCGAAGTTACAAATGCTGTAATTACTCCGAAACTAGTTATCGGAGTTTGAAGAGCGAAACACCGTTGAATCCGTGTCCTGTAGAACTAAGATACTAACCCGGAATTAGTGTAGTTCCATTTGAGAAAACAAAGTTGGTACCGATGTCTCTGTAACTTAATAGGTACGAAGATTGATCGTGCATCACTTAGTGAGGATTTCATAACAATTCATTTGCATGGAAACATAGCTACAATATCTCGAACGGTACCAGAAATAAACGAGTTGGAGGGTCAGCTGAACCAACACGTACCTCTATATTGCCAGATGATGGCCATTTACAAGTCTGTAACTGCGTAATTAATTCCATTCAAGAATTCCTCTATGGTATAAAAGGAGTTAAGGAGAATGAACTTTAATTTGCAATTGAAAACACTTTTGTTGAATGTCAGAAATTCGTATAGTGGAGCATTGCACTCCTTTCTGTGCCAAAGCTAGACTTGCTAGAGGGAGGTGCAGATGACCGGTGAATGTCTCAAGTAGTATGAAACTGGATTGTAGACAAAAATTTCCATAAATATAGTATGTGGCTGTCGTTATTATTCGCAGCTGTTTAAAAAGATACTTGCAAGATGTGCGAGTGTGAAGTGCACATGAAGCTGTGATACTCACTTATCCCAATGAATACTTCTTGTCCAAGTGAGGATTTACCACAGAGCATTGAAACGTAGGCTATCAATGAATGTACATTAATTTCTACATCTCTTTCGATGGCAATTATTGTTACGGCAAAATTTGGTGCATTTGAACATTGTAGGTGGTGTAATATATCTTCCTGTGTATAACAGACAGTATATCTGTCAGCATTTTAAACATATACTTAGCTGGCGACAAACAAATACATAGCTCGCGACAAACGTATTTAAATCTATTGCGAACAAGTTTTTGCGTAAGTATTACAAAATGTAGCGAAAACGCTACATAAAAAAACTCTATTAAAAGAACATACACTCTAAGATAAAACAAGACACCACAAGAGTTACCGAATAGGACCGAAATTGGCAGAGGTGAGATGTATGTACAAACAGATGATTACAGCTACAGAAAAACTGGATGATGTATACAAGAGAGCTGCCTTTGCAAGTTAATGACGCGATGGCCCACCTCTATTGCTTATGCAAGCACTTATTCAGCTTGGCATTGATTGATAGTTGTCGGGTGCCCTCCTGAGAGATACCGTGTCGAATTCTGTTCAATTGTCGCGTTAGATCATCAGAATCCCGAACTAGTTGGTAGGCCCCGACCATAGTGCTCCAAACGTTCTGCACAGGGGAGAGATCCGGCGACCTTACCAGCCAAGGTAGGGTTTGGCAAGCACGGAGACAATCAGTAGAAGCTGTAGCATCATCTTATTACTGAAATGGAAGTCCGAGATGGCATGCGATGAAGGACAGAAAAAAGGGGTGTAGAATGTCGTCGACGTACTGCTGTGCTGCAAGGGTGCCGTAGATGTCAACAAAAGGGGTTGTGCTGTGACATGGCTCCCTAGATGAGCACTCCTGGTTGTCGGACCATGTGGCGGCCAACTGTCGGTGCTGGCCGAACCCTAGGTTGACCAGCAGGGTCGCCGGATCCCTCCCAGACTGAGAACGTAGCGAGCATTACGGGCAGGGCGCTACAACAAGTTCGGGCTTTTGACAACGGAACGGGCAGATTCGACAGAATGTTTCACGATAATCCCCAACTCCAGCAGTGAATACCAATCCGAATAACGTCTTGCATAAGGGCCGGACTTGCGTTATTAACTTGCGCAACTTGTGAAACGTTTCCTCTTCAATAATGCATTCAATTTTTTCTAGGGTGATCATTTGTTTCCTGTACATGCACATGAAATCTACCAAAAACCGTCCCATTCGGATGATTCCTTCCTGGTTCGTTTTCTGTCTTAGTGTATTTGTTAATTAACTACAAAATTCCTCAGTTCACAAACATCAAAGCTGTTTCCAGAATGGGATTTTCACCCTGCAGCGGCGTGTGCGCTGATGTGAAACTTCTTAGCAGATAAAAACTGTGTGACGGACCGAGACTCCAACTCGGGACCTTTGCGTTTCGCGTGCAAGTGCTCTATCAACTGAGCTACCCAAGCATGTCTCAGGCCCCCTTCCCACAGCTTTACTTCTGCCAGTACCTCGTCTCCTACCTTCCCACTCCGCTGCAGGGTGAAAGTATCGTTCTGGAAACATGCCCCAGGCTGTGGCTAAGCCATGTCTCCGCAAATATCCTTTCTTTCACGAGTGCTAGTTCTGCAAGGTTCGCAGGAGAACTTCTGTAAAGTTTGGAAGGTAGGAGACGAGGTACTGAAAGAAGTAAAGCTGTGAGGACGGGGCGTGAGTCGTGCTTGGGTAGCTCAATTGGTAGAGCACTTGGCCGCGAAAGGCAAAGGTCTCGAGTTCGAGTCTCGGTCCGGCACAGAGTTTTAATTTGCCAGGAAGTTTCATCAAAGCTGTTGTTAACACAGAATATAGTTTATGTAGTAATACATTTATAAAAAGGTATAATCTACTTTTATAAATGAAGTGATCGATACTAACCGGCATCGAAAGGTTCTTAATATGCATTATTCTTAATATGCATTATTATTAATATGCATTATTCTTAATATGCATTATTCTTAATATGCATTATTCTTAATATGCATTATTCTTAATATGCATTATTCTTGATTACTTGGCAACCGACGACACGTTGTTTTGCGCGACCTGTGCCTAACCCCGCTGTAACAACCCACCACCACCACCACCACCACCACCACCACCACCTCTCGCTCGGCCACACCTGTCCACTCGGGCCAGTCCCGCAGCTGTACGCTGACCCCCTACCCGCGCAGCACAAGTGGACAGTCGCCGGCTCACCTGGCCGTCCCCAGCTGTGGCCTGTACCCCCAGCGCCGGTCAAGGCCGGCCGACAGACGGCGGCGCCTCTCCCACTCACCAACTCCCCCCTTCCCCCCCCCCCTCCCAACCCTCGCCGCCCCCCCCCCCCCCCCCCCCCGCCGACTGGCTGCTCGCTCAGCGCTTCTCGAGACGTCTGGCTGCACGCCCGCAGGCCGGCCCCCTCTTCACTAGACAATATAGTACATCTACATTTATACTCCGCAAGCCACCTAACGATGTGTGGCGGAGGGCACTTTACGTACCACTGTCTTTACCTCTCTTTCCTGTTACAGTCTCGTATGGTTCGCGGGAAGAACGACTGTCTGAAAGCCTCCGTGCGCGCTCTAATCTCTCTAATTTTACACTCGTGATCTCCTCGGGAGGTATAAGTAGGGGGGAAGCAATATGTTCGATACCTCATCCAGAAGCGCACCCTCTCGAAACCTGGCGAGCAAGCTACACCGCGATGCAGAGCGCCTCTCTTGCAGAGTCTGCCATTTGAGTTTGTTAAACATCTCCGTAACGCTGTCACGGTTACCAAATAATCCTGTGACGAAACGCGCCGCTCTTTTTGGATCTTCTCTATCTCTTCCGTCAATCCGATCTGGTACGGATCCCACACTGATGAGCAATACTCAAGTATAGGTCGAACGAGTGTTTTGTAAGCCACCTCCTTTGTTGATGGACTACATTTTCTAAGGTCTCTCCTAATGAATCTCAACCTGGTACCCGCCTTACCAACAATTAATTCTACATGATCATTCCACTTCAAATCGCTCCTTACGCATACTCCCAGATATTTTACAGAAGTAACTGCTACCAGTGTTTGTTCTGCTATCATATAATCATACAATAAAGGATCCTTCTTTCTATGTATTCGCAATACATTACATTTGTCTGTGTTAAGGGTCAGTTGCCACTCCCAGCACCAAGTGCCTATCTTCGCTGCAACTTTCTAAAGCTGCAACTTCTCTATATACTACAGCATCATCCGCGAAAAGCCGTATGGAACTTCCGACACTATCTACTAGGTCATTTATATATATTTTGAAAAGCAATGGTCCCGTAACACTCCCCTGTGGCACACCAGAGGTTACTTTAACGTCTGTAGACGTCTCTCCATTGATAACAACATGCTGTGTTCTGTTTGCTTCAATCCAGCCACACAACTGGTCTGATATTCCGTAGGATCTTACTTTGTTTATAAGGCGACAGTGCGGAACTGTATCGAATTCCTTCCGGAAGTCAAGGAAAATGGCATCTACCTGGGAGCCTGTATCTACTATTTTGTGGGTCTCATGAACAAATAAAGCGAGTTGGGTCTCACACGATCGGTGTTTACGGAATCCATGTTGATTCCTACAGAGTAGATTCTGGGTTTCCAAAAACGACATGATACTCGAGCAAAAAACATGTTCTAAAATTCTACAACAGATCGACGTCAGAGATATAGGTCTATAGTTTTGCGCATCTGCTCGACAACCCTTCTTGAAGACTGAGGCTACCTGTGCTCTTTTCCAATCATTTGGAACCTTCCGTTCCTCTAGAGACTTGCGGTACACGGCTGTTAGAAGGGGGCAATTTCTTTCGCGTACTCTGTGTATAATCGAATTGGTACAGACTGAGCACTTAGCACTGCGGCACAGAGCCAAGGTGTGTGTGTGTGTGTGTTTGTGTCAGAGAGAGAGAGAGAGAGAGAGAGAGAGAGAGAGAGAGAGAGAGAGAGGGGGGGGGGGGGGAGGGGGAAATCATGACCCTGAAATCATCCACTTCACTAAACCGCTATCCCGAAGGCAGTACCAGTTGAAGGTTGCTTATCTAACAGTTTCCTGGGGCAACATAAATTTAATTTTTCCATATTCCGTTTAATAATTGACCTAATTGAAAATGCTGTCATAATGCACTCATTAAGAGGTATAATCTTACTTCAGAAGTTCAACACAATTAGATAAATAACACCTTTTTGACGCAGTGTAACTGGTGGTGCGCAGATATTGAAGTGAAACTTCCCTTTGAATGTAAAGAATGGACAGCCCTGGTGGCCGAGAAGGTTCTAGGCGCTACAGTCTGGAACTGCGCTGCTGCTACGGTCGCAGGTTTGAATCCTGCCTCGGGCATGGATGTGTGTGATGTCCTTAGGTTAGTGAAGTTGAAGTAGTTCTAAGTCTAGGGGACTGATGACCTCAGATGTTTAGTCCCATAGTGCTCAGAGCCATTTGAACCAGATTGACAGTGTTGGAAAAACTCTTACATTATTTGATTTTCAAACAGCTGACCAAAACTGAACGTACTCAGACATTTCTCTCTTTACTTATCCTGATCATCACTAAACTGAAACAATATATTTTTTAGCGCAACGCAATCTGACATTCAATAATCCATAAAAAAGAATGGCCTTGACTAACAATAGCCTATATCTTTCATGAATCACTTACCTCACAAAAATCTTCGTTATTCGAACTACTGCAATGCAGCGTGTGCCAATACTGCCAGCTAAATAAGATTCTAATTACGGAAGGCACTAACTACTGATAAGCATTGTTAGCAAATGAAAGATTTTGATAGAGAACAATCAATGTATTTACCTCAGTAGTGTTCAAAAGTTTTATATATATATATATAATCAGTTCATGACATCCAGTCTTACAAATTTCCTTTTTCTGACGGACACACGTCCGGATCGTCCGCTCTCAAAACTCTGCCATCTCCCCCCCCCCCCTCTCTCTCCCTCTCTCCCTCCCTCTCTCCCTCCCTCTCTCCCTCCCTCTCTCCCTCCCTCTCTCCCTCCCTCTCTCCCTCCCTCTCTCCCTCCCTCTCTCCCTCCCTCTCTCCCTCCCTCTCTCCCTCCCTCTCTCCCTCCCTCTCTCCCTCCCTCTCTCCCTCCCTCTCTCCCTCCCTCTCTCCCTCCCTCTCTCCACAACCACCACTGCTGGTGGCTAACCTCCAACTGCACAACGCTACGCGCTGTTCACATCCAACCGCCAACACTACAACGGCAAATATTCCAACAATGCCAACCAGCCACAGATAGCACACAACACAGTGATTTTCATACAGAGCGCTACGTGGCGTTACCAACATATAAACCTAAACAGCCTGCTTACAATATCTGGACTTCAAATTCTTTTGTGTGGCCATGTTGTCCGTAGTTGCTTTACATTTCTTGCGGGTATTTTTGTTCTGTCATTGCGACTACAAAAATGCGTCAGATATTTTTCTCGCCAGACGCGTTTCGCTCTATTGAGGTAAAGCATCATCAGTGGTCTTTAATTAAGTTATTTACATTTTGATTTGCTTTAAGATCGAAAAACAGTTCGTTAACGATATGTTTGTACCTAAGTTGATTTTTGCTTGATTTTTCGCTTACATCGAAAAATGTCGTCTGCCAGCACATAAGAAATGCATAGTGCTGCAGATCAACTACAAATTAGACCACAACTAACAATGTCTAAAGAAGGAAAACATCAACGATGTGCTAACAGACGACATTTTCCAATATAAGCGACAAATCAAGCGGAAATCACAGTAAATGCAAACCAACATATTGTTTATGAACTGTTTTTCGATCGTAAAGCAAATCAAAATGTTAGTAAATTAATTACAGACCACTGACGATGCTTTAGCTCAATAAAGCGGAACGCGTCTGGTGGAAAAAAACGCACATTTTTTTTATTTGCAACGACAGAACAAAAATATCCCCAAGACTTGGACTTTCTTCATCCAATACGCGGGTATCAGAGCACTTATCGACTTGCTACAAAACGTACACACAAGTTCAAATCGTTAATTTTCCTTCGCTTACATGCTTAAAATCAAATATTTAAGACACTAATTCATTTGTGTAGTAATCAGACGTTTGACACCGTTTTATACATGGGAGTCCAATTGTTAAAAGAATGGGAGTTTTACTGGTTTTATTAGCAAGTATTCATATTTACTTATACGGGGGTTTAAAAAACGGAGTGCATTATTTCAGTTGTGTATTGGCCGAATGTAGGTAGCAAAAAAGTTCTTTACAACAGATGCCCGGATTTGCTAGGTTTCTAAGTTTGTCTTCAAAACAACGATGTTCTGGGAATGTTTTTCTTCCCACAGACAGTTTCCTTTACAAATGACGACGATCAAAATGTCTATTATGCTTCAATACAGGCTTCCCATCGGCGTCTCGCGGCGCTGCGCACACAATCTGAAACTCCACTACTATTCTGTGCTTACTCACAACCTGCCACAATTCGATTTCGAAGCGAATCCATGTCAGGCACCGGAGACGAATAAAATAACTAATAAAATAACGATTAAAATCGGCCTAAAAGTTGCGAAGACATTCCGCTGATAGTTCGCCAACAAGCTCACTTCTTGCATGAATACACAGTTGAGTACTAAACTCGCCGTCACTTGTATCGTATGTTCTTGTTTCCTGTATAGATAGTCGCCAGTTGTCTGGCCTACACGATCACCTGGTATGAACCATATCTATTTCTACTTTTCAGGACATTTCAAATCCTTGGTGTATGAGTCTTCAGTGCCAATATAGAATCCCTTCATAATTTAATTGTGTTAAGTTTTGAGGAAATACGCAATATTTTTTTGGAATTCGGGATCATATTGGCACGGCTATGACGCACCGATGTTAAGGTTGTATTCAAGGAGGAGGAGATGGACATTACATTTTGAACGTCTTGTGAAAAGAAAGAAAAACGGTTTGATGAAAGTCACTGTTTTGAATGTAATAAGTCTAGAACCAAGCACGCTGTAGTGAACTTAATTCGCCTATATACGGACTGGAATAAACCATTGTGATTTTTAAATACCCTGCATAAATTTGCTGACAGCAAAATTGCAGGTAGCAAAATTGCGTAAACCACAAGCCTCGGAAATGACAAGTAATTACACAAAATAAGAAGCCACGCATGGCACAACATACCTTTCGGCTTCTTGCCAACATGGACGGGCTTACGTCCGTATCGGCTGCAGAATATCTCAGCCAGCATCAGCCATGAAACGGAGTGAGACACTATCAAGTAAAAAGCTGATGAGCAGTTTCAGTGAGGGGTGGAGAGGGAAGTGTCGACATGTTTGTGCTCTGTCTGTAGAGAAATTAGTTAAAATTTCTGGTCTCCGTGTCTTGACCCCTTAATGCAGTCGAATTCGTCCCTAATTGAAGGGCGTTATAAAGTCATTAAGAGACGGACAAGAGTTACACCAAGCAAAGGAAAACGTTATCAGCGAAATATTCATACGAGTGTGTTAGTAATAGAATCTTCGGCATTAGCAAAAATAGGCTCCACAAAACTACTGGTGCAGCTAAGAGTTTTGTGCATGCAACTGCAATAAAAGCCAGTCATTTACGAGGTTAATAAATTAATAAGTAGGTCTCGCGCAGTGAGCGCGTGTGCCACTGTTGATGTTGATCAGTCCGCATAGGGGGGGGGGGGGGGGGAGACGTAACGTTTGGCGACCCCCCCTGAGTGCCAGTCAGTAGAGTAGGAAAGGCGCCAGCAGCGGGTTTCTCCCTCTCCCTTGTCTCATCGTTCAACGCAAACATGACACCACAGACATACTGTCACCCACTCTCCCACTGCAGTAACCTACACATGTCAGGTACACGTAACACGATTCTCACTCTTAGCGAAGGAAAGGGGCCAGTGTGCTCGAAGGATGGGAAAAAATCCTTCCAGTTAGGTCAGGCTCGTCCAAACTGAGCCCCTGGGGGCGCTGGCGCCTGCGATCTCCCGCGGCCAGCGCCCCGGGCGAATTCGTATGTTGCTGCAGTGGCCGAGCCGTCTCGCTTAGCTGGCCTTGCAGACCGCCCGCCGAGCCTCGCCATGCCGCTGTACACAAATATTGCAATAGATAAAAATGTATTTTGCGACCACACACCGCTGTCCATTTCAGCGGAACTGGGGAAAACGCATCTAAAACCAATTTTTTTGTTAGTTTTTTATTTGAGTTTCAATGAGCGAAACAATTTTTAAAGTGATAAGTCGAAATACCCTCAGATTTCAGGAAGAATGTAACAATTCCAATCCCAAATAAAGCAGGTGTTGACAGATGTGAAAATTACCGAACTATCAGTTTAATAAGGCACAGCTGTAAAATACTAACGCGAGTTCTTTACAGACGAATGGAAAAACTGGAAGAAGCCGACCTCGGGGAAGATCAGTTTGGATTCCGTCGAAATGTTGGAACACGTGAGGCAATACTGACCTTACGGCTTATCTTAGAAGCTAGATTAAGAAAAGGCAAACCTACGTTTCTAGCATTTGTAGACTTAGAGAAAGCTTTTGACAATGTTCACTGGAATACTCTCTTTCAAATTCTGAAGGTGGCAGGGCTAAAATACAGGGAGCGAAAGGCTATTTACAATTTGTACAGAAAGAGTCGAAGGGCATGAAAGGAAAGCAGTGGTTGGGAAAGGAGTGAGACAGGGTTTTAGCCTCTCCCCGATGTTATTCAATCTGTATATTGAGCAAGCAGTAAAGGAAACAAAAGAAAAATTTGGAGTGGGTATTAAAATTCATGGAGAAGAAATAAAAACTTTGAGGTTTGCCGATGACATTGTAATTCTGTCAGAGACTGCAAAGGACTTGGAAGAGCAGTTGAACGGAATGGACAGGGTCTTGAAAGGAGGATATAAGATGAACATCAACAAAAGCAAAACGAGGATAATGGAATGTAGTCAAATTAAATCGGGTGATGCTGAGGGAATTAGATTAGGAAATGAGACACTTAAAGTAGTAAAGGAGTTTTGCTATTTAGGAAGTAAAATAACTGATGATGGTCGAAGTAGAGAGGATATAAAATGTAGACTGGCAATGGCAAGGAAAGCGTTTCTGAAGAAGAGAAGTTTGTTAACATCGAGTATAGATTTAAGTCTCAGGAAGTCATTTCTGAAAGTATTTGTATGGAGTGTAGCCATGTATGGAAGTGAATCATGGACGATAAATAGTTTGGACAAGAAGAGAATAGAAGCTTTCGAAATGTGGTGCTACAGAAGAATGCTGAAGATTAGATGGGTAGATCACATAACTAATGAGGAAGTATTGAATCGGATTGGGCAGAAGAGAAGTTTGTGGCACAACTTGACCAGAAGAAGGGATCGGTTGGTAGGGCATGTTCTGAGGCATCAAGGGATCACCAATTTAGTATTGGAGGGCAGCGTGGAGGGTAAAAATCGTAGAGGGAGACCAAGAGATGAATACACTAAGCAGATTCAGAAGGACGTAGGTTGCAGTAGGTACTGGGAGATGAAGAAGCTTGCACAGGATAGAGTAGCATGGAGAGCTGCATCAAACCAGTCTCAGGACTGAAGACCACAACAACAACAACAAGTGTTTTAAAAACAGGATTGTACAAAATTAATTCTATGTTCTTTTTTTTTGGCGTGGCACGAGCAGGAAATATGTGGGCAACGTTTGTGCGCAAGTTACAAATGATCGCTGAGAATTGGGAAAGCAGGGAAACCCTTTGCTGCTGGGAATCTCATCAAGGATTGCCTGGCCGACTCGGCGACTTGTATTTGTCCACCAGACCTCACCGAAAAATTTAAAAAATAGCTCTTTCGCCTCAAACTATTGCTCACTGAGTGGAAGATATGGTCTCAGATATGGAGCAGCAATTAATGGACAGAGCGGCAATCTTCGTTTGACTTTCTATCGCTCCTGATGAGTCCGCGGACGTTGCTGACATACCTCAGCTCGTCATATTCATTCGAGGTGTCGACGACAATCTGCGTGTCACCGAAGAATTTCTCGATCTTATACCATTCAAACACACAACCACGGGTGTGGATATTTTTCTAGCCTTGGAAAACGTGTTAGAGTCAACGGGATTAAAATGGGAACGCCTGACCAATGTAACAAGGGATGGAGCCTCTGCGCTACGAGGGATAAGCACTGGATTTCTGAGTTACCTGAGGTGAAAATTTGTTTAAGTTGGCTGCTCCTTATTCGCGACAGACCATTGTCTGATACACCAGGAGGCACTTTGTACGAAGATTGTCAACATAAAAAGTTATGGACACAGTTCTTCGAACGGTTAATTATCTTCGCTCGCATGGAGTCACACATCGCCAATTTAAAGAATTTCTGGCTGCTATCGAAGCGGAATACCCGGACATCCCCTGCCACACCGAAGTAAGATGGCTGAGCAGAGGAAAGGTGCTTCATCGGTTTTTCTCCTTGAGGGGCGAAATAAATACTTTTTTGGACATGAAAGTACGTCCAGAAGAATTACTTTGTCATCCTAAGTGGGTGGCGAATTCGGTTTTTTTGAGTGACCCTACTGGTCATTTGAATATTTTGAACATTTCACGCCAACGCGAAAATCACTATGTCGTTGATTGAGTGCAGACAATGCAAACATTTAAAAAAACTTATTTTGTGGGGAAAAACAAGTGCGCGAGAATTGTGGACACTTTCCTGCACTAGACAGTGTTAAAAATGATGTGGATTTTTCAGATTATGTTGCAATCATTTCCTTATTACAAGAACGTTTTGAAAACAGACTTTTGCAGATAAGTGAGCTTCAATCGGCCTTAGATATATTCGTTCGCCTGTTTTCCCTTCGGCATAGGACGTCTACTTAAGTGCTTCAACCAGAGCTGATAGACCTTCAGTGCGATATGCGCCTGAAGAACCGCTTTCTCATGTGTAAAACTTCGGATGACATTTACAGCTGTCTTCCACGAGAGAAACATCCTCTTTTGCACAAGCACGCGGCCTAAGTTCTCTCAATGTTTGGTTCCACGTATATCTGTGAGCGCTTTTTCTCTTGTAGAGCTTGCTAAATCAGAGCCGTTCATTACTTGAAGATAAAATTTTGACTGATTCTTTGAGGTTATCAGTCTCAGGGAATATTGTACCAAACACTGACAAAAACGTTTCCTCGAAAAAGAAAGAGTGCAAAATGTTAGTTGTCTTCTTTAACAATGTTGACTGTAAGAATTAAAGAGCTTTATAACCTGAATTCTATTTTATTGATAAGTTTTCGAACGTGGTCGGTTAAAATTACTACGTACAAAATAGCAAACTAAGGATCTGATTTCTAAACTCTGCAAAGGGATACAAAGAGATGTAGTCTGAAGTATAACAAAAAATATTTACTTGTAACTGCCAACAGTAAGAATGAGACTCTATATCCCTTACATAAAGTTATTTCTAAAATAAAGTATTTATGACTAGTTCATTTAAGAAACTGATATATATTTCAGAAGACGCCTATGGTACATGAGTGTGCATGTGCAGTACTAATAGAATTAACCGGTGGGTCAGAAAACAACTAAGATGTACTTCGATTCTTGTTTTGGATGTTGTTGTCTAAAGCTTTGCGTAGTATTTCTGCCACATAAACACTAGTTATTACCTACACGGTAAATGGTTTGCTTGTTTTACCGCTCATCGGCCTCTTTTACAGACGTGCTCTTCCTCTGTTATTTTGTTTGCGTTGGATCTGACTGCGGGACAGTCGGCCGCAGAGCAGAGCAGTGCTGTGCGATCTCAATCGCTCCGCGGCTTTCTCTCCCGCTCCTATGGCGACACTAGCGACACACGGTCGCGGACGGGGCGATCAACTACACTGCCTGGCGCCTGCCGGGCGCAATACTTAGATGAGCCTGAGTTAGGTGGTTTAACCTGCCCCTCCGAGTCACCGTGCCATACGACTTCACCTTACTAAACAGGTAGTGATAGTAGAACTGACCGCGTCGTCCTAACTAAAAGGTGGCAGTTACAGAAGGGCTGAAAACGTGCCGTTACTCTGCAAGCTGACTTTAAACCGTACTCTGCAGATACTGTCAGGGAAATTTTCACATAGGAAACAGAGATCCTCTATAAACAGCGTGTTTAAAGAGCGGCATCACGAAACCACGAAAAGCTGCTGAAATGTGTGTTTACTGAAACCATTTTTGGTCAAGCGAATGTCTTCGTCACAGGTCCCACTAAATCAGGTAAAACGCAGGTTGCTTCGCACAAAGTACGTGGTTATCATTAGTCGCATTTTTCTATTAGTCACCAAGTGCACAATTTTGGTGAGACGGTGTGAGAAACTCAATAATGTCTTACGGAATAGTTTTCTGGGCTAACTCACCACTTAGACATAAAGTATTGATTGCACAAAAGAGAGCAGTGAGAATAATTAGTGGTGTTCACCAAAGGTCGTCATGTAGGAACCCTTTCAAGGAGTTAAGTATTTTAACTGCACCATCAGAGTGCATATATTCGCTAATGAAATTCGTTACAAATAATCCATCTCAATTCGCGAAGAACAGTGATGTTCATACGTGCAACACTAGAGGGAAAAAATGACCTTTCCAATCCGTTATTGAAGCTCTCAGTTGCTCAAAAAGGAGTACATTAATCAGCAACAAAAGTCTTTGATCATTTGCCCAACAACATAGTGTCTGGCAGGTAGCATATCAAGTTTTAAATCTAGCTTAAAATCATTTCTTTTGGACGACTCTTCATAATCCGTGGACGAGTTTCTGCTTCAGAATTGGTTTAAAAAATGGTACTTCTAAATGTAGCTGCATGTGTAGAACTAAAAATTTCAGTAATCTTAGCACTATTCATGTAATATATCTTGTAATCTGACTTTTTCCACATGTCTATAAAATAATCGGGAAAATGATGTACGGAACATGAAATAACTAAAACTAAACTGAAAGGTGCAATGGACGATCAGCATGAGCTCTTCAATACAAACAGGATAAGATAATGAATGGATGCACGTATAAACTACAGATGCTGCGACTGATAATTAAAACGACACCACCTATAACCTAATGTAATACTATCCGTGACTTGAAGATGGTAGATTGACCGATGCTAGTTTCTGTAAATGAATACAAATTACAGCAGTCTGTGTTGGTTTCATGATGCCTTTTTTAAGTCTTAGATGAGACAGGTGTTTACGCTCATAAGAGTTCGATGGAAGCGACATACGGGATGTTTCAGATGTCTTCTTATCACACGAGCATGTCGAAAATTGTTTGCACCATCTAGCAGGCCGCTACAACCCTCCTGCCGAAACAATTGCTCCCGCTGCGTGAAACAGTTCTTTAAAAAAGGGACCATTATGCGTCTCTGGCCGAGGTAATGAATAGCAAAACGTAAACAGGCTCCAGGCGGAAAGTACCCGGTTCTGAATGCGATAGTTGTTGGCCTCTTCCGAACAGAGAGATTAGGTGCTGAGGTGGCCGTGTTGCGGAGTTTTATGACGTCATCAGTAAGTCTCCCGCGTCAAAAGACAGATATCTCTCATGTCAACTGCTGAGAAAAACAGCAGCAAAGTCCTGTCAGTTGGAACATACAAGGAGATATTGTTTTCCTCTGTCGGAGGTTTCACATCCTGCCTAGGGGCCAATCGACGTCTTCTGTAGCAAGGCGCCTCGTTGAAGAAAGTCGCGCCTGGTGGTCTAGTGGCAGAGCGCTTTTTTTTTTTGTCTGTGTTTAATGTTAACTTCGACCTCTAAACGATCCAAAAGATCGTGGTTCGGATTTCACGTGAAACTTAACCTCAATAAAACTACCAGGGTGGGTTACAGACTCGCGTCAAGCCGTTTGTGCCACACGAAATCACATTTGAAGAAGAACTGCTTTTACGTTATACTACATCGCTCAGGCAACGCCATCGCCCCCCCCCCCCCCCCCCCCCACGACCGGTCCCGCCAACTCCATACATCCGACTACTAGCTACTACAGGGTGTTTCAAAAATGACCGGTATATTTGTAACGGCAATACAAACTAAACGAGCAGCGATAGAAATACACCGTTTGTTGCAATATGCTTGGGACAACAGTACATTTTCAGGCAGACAAACTTTCGAAATTAAAGTAGTTACAATTTTCAACAACAGATGGCGCTGCGGTCTGAGAAACTCTATAGCACGATATTTTCCACATATTCACCATGCGTAGCAATAATATGGCGTAGTCTCTGGATGAAATTACCCGAAACCTTTGACAACGTGTCTGGCGGAATGGTTTCACATGCAGATGAGATGTACTGCTTCAGCTGTTCAATTGTTTCTGGGTTCTGGCGGTACACCTGGTCTTTCAAGTGTCCGCACAGAAACAAGTAACAGGGGTTCATGTCTGGCGAATAGGGAGGCCAATCCATGCCGCCTCTTGTATGTTTCGGATAGCCCAAAGCAATCACACGATCATCGAAATATTCATTCAGGAAATTAAAGACGTCGGCCGTGCGATGTGGCCGGGCACCATCTTGCATAAACCACGAGGTGTTCGCAGTGTCGTCTAAGGCAGTTTGTACCGCCACAAATTCACAAAGAATGTCCAGATAGCGTGATGCAGTAATCGTTTCGGATCTGAAAAATGGGCCAATGGTTCCTTTGGAATAAATGGCGGCCCAGACCAGTAATTTTGAGGATGCAGGGACGATGGGACTGCAACATGGGCCTTTTCGGTTCCCCATATTCGCCAGTTCTGTTTATTGACGAAGACGTCCAGGTAAAAATATGCTTCGTCAGTAAACCAAATGCTGCCCACATGCATATCGCAGTCATCAATCCTGTGCACTATATCGTTAGCGAATGTCTTTCTCGTGCAGCAATGGAAGTGGCGCTGAGCGGTTGCCGCGTTTGAATTTTGTATGGATAGAGCTGTAAACTCTGGCGAATGAGACGATACGTGGACGTTGGCGTCATTTGGACCGCAGCGAATGGAAACCCGAGGCCGCTGTTGGATCACCTGCTGCACTAGCTGCGCGTTGCCCTCTGTGGTTGCCGTACGCGGTAGCCCTACCTTTCCAGAACGTTCATCCGTCACATTCCCAGTCGGCTGAAATTTTTCAAACAGATCCTTTATTGTATCGCTTTTCGGTCCTTTGGTTACATTAAACCTCCGTTGAAAACTTCGTCTTGTTGCAACAACACTGTGTTCTAGGCGGTGGAATTCCAACACCAGAAAAATACTCTGTTCTAAGGAATAAACCATGTTGTCCACAGCACACTTGCACGTTGTGAACAGCACACGCTTACAGCAGAAAGACTACGTACAGAATGGCGGACCCACGGACTGCGTTGTCTTCTATATCTTTCACATCACTTGCAGCGCCATCTGTTGTTGAAAATTGTAACTACTGCAATTTCGAAAGTTTGTCCGCCTGAAAATGTACTGTTGTCCCAAGCATATTGCAACAAACGGTGTATTTCTATCACTGCTCGTTTAGTTTTTATTGCCGTTTCAAATATACCGGTCATTTTTTAAACATCCTGTACTTACCCCTGCTAACACTGCTCTTACTGCAGCCAACACTGCTCTCTGGTCTGAGATACTATTATAGCTTACATATCGCAGGCAGCGCGGGAGCAATTCATAGTAATTACATCTGCTCGAGTGTGCTAGCAATAAATTCCTCAGTGATGCACCTCTTACAGTGTTTCTATGAATCACAATTTCTTGGAAGTTAGGCTTAAGCGATGAACTGCTCACAAATAACTAATATTACATGAAGTATTTTATACATATCAATATTCTTGTCTGATACGCCTGCTATTTTAAAAGTCGGCGTAACGGCAGTTACATTTGTGAGTGGCATGGAAGGGAGGCGGTGACAGGCTAATCCTCCCCAGAGCCACACCCTGCGGGCGCTCCGGCGAGCACCGTACTCCGTGTCAGACGTGCCCGGCCAGGGCCTCAGCTGCGGAAGTCGCTCTGTGGCACGGCACCTCAGATGCCTCGCCGCCTCCATTGGGAAACACTACCAGCGAGAACATCCCAAAAATGAGACATTGTTATGCAAGTCCAGGAAGGCCGGCGGTCGTCAGGGTGCAGAGCCGTCATTCCTACGTGATTAATTTTTGGTTAAAAGTTAAGACATAGTCGCAGCAAGTCACAGTGATACACGAACGATTTTTTCAGATTCACTCCCGGTAATTAATTTTGGTCTATGGTTACCATCTTAGACACACAGGGATTCCTTGCCATCAGCTATTTAGTGGTAGATCTCGAATCCAATAGTGACATAAGAAAATTATATGAAAATTTTTGCCGGACCGGGATTCCCCGCTTGGATCGCTCCGTGCAGTGTGCGCGGATAGCCGAAAACGTTAACGCCACCACTCCAGATCAGCGGGAAATATGGGTTCGAGGCTTGGTGCAGTACTAATTTTCTTGTGTCACTATTGGATAGTAGATCTATCACTAATACAGTTGATATCAATAAATTCGCTGTAAGCGAATAAAAATTTTGGAGAGTCTTCCATACGTTAATTCCCAGACCCCACTGCTAACTTCCGGAGAATAAAGTGACATGAAGACTGCTACGATAATGGAAAGAAAATTTGGAACTTCAGAGCTACGTTTAACGCATTATACTTCTCAGTTCCTTGCATGAGGTGTTGCTGCCCACGTGAATGCTCTTGTGGCCCGACCGGCTAACAATCTAGCTAGGTAAAGGGTTACAAACACAGGTTTACCATTCCTACTGTCAACAACAAATTCGATACGATTCACAAGCTCAAAGGCAGAACCGAAAACCACAGGAAGTGAGCAAGGGAAGGGAGGGGGGGGGGGGGGGGGGGGGAGAGAGAGAGAGAGAGAGAGAGAGAGAGAGAGAGAGAGAGAGAGAGAGAGAGACGTTCACTAAAAGGAGAAAGAGAAGTAGTTAGGCGAAAACTGCTTAAATAAACAGTAATTAACCTATTTGCACGCTTGTTAAGACCAGGGTTCAGTCGTTAGTGCTCACAACTGAGAGAGCACATTTCGATTTCATTTTTTTTGTAAATTATTAAGTTATCAGAGTCGTGTGAGTCTGTTGCTTTTACAGTTCTTAAATAAGCTGTGACACGTGTGTTTCTCAATTGATCGGACGTATGCTTCCGTAAGACTGTAATTTCTAATCTGCAATTTCTTGGACGTTATGCTACAAAAATGTACCATCCACTGACGTAAACGAATTATTATTAAAGCCTAAGGCATATCGCATCCAGCCAAAAAAGCGACCGAAGTCGAGAAACGGCATCTTTAGTTTGTCACTGAAAAATGTCTGAAGTGGCCAACGCGCACGTAAAATACGATGAAATTTACTGCCAATAAAACTCACTTGAAATTTAAAGGAAGCTAAAACTATTCAAACAGAAGGTTTATAGAGCTAATTATTTAAATAGAGATTTTTGAAGTATCGCGTTTTTGACGTGGGGTCTCTGCTCTTTTCGGGATGTGATACGATTGACCAGATACATCTTGGGAGCCCGGGGGGGGGGGGGGGGGGGAGGGAGAGCTCAAAGGGGAAATGGGGGAGGAGACAGACACAGTAACTGCCATCCTCCCCTCCCCTCCCCTCCCCTCCTCTCTGCTCCGAACCCAAGCCTGGATTCGCCCCTGAACCTGTAGGATACAGTGTTGTGAATTAGTATGAATCTTTCTGAAACACATTACGGTTCAAGCGCGAACACCAGGAAGAAAGCTTTGCTGCCTTCTGCCGAATCGGCGTGCGGTAGCCTCAGTGGAATTCAGTCGTTACTACCCGAGACTTGGTATCTGTTATTTTTGCTTGCCTTGTTAGCAGTTATTAACGGAGGCATAGGGTAGTGCTATGTACGCAGTAGATAGTACAAGAAATTAGGAATTCCATCACCGAAAATATGCCGGTGCTTATGTAAGTGGTAGTGCGTCCTGATACCTGAGTGGTCAGCCCGGCGGTCTGTCACGCGAAGGGACCCCGGTTCGATTCCCGGCTGGGTCGGAGATTTTTCCTCTCAGGGACTGGGTGTTGTGTTGTCCTCATTATCATTTCATTATCATCATCGGTGGAAGGCAACGGGAAACCACCACTAGAATCACTTCCCTAGACGCTCATGCGGTGGACCTCTCTGACGAGACTTCTCCCATGACAAAAACACACAATTTTAAAGTTATGTAAGTGGTAATCGAGTAAGACAACGTATGTGGAAATCTATGGACTTGATTTCTGATGGCTTACGATGTTGTTAGAGAATATAGCGCATGAGACGGAATAATTTAACTGACCAAACAAGCGAGGACGTAAATTATTTCCTTAGCCTTTCACTCTTATGATTATTTCCTTTAAAAGTGATGAACATGAACCAACATTAAAAACTATCTTCCATACTCCATGTATACAATTATGAATTGCGATACTCGTCATTCGCAGAAGGAAGTAATTCGGCTTGACGGATTTTAACGGGAGTATCCTTTACATAATAGAAACAGTGAATCTAATACTGCCACATCAGGAGTTCCAGTAACAGTTGATATCTAGTCAGAAAAATACGCCCTAACTGTATGCATTGTTTGAGTGCAGGATGAGAATAATTTGGTAGCTATGACATACATAGACAAAACGTGTTTTAATAACAAATACTTAGTTTCAAATCACCGGTAGCCGCGTCTTGTCACAGTCAATGTGGCTCCCCCCCGTCGGAGGTTCGATCCTCCCTCGTGTGTGTGTGTGTGTGTGTGTGTGTGTGTGTGTGTGTGTGTGTGTGTGTGTGTGTGTGTGTGTGTCGTTCTTAGCTTAATTTAGTTACGTTAAGTAGTGTGTAAGCTTAGCGACCAATGACCGCAGCAGTTTGGACACGTAAGGCCTTATCACAAATTTCCAAATCACCTGTAGAAGGAAGTGGGCGTGTTCGCGCAAAAAGAGCTGATGCCAGATTCGCGCACGAATAGAAGCACCTGTTTCCCCTTAAACTCCACACAGTGATTATTGGCTATTTGGGCAGAGCAACGTTAACATTTGCAATGAATTGTTAGTGGCGCTGTATGGAGTGCGGCCCTGAAGAAAGAAAGACAGCTCTCAGAAACCTCGAAACCCCTCTGTATCGGAGCTAAACGTGAGCGAAGCAGAAGTAGAACCTGGAAGATCAGCCGCCACATGTGCCACGCGCAGCGGTTACCATACCGCGTAGCCCTTAGTGCTGTCGTTACTTCCATTTGGTGCGGTTCGTTTCCGCCTCAGGTTTTCCTACTGCCCCGTATTTGCCCAGCAGGCTTTTAATAAACATGTTTACACGGCATCTGTCTTTATCGCGGCAGCCGTGCGACCCCGTGCCCTCTAGATGTGACACAAGCAAACTCCTGGCCTAGCGCCTCTCTCGAATGCAATACGCTGTCCCCCCACCCCTCACCCCCCCTCTTGCGTCTACATACTGACAGAGGCCACTTGGCATCAGCAGATTTTCGGTATTTTCTTATTATGCTGATACAATAAACTATTTCATAGTGGCCTCTTAGGCGTTTACGAGCGCAACAAAAATTCGTATTGCTTCGTATTGCGAGGCTCTAATGCACATGTTCCGTGGTGTCCCGGTAGATATTTGAACTCAGCCAAAGCAAATTCTGCTCGTAACATCTCCCACACGACACCCAGCTTCGACAGAAAGAGCCGGTTTCAGATTGGGATATTCACTCCGCAGCGGAGTGTGCGCTGATACGAAACTTCCTGGCAGATTAAAACTGTGTGCCGGACCGAGACTCGAACTCGGGACCTCTGCCTTTAGCGGGCAAGTGCTCCACTATCTGAGCTACCCAAGCACGACTCAGGCCCCTTCCTAAGAGCTTTACTTCTGCCAGTACCTCGTCTCCTGTCTTCCAAATTTTACAGAAGCTCTCCTGCGAACCTTGCCGAATGGTAGAGCACTTGCCCGCGAAAGGCAAAGGTTCCGAGTTCGAGTCTCGGTCCGGCACACAGTTTTAATCTGTCAGGAAGTTTCAAATCGTCGGTTTGTTTCCCATTACAGACAAAATAGAGCGAAACCTAATTAGTTCAGTGCGTGATTCGTTTCCTCAGTAAGTGCTAACAGGGAGACTAAAATACGAAGAGTAGCGAGTATTCGAGCGGCGCCTGAGCAGCGCGCTTCTGTATGGCGCTAGCAGTCAGCTGGAATACTGGCTGGTCGTTTTTTACTGCCCCTTCTGACACTTGGGTGTTCATTCTTCAGAGCAGTCGCAAATTAATCTAGCGCGATACTCGTTTTATCAATAACATTGTACTTACAAATGATTTTGTTTGTAACGAGAAGCAACCCGATGCTCTCCATCCAATCCGGGTGTCTCTGGCAAGACCTAGTTGGGCTGACTCTAGCTGCAGGTTGCAGTAATGTAACTGCAGATGCCTGCCGAAAGACACGAGAAAATGGACATGACGACTCGTTGGAGAGACTCTATGTATAACTGAAATCGCCCCCTCGCGGCCGTCTGTACGTACAGGCTAATTTCAAGAATGGCTGTAAAGATTTTGATCTGCTTTTGACTAAATGACACTGATTCACGCGGAAGGTTTTTTTTAATACAGTTTATAAAAATTTCGTACAAATTGTCTGAATTATTGACGAATTAAAGTTGCGAAAACGACACTACTGCCACCTAGCGAGCGGCCGCCACACGGGAGAAAGGAACAGCGACTTTAGAGAGTGGAAAGCATGACCCAATTCGCGTAGGGACTAGAGGTCCAGCGGTGAAGCCTCTGGCTAGATTCCGAGTGGCTGTAAAATCTAATCCCGGCTGCATCGGTTTTTTCACTCTCTTTGAACCTAGCAATCATCTCTGTGAGGTGCAGATTCGCCATAAACGAAACGTGGCTCAGATTCCATGTTAGACTGTAGCTCCCCTTTCTCCAGTTGGATAACTACTTGGGTACATGCAAAGCGCCTAACTGTCATCCATGGATTACAATCGTTTCGGAACAATTGCCAGCGGAAAGCATGAGAATCGAAAAACTGATTTTGAATGCTTCATGCTTAAAGTAAAAGCAGCATGGGCACCTTTGTATCGTTGGTACACACTAAGTCGTGGATACTTCCTAATATCGCGTGGGATCCCTTTTTGGCAGGCGTAGTACGGTAGCTCGACGTGGCATGGAGTCAACAAGTCGTCGGAAGTCGCTTCCAGAAATACTGAGCCATTCTGTTTCCACAGCTGTCAGTAACTGCGAAAGTGTTGCCGGTGCAGGATGTTGCACATTAACTGACCTGTTAGACTAAGTCCCCGAAATGTTCTATGGAATGTGTGCTGGCCGGTTTGGGTGGGGGCAAATCATTCGCTCGAATTGTCCTGAATGTTGTTCAAACCAGTCACGAACTTTCGTGGCCCGGTGACACGACCACGTCGTTGGGAACCCGTGTCCGTCAATGGCTCCAAATCGTCTCCAGTAAGTCGAACATAAACATTTCCAGTCAATGATCAGTTCAGTTGGACCAGAGGACTCGGTCCATTCTATGTTAACACAGCCCACACCAGCATGGAGCCACCACCAGCTTGCACACTGCCTTGTTGAAAATTTGGGTCCATGGATTCGTGGGGCCCGTGTCACTCAACTCTTAGCAACTGAGATCGGGACTCATTTGATCAGGCCACAGCTTTCCAGTGATCTAGAGTACAACCAATATTGTAATGAGTCGCGGAGAAACGCTGCAGGCGATGCTGTTAGAAAAAGCAATCGAGTCGGACGTCTGTTGCCATAGCCCATTAAATCCAAATTTCGCTGCGCTGTCCTAACGGTTACGTTTGCCGTACGTCCCACATCGATTTCTGGGGTAAATTCGCGCGGTGTTGCTTGTCTGTTAGCACTGACAACTCTACGCAAACGCCGCTGCTGTGGGTCGTTAAGTGAAGGCCGTCTACCAATGCATTGTCGGTGGTGAGAGGTAATGTCTGAAATTTGGTATTCTGGACACACTTGAAACTTTGCATCTCGGAATATTGTATTCCCTAATGATTTCGAAAGCCGAATCTCCCATTAGTGAAGTTCCAACTACCATTCGGCTTTCAAAGTCTTAGATCTCATCGTACAGCCTTAAGCACGTCGGAAACCTTTCCACACGAATCACCTGAATACAAATTGCAGCTCCGCCAATGGACTGCCCTTTTATACATCGTGTACGCAACACTACAGCCATCTGTGTAAGTGCATGTCGCTATCCCATGACCATTTTCAGATGGTTTTCATATTTCATTGGTACTAAAAAGGTTGCCCAGAAAAGTCTGCTCTTATTTTATTCTAAATTTTCTTCTAGACTGAATATGTACAATAAAAAATGTCAAAATCCTTAGTTAATGTATCTGTTCTTTGTTCACGTGATACTTATCCGAAACCTCGCATAGTTACTCATATTTGCACTTTTTCATCCTTGGTTACTGCCTATGATTAACTTCCATACAGAAGTTCTGTTGAGTCAACAATCATATCATGTACGTCTCATTTTTCAAATATTCGAGGATTCTTCCGCAAATTTTACTACGCCTACTCACTTTATCATACCACAACCAAGGGATCAGAGGTGTTAGATTTGTGTTATTGTTTCATTGTTGACGACAGCTTCAGTCAGAATAGGGTGTCAGCATATAAAAGCCACGCTTTTCTCCATAGAAATCGTCAGGTTATATTCTTATTATATGTTATTCAATTCATGAAACTCTACTGCACGTAATTTAGTTTCCTTTAAATCAATTTAAGGTCGTCAGCGTAAAAGAAGTGCTGTTTCTACTGCAACATCTTTCAGCTCGACATCAGTTTTTACTCTGCAACGCCATGTGCGAACAGCAATAAGGATGTAGGAATCAAATAGGGCAGGCGATGAGTTAAGCGTTTCTTCACGGCGTTGTTATGACTGGGTATATTTTCGTACGTGATATACATGGCTGATAACAGAAATGACGTCCATTCTTCTTGCATGTTCATATTCCACAATTTTTCTCTTAGAATATTATCGCAGGCTTTTTCAAAAACAAGAAACCCGTTCAACACCAGTGGTAGGATTTCCTGCCAGGTACAGCTGCTTCTTGTATATCACCCTAGATAGTAGTTCAGTAGAAACAGCTGAGAGATTGTAAAACAGCCGTGCCTTTTGGGCGTGTAGTCATTGAACTAAAAACACAGCAATCTATTTCTGTTGTAACCTTTGTCTGGAGTGGTATTTAAACCCCGAGTTAAGATCTTTTTGCTTCATCACGTATGCCTCGTATAATACTGAGGGGAATTTTCAGTCACTTAAATTACATGTTGTATGTTCAAGTCACGAGAAGTGTACTGTAATATTTAATATACAGTTTAGTACAATAATTTCTGTTCATAGCTGGGCTTCGGTTTCTTGTTGATTCTGCGTGGCAGGTTTTCCTGCCTTCAGTGTGCAACAGTCTCATCACAAGGAGGATGGATTATCGTAATTGAGGAATGGTTGTTCTTTCTAGGGTCTTATCAGTCAATGAAATTATTAATGCTTCTGAAGCAAGCTGTGGCAGGGATGATAAAAACATTGAGGATGTATGTTTCATCTTGCTGAATCTGCAGAAGCAGGCACTGATGATGATTTTGATACGTCAGACAAGGAAGCAGAAGGAAATCCTGTACATTCCCCAAGGAGATTACTCCAGTACCAAGATGCGGTTGACATGAACTAGAAATTTGAAGTAATGGACCTGAGGTAGGTGATACGCAGATGGCCGCAGAATGTAGATGGGATTAGACTGAGTGGAGAAAATATGGCTGCATACATGAAATGACACATCAGCAACGCATCTGTTGTGAATGCATGGCGCCTCTAAAGAACACCGTCAGTCTAAAACTGCTCTTCTGAACTTCACAAGGAATCTGTCTCCAAAAACGTCTTGGCAACAGCATTCCCAGGAAAATCACGAGACCTAAACTCGAGTTTCCCCTCTGCCGTGAGATGCGGTATCATGGATCACTGGTGCACTGGTTGTTCAGACGTGAGCAGACAAATTCAAGCTGCAAGTTGTGTGGACGCAGAATACTTTTCAAAACGAAAACCTATTTTAATGTGCTGAAATGTTAAAATATGTGACACTTTAATGACTACACTGAAAATAAATAAGTATGGAAAGATCTTGGAAACAATAATTGTGGTATGAAGTGGGCTAATATTTACAGACTGGGGGATTCCTCCCATCGGGTTCATTTGCGTTAAGACTTAAAGGTTCTTCCACTTGGCAGCAAAATGCGAACGTGAAATATTTACTCGAATTTCTTTTTGTTCAAATTAAGAAGCCCAGTTTCGGATAAAATCCCGCTAATGTGAGAGCTAAATGTTGAAATTGGAAATACAACTAATGTGTCCTGAAACTAACTTCGGTAATTTGAGATACTGAAGTCGTTTTAATAATAAAAACGTGGATTATCGTGTCTAATCTTCGTTCGCCGTTTAAATTTTAAAGCCACTTAAAATCTGAAACGGTGTAATAGTGAATAGATAGTGTTTTAATAGGTACAGTAAGGCTAGAGACCTGAAAAAAGAATCCATGATACAATGCACAGTTACATACGTACTGTGTGACATTTTCATTTTAGTTTAATGCCTATATAACCCATTTGGCCTTAGCTGCTGTGGAAATTAAACTCAACACCCCATAGGCTGCAACATAAAATTTTCAAGATCTCTCAGGGAGAACTCTCCGAAGAGTAACTGTAATGTTTAATTTTTAGTTTGGACTCCGATTTTGTTCGTTAGTCTGCCCCCTTCAATTGCCAGCTTCTGTTCTCAACGGACTGCCTTTACTGATGTAGCCTTCCAACACGAAAAAAAACATCACATTAGTGTTTTACACGAACAAGATATTGCACCATCATATATATGTGGCCACCTGGCGGCATTGGGCCGCTGCACCCTAGTGCTCAGTGTACCTATGGTGATTGGAAGAACCGAATAAAAATAAACGGTTGAGGCTGTTGATGGAAAACAAACCATACGTTCGGTTTAGTTCTGTTACTGAATTACTCATTCATTGTTTGAGTGAAACCAGTCCACAGCTTCCGCCGCTTTTAGTTCTGAGGGGAAACATGCCACTGTTAATCGTTACTGCCGACTGCACTCTGTTATCGCCCGCCGTCACTGTTACTGCCGTTCAGATACATGCTGTTGATCGAGTGCCAGTAAGCAGCCTTCAGAACAATTCGTTGTCCATGTTCGTGCACAGGGTTTTCCCCCAGAACTGAACCTTGTCTGAATCAAATGCCGAAACAGTCAGTAGCTTGGGAATGGAAGAAATCGTATGACTTTTGATAAAAAGTGATATCAAGATAATATCGTTGCGATACATAACAACATCAGGGATGATTCATATTACGAAACTATACTAACCAGCGGTCACACATTTCTCGCAAAAAAAAAACAAAAAAAAAACTCCTGACAAGCGACAGTACACGCTTAAAAAGCTAGTGATGGGGTCACCAAACAAAAAATTATATCAGCATGCTTGCTGTTCACTTCACCTCATCGAACTGTCGATCATGAATGTCAAGCAACGGGAAGAGACAGAGCTTGGAAAAAATTACTGGAAAGTTATCTTTCATTAATAAAACACTAGGTTACTAAATACGATATTGCAGTGCCTGTGTTTTCTGAACTCCGAAGCAAAGTTCCATCGGAGATTCATGTATATCCACAGGAACAGGCACTGCGGCGATTACAATCGTTAGGAAATACATTAGATGTATTCACAGCTGCGAATATGGACAACCATCAACTGCACCGTGGAATGACAATAATGAAAATTTGGGTCAGACAGGGAGTCGAACCCGGATTTCCCGCATATCAGGAGCGGTGATAAACCCTTGTAAAACTTTGGATTGTAGCTCGTATCGCTTCGCGGTTCCCGCCAATCTAGACGCATGGACACATGCTCTTTAGTACCTTCATGGCAGCCATTTTTGCTAACAATGGCTGACTTACTTATTGCCTGGATCAAGTTGTTTGCTGACACTGGTGCTCTTGTAAGTATTGTGAATGTTTGGTAGTGGTGTGCCTGTTTCCTAATAGTTAGCGTATTTGTTTTATCGCTTGGAATTTAAGTCGGTGTCGCGCCTTAGGTGCAATATTAAGCAGTCAAGGAAGAGTGTTAGTTTATACCACATGGGCCCTCTTCAGTGCTAATCACGTATTTTGCTACTGAAATTAGCACAATACATATGGTGCCGAGTTCGATTTTGGCGCCAACATACTAGGTGATTTGCTTGAAGAAGCTGAAAGATATAATAGAGAATTTAGTGAAGAGAGGTTTCCTTGAGCACCGTAATGTCATGTGTACAGATGGCAAGGATGTAGACCCAGACATTGAAGAAGCAAACGAGGAAAACGAGGACTGTGAAGAAGAATCCCTGGATGAACGTCGGAGACAGAGCTCTGTCTTACTTAGAGAGTAATAGCAGTGTCTGAAGCAGAATTCTCTTCACCCATTCTTTGTGTTAAGTCCTCGTGGCGTTAAAGTAACTTGTAACTGGAGCAGAATATGAATTATGGCTTGTTTTCCATTAAAGCGTTGAACAGTAAAACTGTCATTATAGGGCATAAAACAGAACGATTCATACTTACTTTGCATGTAACATACCACTTCAGTTATAATATCTTCACTTACCTACACCATACTCTACAAACTACGACCTCCGTTGAATAAAATGTGTAGTAAAATTTACGATGGTCAGCAGCAATGCAACATTTTCCCCCTTAACAACTTACTTCCATAGGGTTAAACAAAAATTCACAATGTAACACCAGCTACTAAACTTTCAAAACCAACCAAAAAATTTATATTTAATGCCAATAGTATGAAAAATTAGTTTATTCAAAATTTCTCTCTTGACATAATACGAAGTTTTCATAAATACACATTCTGTTCACCTCTCCTTCAAATATAAGTAAGATACGTTATTTTTAACTAAGCACTTAGCAACCCTGGTGGTGGTTCATGTATAACCGAAAAGCCTAAAAAAATGTAAGTAAAATCATTTAAATGCGGAGACTGCAAGAAAACATTCACGCAACAACACACACTTGCAGCCATTTGTCCAGCATTGAGTGTAGCCATTCAATGTCGGAGACTGAGAAAAAACCTTTCATACAGCTGGCGTGGCCGCTGAATCTACTTTCATTCGACTGTTTCAATCGACTCGAAATAAAAAACACTGAATGGAAAAAACGACAGGCTGATAAAATCAGTCGGTTGTCGCAGAACTGGTAGGGGATGTGTGGCTTCTGTGTGACGCCCTACATTTCTCGCATATGTCACCCACCGATCTCCTAAACCTTTCCTGGAGGTAAGGTCTCGTGGGAGTTCCGCCGACGGGAAATTTCGATTTAGATGCAACACGAGTTCGAGACTGACTGCACAATCTGTGTAGCAGTCGATACGAGTGAAGGTCGCGTTTCGTCAGACGAGAGTTGCGTACCCCAAAACTGGGTGCATCAGCGGCCTGTGGGGGAATCGACGCAGCGTTCAGCTGCGGGCAGAGATCACGAAGTCTCCCCTCTGCTCTCCCCTTACTTTGTTCAAGGAGTCGCCGAAGCGCGGAGTTTCCACGAGACGTTCCGGTCCGCGAGGAAAAGGGG
Source organism: Schistocerca gregaria (assembly GCF_023897955.1). Lineage (NCBI taxonomy): Eukaryota > Metazoa > Arthropoda > Insecta > Orthoptera > Acrididae > Schistocerca > Schistocerca gregaria. The sequence continues at coordinate 423,024,842 of NC_064926.1, read as the reverse complement.
TACCCTCTTCTGCTACGTGGGGTTTCCTACAAGGGTGCAGCAGGTAGAGAAGCTGTCCTGAGCTACCGGTTCCCTAACGAGGTGTTTGCAAACTGAGCCTCCCCCACTATGTGTCTAACACAGTCGCTCATCCTCAGTGCTGGTGTTATCTCCGTTTCTCAGACAGTGTCGTCGTCGATCAGCATCAATAAGTTCGCAAAGTTAACTTGCCGATTCTGGAGTTAAGTCATATGTGTTGTTGTTGTGGTCTTCAGTCCTGAGACTGGTTTGATGCAGCTCTCCATGCTACTCTATCCTGTGCAAGCTTCTTCATCTCCCAGTACCTACTGCAACCTACATCCTTCCGAATCTGATTAGTGTATTCATCTCTTGGTCTCCCTCTACGATTTTTACCCTCCACACTGCCCTCCAATACTAAACTGGTGATCCCTTGATGCCTCAGAACATGTCCTACCAACCGATCCCTTCTTCTTGTCAAGTTGTGCCACAAACTCCTCTTCCCTCCGATTCTATTCAATACCTCCACATTAGTTGTATGATCTACCCATCTAATCTTCAGCATTCTTCTGTAGCACCACATTTCGAAAGCTTCTATTCTCTTCTTGTCTAAACTATTTATCGTCCACGTTTCACTTCCATACATGGCTACACTCCATACAAATACTTTCAGAAATGACTTCCTGACACCTACTCGATGTTAGTCATATATGTCATACGAAATTAATTATTTGTATTTCGCGGATCTCATTCACAAAAGTACGCTTTTAACGGTATTTCTAAAGTTCTAATACACAATCTGCTATTTACTGAATTTTTATCTCAACAAAACTGAAATTTTACTTTGTAAATTTCTTACAGAACATGGTCACTCGTCCTGTGAAGCTTCCAGAATTTTTGGTGAGGAAGGCGGAATGAGGACTCAGACAGCCAGTTGCCCACGTTTCTGTCAGAAACTTTTAAACACGATCTTATTTGCCTTTATTGTGATCCAACAGGAGCATTTTTCAGCTTATTATTATGTAGTTCATTTTATAAAGATGAAATTCAAACTATATGAACTTTGGTGGAGTCATCTATATTAAGCAACGAATTTTATCATCTGTAGACATCAAGGACAACACTCTAGTTATCGAGACTTTATAAGCCGCATCTAGCCAAAGGGAAATATTCAGATGGACACGCCCATTGTCGCGTAAATCTGTAGATAATTAGTAACAGTGAACCCAGCATTTCCCGGATATTTATTCATCCAAGTTTTATGTCAGTTCATGCCCTCTTCCCTCATCTCTCTTGTCCATTTAGTCCTATATCGTCTCTCTATTCACCTCCTCCTCCTGCCTATTCGTCGCTCTTTCCATCTCCTCCATCTGCCCCCCCCCCCCTCTCTCACAACACTTCCTCCTCCTCTCCATCCTTCTGTCTCTGTCCACCTCCTCCTCCGCTTTTTCTAATAGTACATCAAATTCGCAATAACACCCCTAATTTATGTGTTTATTACAGTGTTCATCACCTTCCCCCTTTCTCTGTTTACCTGCTGCTCCCTCTCTCTTTTAACCTGCTTCTCTCACTTCTCTGGATGCACCTCCTCCCCCATGCCCGCCCCCATCATGTTCTCCTCTCTCCGTGTATCTCCTCCTCCACCTCCATCATGCCATCTCTTCTTTCCCCGTCTATGAAAAAATACGTTTATCTGCCAACTTTCATGCTGATTGACGAGACGATATTGAATTTATTTAAAAGTAGGCCAACCATCCACCACACAGCAGACGTTGGATTGGGTAAATGCCTTCACCACGAAAACATACATACATACATGAGCCAACTCCCAAACTGCTCAGTAAAATTGTGTGTAATTCTGTTGTAAGGCTCTCTCCGCCATACACCTTATGAAATTTCACGTAGACGGTGGGATTCCCCTTGTTTTGAAGATCAAATGTACAAAATTTCATCAAGATCGGAGCATCACTGTAGCCTTTGTTGAAATCCGTAAGTAAAGTACCCTCCACCATGCACTGAACGAAGTTTTATGTAGACAGTGACCTTCCTCTTGGTTTGGGAAATAGAACGAACGGGGTGTATAAAAATGAATTCCTATGCCGACTTAGTTTGGAAACAGAAATCATGTAATGATTTCTGTCGTACCAGGGGCAACATAGCTATTAAATAATAGTAACGAGATTACGAGAGCAGTCACTTTCAGTGTGACGTAAAATAACGTTATACTTTGTAAATTATCATGACGCAAAATGAAGATAATGTGGGACTTCCTTCAGCCTGCGTTTGAAACTCTCGGAGAAATCCTGTGTGGTGATGAGGGTGGGAGGGGCAGCAAGGGGAGCCTCGATTTGTTTTGCCGGCCCGGGCCTCTGACAGGTTTGGCGTGCTACTGCTCGTAGGAAACCCCACGACACCCCCTCTTCTGTCTGCGGTGCGGCGCCGATGAATTGATCATCAGTAGTCCGCCTTAAGGGAGCTGCAAGGGAGGTAAATACTGCACGCTGGATGTTGTGAGACTCTATTAGGCTGATTTCCTGACAGATTAGAATGTTCAAACAGTCCCAGAACTTCTCCAGGCTCCTACAGACCGATCGGGCGCTCCACATGGGTGTAGTACAGTCGTGTGCCCTCTAAGGCAAAGATCTTCCGTAAGTAGGAAGCTGGTGGTACACAAAGATTGACGCGTTTACCTTCCAGTGCAGAAAGATTGTCAGGAGTCAGAACTGCGTACCCGAGCACGAACGTGGAATTAGGATTAGTTTTCCCGTGTTTTTTTTTAGGCGACTGCTGCGGCTTAGCGCATCTGCATGTGATACGTCAGCGAAAGCGTTGTTGTTTTATAGTGATACTGTTAGCCGGCTAGAGATGTTGACAGGGAGGCGTAATTAAAGTGGGCAAAGAATTTGTTTCTGGGATAACCTGTAGTGTTCTGTTTTTTGTCTCTCGTAAACCAACGTAACTTCGAACTGTCGACCTTTTCTGTCTTCGTGGAGATTTCTGCTGATGCTGCAGAGAGCTACTTGCTGGTAGCGCATTAAGCTTTAGGAGTGACAGTTTTCATGTGCACTCATCTGACGTGCAGAATAATTGAGTGCAATTACTGGGTTTACAACTTTGCTTCCGCCGTTTTTTCTCGAAGTTAGAGACTTTATTGTGAAAAACTTGCAATAAGTTTACCATTCAAAGTATTGGTCATCGTTGCCCACTGCTTTCTGCTAGCTTTAGGGCAGCATACGAATCCCCCAGTGTATAAACTGGGCATGGGGGAGCAATAAATGGATCCAATTTTGCACCATGACCGCCAAGTGCTAGTCAGCTAGATCGTGTATCAGAGATAAAGGTGGCAGGCAGAGGGAGGAATATCTAGAGAATACAGCGGGTGGCGTAGAACTTCGCATTCCAACGTTTCCAAGTATGTTTTCGACGTGGGGCCTTGTACTGTCATGCTGCAAAATCATTTTTTCATGTCTATCGCTGTAGTGTGGCCGTTTGTCTTGCAGTGCTCCTCTCAAACACGTCACTTGCTTTCGATAACGATCTCCTGTGATTGTTCCCGTCGATTGCAGTACCATCTCTTTCACAGCCATGACGCTCTTCAACGTCAAAATCACCATTCTTGAAGCTTGGAAACCATTTTCTGCCAAGGTCTGTCACTAACAGGCGTCTCATCATAGGTCTTACCCAGCTTTAAGGGAGCCTCAGCCGCAGATCTCTTCATATCAAAGCAGAAAATTAAAACCTCCCGCAGATGACGAGAACTGGGCTCTTAAGTTGGCGTATCCAGTCGAGAATAACTTTGATGCAATCAAAAATCGACTGACGCTTTGATGGCGTTATGTTATCAAATGCCTAAGCTTACTGTATGACACTTACGACGAACAACTTTCCACTATTGCCGTCTATTGCAAAACGGCGGAAGCAAAGTTGTAGACCTAACATATTCGGTTGTCCTTAAAAGATCCGTATTGGGATAGCGAATATTTTCATCTTGTCCTGCAGCTCTTACCAAAACCGTTTTTCAAGTGCAGCAATGCCGTGGGTCATCGAGAAAACCAGTCACAAGTACCTTCTGGCAGTGGACTTGGGTGATAGCCTCACAATAACTTACAGGTGTGGAAAGAAGTGAGATTCACAGTTAACAAGCGCCATTAACCCAGCTCATGGTGCAGACAGTCCAACACGGGCAGTCACGTCAACCCTGATCATTTCTATTATACGCCGCGACAGCAGCGCTCCAAATGGATACAAAACTACACGAAGTGGTTCCTTCATCTTCGGAATCAAATCAGTCAAAAGTACTTCCCAGTCCCATCGACCGAACTGAGTAGCCACAGCTTGCGCTGTATGCGCCCGCGCATCGTCGTGCAAAATGATGGGTGGGTTGCGCAGAAAGTGTCGCCGCTTCTTTACCAAAGCTGGTCGCAGGTGATGCCCCAAAAACGAACAGTAATACAAGTTAGGTCTTTGTGACTTTGATGAAGGAACCACTTCGTGGCATTCGCTTCAGAGCTGTTAAAGAGATTTGACAGGCAGCAGACCGCTCCATTCGCACCATCAACAGAGCAGGCTCTGCTAACGCCCGTACTACGCATTGCACATCGCTGGCATCGGTTTCTACACAACGCTGGTGATTACTTTAAAGGACAGTAAGAGGGGCAAACATGTAACTCCTTTTGCATCGGTTGTGAATAAATAGTTCCAACTATTTAAGTTCCAACCCTCCTATAAACGAAAAATCTTCTCATAAATTTTACTTAGAATTAAAAATACGGATTTCAAGCCACATTTTCTCGTATTCAGAGTTCACTGCCGGGCCATCATGGTGATGGTGATGGTGATTGATTTGTGGGGCGCCCATACAAATTCCCAACCTTTGTTCTGTCCTATCTCGCCACTTTCATGAATGATGATGAAATAATACAAACACCCAGTCATCTCGAGGCAGATGAAAATCCCTGGCCCCGCCGGGAATCTAACCCGGGACCCAGAGGCCATCAGGATCGCTGCTGTCGTTTCCGTATCGTATCGCATCGTGGGTCTTGCACCTCTTACATTTTGGTATTCTGTGTTCCCGTACGATTATATTAGACCATGATGGAGTCATCGGAGTTTCGCCGATTTAGCTGCTGAAGTTGTCAGATCAAGTTAATTACCCTGATGTCGTTTGCGTTTCGTCAACGGAATTTCTCTTCCCCACCGAGAAAAAATTTCGCAGAGTACTGTCGCTATTATTGCCAGAAAGTGGCAGGGAAAATTGCTGCCGTGTGTAATACAGCCGGGTCGTAAAAGCGCGGTAAGAGTCCGCAAAGTTTACGGGTCTTCGAAGGTCACGTAAACTAACGATAATAATTTCCTGGCGCCAATGACGAATGCATCGCAGTTTTCAAATCACTGTCGAACATGGACGACTTAGCAAAGCTGATGGAAATAGTTTCGCCGAAGAAGTGGCTCGTCTCCTACAAATGGCGAGTCTTATTTACCAGAAACACGCAATAAGAGAACGGAGGTGGCACTCACTTCCTTTTCTGATAATGTATTAATAATTTGCATGGCTGTGACAGTTGCCATCAATAAGCTATTCAGTGCCGTTATCCATTAATGTTTGATTTGTTGTTCTAAGTAGTAACGGGAGAACAATTGACAGCTGTTACGAATGCGACAACTAGGTCATTTTCTAATTAGGCCGCATGTTGAACTGAAAGAAATCACAGTGCGTTTCTAAAACTTGCCCCACAGAAGATAGTGTTCTATGCAATTGCCTGCTTTCCCTGCGTATAAGGTGTAGCATAGAGAGAGAGAGAGAGAGAGAGAGAGAGAGAGAGAGAGAGAGAGGGGGGGGGGGGGGGGGGGGGAATTAAATCTCAATCACAAAAAGAACGCCGGATGTGAATGTTGGCACTCGACGGCATGAGTAACAAATTCACGAAAATTCCACACAGGTGAAAAAAAATGTTAGCCTGAATTAGAATGACCCACTGTTCCTTTAATAAATACGATATGTTACTTAAGGAAATACAACTGAGGACTAGGAGGGCGTGCTGAAACGTAATGGCTTTGTTTTTTGATGTCTTGAGTTCGATTCCTGCCAGAGGCAACATTTTTAAAGAAATTTGCATGTTCTACGAGCATTTCCGTGAATCGTAAAGATGGAAAAACACCAGTAATGCTCGAGACTGGTAATCGGTGGTTAGTGTCTCGTTCGGTAATAAGGTTCCGTTTTCTTTATTTATTCCTTAATTTAGAGTACATGTGCCATTTAAATACAAAATTCATCACGCATGGTAATAAACACGATTTACTGTCATCTTAATGAAGAAGTGGATTTTTCATAAAGATAACAGTAACATTCACTTCTTATTACTAACTAGGTATTGCACACAAAAATAAAGATTTAATTGTAAACACACATTCTTAATTACCGATCGTTTATAAACTACTGTCTGATAAATCCAGCATTGCCGGGTACTCATTTTCCTAATTTTCTGCTAGAAACGTACAGTTTCTGTACGCTGGGTGCAGAGGCTTAGAGCATCTAAGACGCGATTTTGTAAACGTCTCTGAGGCAAAACCTCTTCGTAGGTCTAAGGATAGCTATTGTTTTACGTACCATTGTACTTCGTAGTTGAAAGTTGTTAAGAGCTGCCAGGTGTCAGGGATTTCGTTACATTGATTCGACTGTAGGAGTCTCTCACTAGTGAAGAAGAAATTTATTAAAACTTCTTACGTAATGACACCTTCCAAGCATCTCAGCGTTTGACAATTCTCTTGAACCATGTGTTGTATAATGTCTTTAGTGAAGGTACACTCAGCGCCGTATGTGGATACTGTCAGCGAAACATATTGCAGTCTGTAGCAATGAAGTAATAAATTTAAAAATAAAGCATTATTCGGCAATTTCTCACGCATCTCAGGTTTATGATGTAATATCTCCTGAACTGTGTTAGACGGGGGTTGCTGCCCGCACAGCGATTGTTGCCTGGCTGTAGAGGATATGTGGTGTCCAAGCAATCCAGACACAGTGGTCATAGCAACTGCATGGACTACCATAGCACACATCCCCTCAAAACCAAATTTTCAAATTATCGACTCCGAATCCCAGTCGGGCACAAACGTTCAATTTATGAGTTGATTTAAATCACTGAACACACATCCTTTACTCAAGACACGAAGGAATCAATAACATTAACGGGCAAAGTTTGGTTGATAGTTCCAGTGCTGTAGGGGGACATGGGGAATGAGAGCGCCCCTCTTTCCACCCTCCCCCCCCCCCGCCCCCCCCCCCCCCACACACACGTGTTTTAGTGTTTGTTGTGGTTGCGTGTGTGTGGTGTGGTTGCGTGTGTGTGGTGTGGGTTGTGGTTGTGGTTGCGGTTGTGTCTGTGTGTGTGTGTGTGTGTGTGTGTGTGTGTGTGTGTGTGTGTGTGTGTGTGTCTGTGTGTGTGTGTGTGTCTGTGTGTCTGTCTGTGTGTCTGTCTGTGTGTGTGTGTGTGTGTGTGTGTGTGTGTGTGTGTGTGTGTGTGTGTGTGTGTGTGTGTGTGTGTGTGTGTGTCTGTGTCTGTGTGTGTCTGTGTCTGTGTGTGTCTGTGTGTGTCTGTGTGTGTGTGTGTCTGTGTGTGTGTCTGTGTGTGTCTGTGTCTGTGTGTGTGTCTGTGTGTGTGTCTGTGTGTGTGTCTGTGTGTGTGTCTGTGTGTGTGTCTGTGTGTGTGTCTGTGTGTGTGTCTGTGTGTGTGTCTGTGTGTGTGTCTGTGTGTGTGTCTGTGTGTGTGTCTGTGTGTGTGTCTGTGTGTGTGTCTGTGTGTGTGTCTGTGTGTGTGTCTGTGTGTGTGTCTGTGTGTGTGTCTGTGTGTGTGTCTGTGTGTGTGTCTGTGTGTGTGTCTGTGTGTGTGTGTGTGTGTCTGTGTGTGTCTGTGTGTGTGTGTCTGTGTGTGTGTGTCTGTGTGTGTGTGTCTGTGTGTGTGTGTCTGTGTGTGTGTGTCTGTGTGTGTGTGTCTGTGTGTGTGTGTCTGTGTGTGTGTGTGTGTCTGTGTGTGTGTGTGTGTCTGTGTGTGTGTGTGTGTCTGTGTGTGTGTGTGTGTCTGTGTGTGTGTGTGTGTCTGTGTGTGTGTGTGTGTCTGTGTGTGTGTCTGTGTGTGTGTGTCTGTGTGTGTGTGTCTGTGTGTGTGTGTCTGTGTGTGTGTGTCTGTGTGTGTGTGTCTGTGTGTGTGTGTCTGTGTGTATTTAAACTGACTAAAACATTACAAAGTTTTCCGTGGGATGAGATGTATTTCATCTTCCTGTATTTCACGGTCCCGGAAACGTTGGTCGAATATGCAAACGATCCCAATATGCCCAGATAGTAGGCGAGCGTTTTACCACAGAGTCTCGCGCCCCATCGGAAAATATGCTCTTGTTATATCAGACGCCTTCTGACAAAGGTGACTGAAATACTCTCTCTCAAATTCTGAAGGTGGCAGGGGTAAAATATAGGGAGCGAAAGGCCATTTACAATTTGTACAATAACCAGATTGTAGTTAAGAGTCGAGAGGCATGAAAGGGATGCAATATTATTGAGCAAGCAGTAAAGGAAAGAAAAGAAAAATTTGGAGTAGGAATTAAAATCCATGGAGAAGAAATAAAAACTTTGAGGTTCACCGATGACATTGTAATTCTGTCAGACAGCAAAGGACCTGGAAGAGCAGCTGAACGGAATGGACAGCGTCTTGAAAGGAGGATATAAGATGAACATCAACAAAAGCAAAACGACGATAATGGAATGTAGTCGAATTAAGTCGGGTGATGTTGAGGGAATTAGATTAGGAAATGAGACACTTAATGTAGTAAAGGAGTTTAGCTATTCGGAGAGCAAAATAACTGATAATGGTCGAAGTAGAGAGGATATAAAATGTAGATTGGCAATGGCAAGGAAAGCGTTTCTGAAGAAGAGAAATTTAACATCGAGTATAGATTTAAATGTCAGGAAGTCATTTCTGAAAGTATTTGTATGGAGTGTAGCCATGTATGGAAGTGAAACATGGACGATAAATAGTTTGCACAAGAAGACAATAGAAGCTTTCGAAATGTGGTGCTACAGAGGAATGCTGAAGATGGGTAGAGCACATAACTAATGAAGTATTGAGTAAGATTGGGGAGAAGAGAAGTTTGTGGCACAACTTGACAAGAAGAAGGGATCGGTTGGTAGGACATATTCTGAGGTATGAAGGGATCACCAATTTAGTATTGGAGGGCAGTGTCGAAGGTAAAAAAAGTAGAGCGAGACCAAGAGATGAATACACTACACAGATTAAGAAGGATGTAGGTTGCAGTAGGTACTGGGGGGTGAAGAACCTTGCACAGGGTAGAGTAGCATGGAGAGCTGCATCAAACCAGTCTCAAGACTGAAGACCACAACAACAACGTATCAGACATCGAAGTCGCTCGGAAAACATAAAAGTCGTCTTTCTCGACAGTTTCCAAAGTTGCGTCGAATTATTTTGGGATATCTACATTTGAGTTTGCAACTTCCCGTACAGTAATTATAAAGAATACAAAAATGAGACTGCGGCGTGGTCTGCCTGGTGGGATTCGGAACGCCGGTGGAAAGCGCAGCCCGGCCCGTGGCGTCACGGCTGCCAGCGAGTCAGCCGCTTTCCGCTTTCTCCCGCTCTCGTTGCCCCGACTGCGGCTGGCGAACCGCCGCCGACTATTGATAGGGCTGCGACCTCGCCAGCTCAGCCGCTTTTCCTTCTCACAAGTCCACAGCCTGTGTACGTACCGGTAACGGCACCTCAGTCCCATAGTTAGTCTCGAGTTGTAAAAGTACCGTAGGCTGCTGCAGAGTACCAAAAGTATGTGTAAACTAAGCTTGTTTTCCTAGTAGCCCCGGTCAGTTGATGTCGTAACCGCGTGACCAGTACGTTAGGTGTGTTGCATACCTGTCGGACGTCAACTCTATTCGGGTGCTTTGTTCACATACGCATTCAGTATCTTACTAGATTCCCCTAGAAAACGGAAGAGGGCACCGTCTAGAAAAAGATAGAGGATAAATAAACGACAGCTAACCTATGAAACATTTTTACTCTGTATAGGTATGCTCCTCTTTGTTAGTTAAAAAGTAAACAATACATATAACAAAATTGAAATAGTCAATGTTTCATTGACATTATATTCGAAAATAGTTAATTTTATCGTGAAACAGAGGGATGCTCTAGAAAAAAGTTATAAAAGAGTACAGATTTATCATATAGCACTAGAACACGCAGTTTTCTCAAAGAAAACTTCAGATTAGAAATAAATGCAGAACAAAAACGTATCAACACTGCTTCAGTACTTCGTCGTCTTAATACAAAACGTTTCTCTTATTCTTTAACAGCTTTTACACTTATCAGTAATAATAAAAACCCTCTCGCTTCGATTATGACAATGAACGTTCTGTTCTGTGCAAAATAAAACAAATAACTAAATACATGTTTGATGTTTGAGCTTGTACTTGCATCAAAACTGCACTATTGGCCATTAAAATTGCTACACCACGAAGATGAAGTGCTACAGAGGCGAACTTTAACCGACAGGGAGAAGATGCTGTGATATGCAAATGATTGGCTTTTCAGAGCATTCACAGAAGGTTGGCGCCAGTGGTGACACCTACAACGTGCTGACATGAGCAATGTTTCCAACCGATTTCTCATACACAAACAGCAGTTGACCGGCGTTGCCTGATGAAACGTTGGTGTGATGCCTCGTGTAAGGAGGAGTTATGCGTACCATCACGTTTCCGTTTCGGATTGTAGCCTATCGAGATTGCGGTTTATCTTATCGCGACATTGCTGCTCGCGTTAGTCGAGATCCAATGACTGTTAGCAGAATATGGACTGGGTGGTTCAGGAGGGTAATACAGAAAGCCGTGCTGGATCCCAACGGTCTCCTATCATTAGCGCTCGAGATGACAGGCATCTTATCCGCATGGCTGTAACGGATCGTGCAGCCACGCCTCGATCCCTGAGTCAACAGATGGGGACGTTTGCAAGACAACAACCATCTTCACGAACAGTTCGACGACGTTTACAGCAGCATGCACTATCAGCTCGGAGACCACCAATTCAAAACGTCTGGTCAATGGTGGCCGAGCAACTGGCTGGTCATAATACGCCAGTTACAACTCCTGATGAACTGTGGTATCGTGTTGAAGATGCATGGGCAGCTGTACCTGTAAACGCCATCCAAGCTCTGTTTGACTCAATGCACAGGCGTATCAAGGCCTTTATTACGGCCAGAGGTGGTTGTTCTGGGTACTGATTTCTCAGGATCTATGCACTCAAATTGCGTGAAAATGTAATCACCTGTCAGTTCTAGTATAATATATTTGTCCAATAAATACCCGTTTATCATGTGCATTTCTTGTTGGTGTAGCAATTTTAATGGCCAGTAGTGTAATAGCTTTGGTTACGTAAGATCGAGGAGTTACGCGGCCAACCAATTTTTATTACTTACAAAATGCAAGTTGTATTTTGCAAGAATATCAGGTACACAATGACTTAATCCTGAACGATATGCGGTTCTTATCATGTGCAAAACACACAAAAACAAAGAATTGACGTCCCATTTCCTCTCTCACATTCATATTTCTTTCCGACCAATGCTTACAATACAACCGCTAATCTTACATTTTACTGCGCCATTTATGTACTACACCAAAACTGAAACTCTGGTCCAGTCTGAACACTTAAAGCGTATTGCGGATAACACTAACGTCCGGCAGATGGCATCAATGTCCTCGAACGCAGGGTTCGGTCATGTGTTGAAAATCAGTGTAACCGCGGTACAACATTTCGCAATCAGTTGCTCCCACTTGCGCGATCATCTCCTTCAAATTAATGAAAATGCGAGGTTTGTGGGAATACACTCATGACCGTGGATATCCCTATAAACGAAATTGCAAGTGCTGAAACCGGGAGACATCGGAGGCCACGAGATGTCCCTGGAAACAAGCATCGATCCAAGTCCAGTGTGCGGGGAAGCACCACCTCGTTGAAAATATACGTTGTTCTTATAGTGTAGATGCTGCAGATGTAAGATAGTGAATGTTCAGTATTTACTGTCACGATGGCACAACTTGCAGTTTCAAAAAATGCGAGCCACTGACGTCGAAAATGCTAATCACACACCACATTGTTACACGCTTAGAATGGAGTCGTGTTTCGTGAATGATAGACGGATTCTCAGAAGCCCAGTAACGGAAATTTTGCTTGTTACTCCGCACTCAAATGGAAAAAGGCCCTCATCACTCGTAACATTTATCGCATTTTCGTCGTCTTCAGGCAGCACCCTGCATTCGAGCGACAAAGTCCTCTCGTTCATAATCTCTTTCCCTCAGCTTATAACAGCTCTTTCCGTTTAGTAAATTGTTAATATTGGTTGTAGGGAATATAAAAGGCAGAAGAGAGAGAGGATGATTATAATGTGATGAAATACGAAATCGGGGAAGTCTATGTTGCAGGCCTATCTCAAACAAGATGATGCGTGACGGCGGAAAGATGATTAAACAGAATCAACCTTGCGATAAAACGACTCATAAATCGGCATCTGATTTCGTTAAATCAATTTGAAAGGACTGGATAGTGCTCTGGATAGAGGTTGTAAGCTCAGTATAAGGAACACTGGGCTGTAGAATGTAGTCGAATTAAATCTGGCGATGCTAAGAATAAATTAGAAAATCGGAGACTAAAATTAGGTGAGTTCTAATATTTTGGCAGTAAACTATCTTGCCGATAGCAGAAGATAAGGCGATATGAAACGAAGACAATCAACGGCAAGAAACGAATTTCTTAAAAAATGAAATCTGAAACAACGAAATGGAATTCTCTTCTCACAGTGTTTGTTTGGAGGGTAGACTTGTAGGGGAGAGGCGTGGATCAACACCACTTCATAGCATGAGATTTGAAGTGTTTGACATGACATGTGGTGCTACAGAACATTATAGAATAACTGTTGAGCAGGCGCTGAACTCAACTGAGTACAAAAGAAATTTATGGCACATTTTTACTAATGGAAAGCATGGTTTGATAGAACTGAATCCGAACATACAGTAATAATTGATTGACTGACAGAGCGAGAACAGAGGTTTTACTTCAAACTGTTGTTTTCCATAAACTTTCATTGTTCCTCAGCTTTTCTTTTTTTCCGCTCAAATTATCCCCACATTTTCCAAACAGGAATAAAATACATGAAACGGAAAAAAAACTTTACGTTAGCATCAAATTTGAGAATTACCTAAATAAATAAGTGTTACAGATTGATAATTCCAAAGAAAAATTACCATTATTTTTGAAAACATGACCAGCATAAAAATTCTACAGCCTGATGATAGCAATAACAGCTATGCCGCATGTCAATCAGGAAGCGAATGATGAAGTAATTGGATGAAACATCTTTTACTCTTCAGATCTCGTAATTTTACCTAAAAATGTCCCTTCTTCAGAAAACGGTAATGGTTGGCACACTCACCAGTGCTCTGGTAATATGTTACAGCCATCGGATCTTCTTGATGTGTTTACCTTTATCCTGGTGTATTACTGAATCGTTCCAGTTTTGTCCATTCTTCCAACTCTGTTCCGATATTTTCACAGATTAATTGTACGTAGTAGTCTGCTTTAAAATTCCGTTGCTGTATCCTACATTAACAGCAGAATTATATTTCATTTTGTATTCAGTCGATGAACAACTTGAAACATCCTTTGAATATCAGAATTTTCATTAACGTGATTGACGGAATTGCATGGGTTCCATATTGTAAAGCTCTAAATAAATTTGAAATCGCAAAATTGTAGCACTTAATGTGCACTATATTATTGACAAGAAAAGCTTTCATGAGCCCGCAAGTTGGTTTGATCGCAATGCGCTTTACTTCGCATTGGTGGTCGTATGCCCTTACCTTCGTCCTGTGTCTGAACTGAATTACTCTGTGATTCGACATGTTTCACGTTAACAAACACCTCCAGAGGTGAAAGAAGTGATAGAGAAAATACCTAGGACTGACTGGTCTTAGAAACTGAGACCTTCATTCGCAGTCAGGCGCTTCACCACTAGTCGACTGAATCACACTGTAGTATTACTCTAATATTAATCACCTTGGGAACATGCTGAAAATTAATGGCTCTGAATTTATGTGAGAACTCCTATAGATTTTCAAATAAAACGAACGTTATTAACATTCTGCATCGTTAGTCTTAATTTGTAAATATTTGCAGCGCCATGCCGCTAGAAGGCTCCGAATTGTAGCGTGTACATGGCCGTGAATAAGGTAACTAGGTAGATGGGTGAGCAACAAAATGCTGTAGCAGAGTTTCGAATTCGAAGATTTCGTCCACACATGCAATATCTTCCTTCAGCATAACAATGCCAGATCATACACGAGCGCTGCGAAGCCTTGGGTTGGCTGCCATCGATCACCTTCCTTACAGTCCCCAGTTGGCCCCATCCGATTTTCATCTGTTCCAGAAATTTAAAGAACACCTTCGAGGACTTCACTTTGATCGTGATGAAGCGTTGCAAGCAGAGATGTGGTTGTTGCAACGTCCAAAAAGTCAAACATCCTCCAGTAACAGTATCAATAAACTGGTCTCTCGTTGGGAGCAATGTGTTCGTCGCTAGGGTGGCTATGTTGAGAAATAAATATGTAGACATGAATAATAAATATGTAGAATGTTCATAACATTTGTTTTATTTAACATTCTTAGTTTTCACATAAACTCTGAGGCAACACTACCTAGCATGTCCGCTTAGAAGTGGCTGTAGATCTATAGGATGTCTGATGGAATAGTAGAGTTTCTAAGATTCTGACATCTTCTCGCAGTCGTCGGTTTCAGAAACCTTACTAAAACTAACTTTGAAACATTTATCTCAGCGATTGGTGCAGTGTTGTTAATTAGTAAGTCCTGCAGTGAAGATTTGTCACGACGATAACTCGATGCCGGCTTCTGTGACCGACCGGTTCTAGGCGCTTCAGTCCGAAAACCGCGCTGCTGCTACGGTCGGAGGTTCGAATCTTGCTTCGGGCATGGATGTGTGTGATGTCCTTAGGTTAGTTAAGTTTAAGTAGTTCTAAGTTCAAGGGGACTGATAACCTCAGATTTTAAGTCCCATAGTGCTTGGAGCCATTTGAACCATTTGATTACTTGATGCACTGAGATTTTGTTATATTGTTATACTTGATTGACATTCCACAACCCCATATTAAGAAAGAAACCGAAGTCCTTTACCCATAATTGCTTGCTTTCTCTTCGTGATACGAGGGTGGTTTAAAAGTTCTCGGAATCACCATGGGAGGTCAAAGCTAGCGCAACGAGTTGTTCACGTAATATTCATTGGACTGTAAACACGTGCCACGTAAGGGCTCTTAGGAGAAAGCTGTGGCGGTGACGTGGCTATGTTATTCCCGCGTAGTGATTAGCGGAGACGGAAAAAAATCGAGATTCGAGCACTGAGTAAGTACTTCGTAAAGAAAGGTATGAAAGCAAAGGAGATTCATGCCGATTTCCAGAATACACTGGGGGACTCTGCTCCTTCATACACAAATGTTGCAAAGTGGACATATGAATTTAAATTTAGTCGGGAGAGCTTAGATGCCGACTCGCACTGTGGTCGGCCAAGATGTGTCACTACTCCAGAAATCATTGCAAAAGTGCACAAAATTGTGGTGGAGGATCACCGATTGAAAGTGCGTGAGATTGCTTATGGTTGCCAGATGTCATCTGAAAGGGTATATCGCATTTTAATTGAAGACTTAGAAATGAAAAAACCTACCAAATGGGTGCCGCGACTATTGACGCTGGATCAAAAACGTGTGCCGTCATCATGGCAAAATTACAAGAACTAAGATACGAATTGTTGCTACCCCGCCTTATTCACCTGATATGGCTCCGTCAGACTTCCATTTCTTCGCAAAACTGAAAATTTTTCTTTGTGGACGAAGATTCACTTCGAACGTAGAATTGATAGCTGGAGTTGTCAAGCATTTTGCAGCCCTGAAAGAAACTCATTTTCGAGATGGTATCAAGGCACTGGAAGATAGTTGGGCTAAGTGCATTAATCTACAAGGAGACTATATTGAAAAATTAAAGTTACGGTGATGTAAATACTTTTTTCAGACAACCCTCGTATTAAGGCTCCATGCTACTCTCATATCTGCCGGATAAAGCGGTCCTGTTTCTCTCGTGAAGTCAGAAGTGAAGCAGCAAGTATTGTACACACAGGAGCTATATTCCTACAGCTACAACCTGTATTCCTGAAGTGGCGCGGCCGCTGACTTGGGGAGCCACCTGTTGGTGTCAACAAACCATTATCGGCGATGGGCCAGTTGTTTGTCTCAGGACGGCTCGACCCTCCTCCAGATAACGCACCGGAGACAGTGGCCTGACGGAGTGCCGAAAAGAGGGCACCACGGCTAAGCTTTTACTGCGGGGCTCACCCTTCACCGCGTCTTCGAAAATCACTGCTTGTGTTTTACTCGTATCCCCACCACCAGTAGTGGAACGCGGTGCGCTACTGAAATAACACCGCCATTAGTGTTAAGAAAGGTAACGACGTCGAACTACAGTAGACAGCCCAGAAGAATGGCTGTGAGGGGTGAAGCGGTTAGCGGCTTCCTCCCATCCCGCGATTACCCGTGGTCTGTGTTAGTGCCTGTCCTGAAAATATTACCCTACTACAAAACTTCGTATTTGCAGCCTCGATATGCCTCGCTTCGTTGTTTCCATTCATTTGGTGTGGGCATAGGATGTTTCATTCGTAGCAGCGACGGTGTATGAGACTAGTAACACAAGTTTTATTGTCATCTATTGAACATATCAAGCATGTAATAAGATTACTCCGTACCTGTTGAATGACTTTGTTGCGTTCACGTTACCTGAGTATGTGAGTGCAGTTTTGTTTCTATAAGCACTTACAGTTCAGATCTGGTTTGAAAAGGAACGGCTACGTTCGAAACTAGTCACCTAAATTAATTACACGCAACTGTGCCAGAAATTTAAATAATGAAGTATCGTGTAACACGAGCTCAAATACATGTATCCATGTTCTGGTATTTGTGTGTAATGTAAACAAACAGCGCTATATCAAAAGCCATTGCACAGTATGCTACGCTCACTCCATATGATTTACATCTGCAGTTACTAGATACTACTCAAATACGGTGCTCGGCGGAGGGTGCCATGCATCACTAATTGTCGTTTCCTTTCCCGCTCCATTTGCAAATACAGCGGGGGAAAAAACGACTGTGTGTAAGTCTCCGTATCGGCGCTAATTTCACGTATCTTGTCTTCGTGGTCCACAAGTGCAATGTACGAGGGGCGTTTGAAAAGTCCGTGCAAAGTCCGAGAGACGGCAGCACCGACGCGTATCGAGGTCATGTTTAGTTAGTAGTATCTTTGGAAAGAACGCACACCAAGTTTCAGCCATATTGGTCTACTTCTCTGTGTTTGGAATTCGTGTAAATCAAGGAAGCCGAATGATCGTCAAAAAATGGACGAAGAATAATTTCGTGTGGTGATTAAACATTACTTTATGAAAGGCAAAACGCCCCAGAAGACTAAAGAGAAGCTTGTTAAACATTACGATGACCCTGTACCTTCGATTACAACAGTTTATAAGTGGTTTCAAAATTTTCGGAGTGGCCATATGGGCACAAGTGATGTTGAACGTTTGGACGCCATGTGGAGGTTACGACTCCAGAAATCATTGATAAAATCCATGGTATGGTGATAGCTGACAGAAGAGTTAAGGTGTGTGAGATTGCTAGTGCTGTGGGCATTTATAACGGGTGCATAATATTTTGCATAAACATTTTGACATGAGAAAGCTATACGCAAGATGGGTTCCGCGATTGCTCACGCTTGACCAATAACGGAAAAGTGTGAAGGGTTGCAAGGATGGTTTGCAGCTGTTCAGGAAGAATCCGCAGGACTTTAAGCGTCGTTTCGTCACTGTGGATGGAACATGGATACATTACTACAGTCCTGAGACCAAACAATCATCTAAACAATGGATTACCAAGGGAGAATCTGCACCAAAAAAGGCGAAGACCAGTTCTTCGGCCGGAAAAGTTATGACGACTGCCTTTTGAGATTCGCAAGGGATAAAACTCATAGATTATCTGGAAAAGGATAAAACTATTATAGGTCATACTATTCAGCGATATTGGACCGTTTGAAAACCGAGCTGCAAGAAAAGCACCGGCGATTGGACCGCAAACAAGTCCTTCTACATCACGACAGTGCACCAGCACACACTTGTGGTAGCAAAATGAATGGAAGTGGATTCAAACTCTTTTCACATCCCCCCTATTCTCCAGACTTGGCTACTATTTGTTCCCCTATTTGAAGAAATGGCTGGCGGGACAAAGATTTTATTCAAATGAGGTGGTGGTAGCAGCAACTAATAGCTATTCTGCAGACTTGCACAGTTGCTATTATTTGGAAGGGATCAACAAATTAGAGCAGCGTTGGACGAAGTGTGTAAGTCTAAAAGGAAACTATACCGAAAAATAAAAAAGGTTTACCCCAAACACATAAGTAGTTTTTATTTTTGCACGGACTTTTCAAACGCCTCTCGTATGTTTGGGGCAGTAGAGTCGTTCGGCAGTCAGCTTCAAATGTCGGTTCTCTAAATTTTCTCAATGCTGTTTCTCGACCAGACAATCCTAGATATGCAATTTGCCACTCTCCTGATGTGTCACCAATGGACTATGATCCTGTAATCAACTACGTTCAGTGAGCAACTGTTGCGCTACTGACTGAAAGAATTTACACTTGCAGAAACGCGAGATGAAAACTCTTAAATAGAGAAACAGGTCGAAATGTAATAAATATGCTACGTAGAAGACAGAAAAGACAAACACGTCTTTTTGATGCCGTTATTTCTTCGAGAGAACCTTAGTGACGAACGAAGTCGTGAATATTGTCGGAGGTTGAGATTGTTATACAGAACTGAGGCGACAGGCGCGCCGAGCACACGAAATGCTGCTAGTACTGTTTGTGTTGTGAGCAGCACGCGACAGCGGTGCAGAAACTCTGACGGCATCGTGGCCGACCCCTGATAGGTAGCAATCGCGCTGGGTCATCACGGCGCGCGGATGGCAGCGCCTGTTGCGTAACGCGCCTCTCTTCTGCCAACTCTCGTCTGCGTTTCCGAAGCGCTCTGCAGTGTAGGCTTCTGTGACAACACACTGCCGCGGGTCGTTTAGTCACTATCTATGTACTATTGCAAATGCGAACGTCCGCGGTTATGGAGGAGCCGTCAGAGTTACGGCAGCAGAGTATTTTTCCATGGCCGACAGCGCACGGGACGAGATCTCTGACATCGTAACGTGGAATATGACGTTTCGGTACAATTCCGACCTTCAAATACATCACGACGGATTGTCGCAGTACGTCAGTGAAAGTGAAGAAATGTCGTGCAGGATTGTTTCTCATGCTACAGGGTGTACAAAGTAGACGGTACATGAATACAGCTTTGTAAAACTAATCCGCTTTATTTCGTGGTCATCGTAATACACCTTGCGTAACCCGCCAAGGTAGCCGAACGCGCTAACGTGCTGCTTCCTGGACTCGGGTAGGCGCGTCGGCCCCGGATCGAATCCGCCCGCCGGTTAACGACGAGGGGCCGGTGTTTCGGCCAGCATGGATGTGTTTTTAGGCGGTTTTCCATATCCCACTAGGTGAATACCGGGCTGGTCCCCACGTTCCGCCTCAGTTACACGCTTCGCAGACATTTGAAAGATGTCCGCACTAATTCACGATTTACACTAGACGCAGACAGTTGGGGGTACACTGATTCCGTCCTGGGGAGGTACGGGGTGGCGGCAGGAAGGCCATTTGGCCACCCATAACACTAATCTTGCCAAATCCGTTGTAACCACGCCGACCCTGCGATCGCTGCGGGACTACAGCGTAAGCGAAAGCAAGCAAGTAATAGACCTTGCGTATAAACAGTGTTAAAAAGCAATGAGACATTGGTGTTCTATCCCGTCCGATTGTAGGACACTGCACCCAACTCTCCCAAAGAGAATTTCCAAACAATTTTCCCGTCTTGTGCGGAATATATGAAAAACGCCTCATATTATGTTCGATTATCAAAAATAATATCCCGGGAAACTACATCGTTGATATAAAGAGCTGTCAGACATCAAAATGCAAATGTGTGGACAGGACTTTTTGCTCAACCAGCGTATGTGTATCTCCGTTGAGAGTGTGTAATTCAAACCTTTGTTCGTGATTAACGTACAAGGAAAGGAGGCAAAAACGTTTGTTTTTAAGACCTGACTGCTACTATCTTCAGGTATAAAAATAACATAACTGATACAGAACTGCCGGCCGCTGTGGTCGAGCGGATCTAGGTGCTTCAGTCCGGAACCACGCGGCTGCTACGGTCGCAGGTTCGAATCTTGCCTCGGTCACGGATGTGTGGGATATCCTTAGGTTAGGTAGGTTTGAGTAGTTCTAACGCTAGAGGACTGATGAACTCAGATGTTTAAGTCCCATAGTGCTTAGAGACATTCGATACAGAACTGCTTTAGCAAGCACGGGATTTACGAGGGCGTGCTGAGAGGTAAGGCCCTGAATTTCCTGTTCTCTCAATATCGGGTGAGGTATTTAATGTCATACGTATTACTCGGTCGACTTAACCGATTCGCTGACGCAACTAGCAGCCCTCTGCCTCTAGAGGGTTCCGGATTGTAGTGCGTAATGTAACGGTATACTGTATAGCGTGAGAAACATCATGCTGTAATCGAGTTTCGAATCCTGAGTGTTCCTACACACATCTGCTTCAGTATGACAATGCCAGATCCCACAAGAACGCAGCCACATCTGCAACAATCCGACGCCTTGGGTTCGCTGTCATCGATCATCCTTCATACGGTTTTCACGTAGAAACTACGGAGGCATTACTTTCCATTTCAACATCTAACTTCAACCAACCGTTCGAAATTTTTTTTCATTGAGGTATTTGTAGTTGAAACGTCCCCTTCGAAAAATTTATACAAGACTGTGCTTAAACTGAAACACAATATTTTTGGCGCAACGCAATCTGACTTCCAAAAATCCCCACGAAAGAATGGCCCTGACCAACATTAACCTATACGTTTCACAAATCACTTACCTCACAAAAATCTTCGTTACTCAAGCTACTGCAATACAGCGAGCGCCACTACTGCCAGCTAAATAAAAGATTCAAACTACTGAAGGCACTAACTACTGATAGGCATAGTTAGCAAATGAAAGATTTTAATACAGAACAAACAATGTATTTACCTTAATAGTCAAAATATATATATCAGTTCATGAAACCAATTCTTACAAATTTCAAAACTCCGCCATCTCTCTCCCCACGTCCACCACTGCTGGCGGAGTGTCTCTGCTACTTAATCTAGTAGAACAGGTAAAAATTTTAAAGTCCTCCTTTCAGCCTGTTAAACGCCTCTGAATGCTTGGACACCGTCACAGATTCTTTACAGATCTTCTCCGTCCTTCTTTAGCCCGCGTAATGAAATTGACGCATAACAGAAGTAACAGATAATTATGACCGCCAGGTTTTCAGGGCACAAGTGTGGTGCGACTTGACAAAACGCTAAGCATTTTCTTCAAGTAACGTACTTTAACATATGCAATCATTGTCGTTGTAGTCTTCAGTCCAAAGGCTGGGTTGCTGCAGCTATCCACCCTCTCCCTGTTTTCATAATAAAACAGCTTCTATCCATTTGAACGTGCTTACTGCGTCAAGTCCACTTCTCCCCCTCCCCCCCCCCCCCCCCCCTAACTTACCTGGACAGACAATTTCTTCATGGAACCGATCCTTTCTTCTAGTCACATGGTGCCAAAAAATTTTCTCAACAATCTCTTTTTCCTCGGAAACACTCTCAGTGCAGTTGCCAGTATGCATTTTATATCGTCTTTACTTCCACTATCGTAAATTATTTTACCAGCCAAATGGCAAAACTCATCTACTACTTCGCATAGCATATCCTAATTCCCTCAGCATCGGCTGATTTCATTTTCCTACATTCTGTTACCTCTGTTTTACTTTGGTTATCATTCATGTTACAACCTTTTTTAAAGAGGCAATGCATTTTGTTAAACTGATCTTACAGGCTCTTTGCCATCTCTGACAATTGAAATATCATGTACAAACATCGAAGTTTGTACTACTTTATGGCAACACTAACAGCCCTATTTCCTAATGAGGAAGCTGCTGTATTGTACATTATTCCCTTACCCGTCATCGAAGTGCAAGGGTGGTGAGATAATGAAGTGAGTAAAGCGAAGTAATGGAACAGGATGCAGCGTTGACAAATGCAACGTGTGGATATTCTGCATTATTTCTGATGCATCCGCGTTGAATTACTCCAGTATCAAAAGCCGCAGTCAAGACACCAGCCAGCTCTTAGCCAGGAGCTGCTCCATTCCCCTGTATTTTCCTCAGTTCATAGAAAATCGATACTTTGACTTAAGCAATCAGTGGGGTAGGTGTGACAACGCAGCAACTTCTGTTTAGGGAACTGTGACTCTGCAAGTACTGTACGTGTCAATATACATTTGTTTGAGTTGCCTTTAGGCTGTTTAAAGTACAAACATGGATTGTACACAAACGCAGAGGTACACTGGTAAGTGACGTCGAAGGGCAGTACAACAGACCAGTGCTTTTTTCCTACGAGTAGCAGGTGACTCAGCTCTTGCGGACCGGAGGAAGATGCTGCGATTTTCCTCTTGTTCTTCTAATGTCTTTTTTTATCATTCGGTTTATATGATAAAGCTTATTGTAGTTTTCATCATCATTAAACGGTGTTCAGGTTGAAAGGAATTTACTGGGGCACACTTGTGGTACCAGAATAAGATAAGAATATTAATAAATTAAAATGAATCTAGCATACTATAAACGATTAATGTCTCTGATCGGCTCGATAATGTGGATCGCTGACTGCACGCGACCGCAGAGTCAAAGATACTGCTTTGTTGGAGTAAGAGAGCTCTTGACGTACCGTTGTGTTTAGCTGTCTGTGAGGAGAAAGACGATGAAGTAGACAGTCCTTCGGATGTGTCATGTGAAGCCATAAAGAGTTACATTGATGTAGGTATATCAGTATTGTTGAACATAGAAGCAGATGTCTTCATGCAAATAAGATAAAGAGGTTCAATAGTTAAAATAATTAAAATTTCTGTTTTTGTCGGTATAGATGAGTTGGTTGATAATTTATAATTTTTGAGTAATCCCAGAACGTACGTAAACTATTTTGATAAAGAGGCTAGTTAAATATTTCATTTTTGTAGTGCTTGTAAGATTTGTAAACAGAGCTATGTGTAATTTGATTATTTTCATTTATGTTTGATTAATGAAGTTAGAAAATACTTGCTGTTTAAATTTCACTGTGAATGAGTTGCGAGAGATGAAACTTCAATTGTCAGATGTTTTTGAAAAGACGAACTTAACTTGGAATATAATATTGCTAAGAAAACTTAGTGTTAGTAATTCACCATAATCAGTACCGCCTCCCAGGCCAGGTCATACATATTTTTTAAAGAAGTTGAATTTGCTTAAATGTTCTCGTTTATCAGCCAAACGAATTTCAAGTGCATTTCAAGTATTATGGCCAGCATTGCACAGTGCTGAGCCTGCAGTAGCATTCAAACGATTTGTGACAGACCAGCACATATCGCGTAACTCCGTTGCTGCTCTAGAGGTAACATAATTTATTTGTTACGTGCACAGGGACCGAAGTTATCAGTTTTGAATAGGGCCAGATGACTCAGTGCCGGAGGGGCTGACTGTATTTTGCAGTGACTGTATTTCTTTATTTGTATTGGCAGTTGCATTGCCCAATCAGGTAATGTAAAGTTCTGCTAACAATAACACAGAGTAAGCACACCACTTACAGTTACATTACGCAACACAACTAGAGCTCTGTATCCATTGCACAGTTCCGGCTTTCATTCAACGTAATAGTAATCTTTATCTTTCTTTTTAAAGAAGAACGTTACAAGGTCCTGATTCAAAATGAGTTCTCTCCGCGCATCGTCATTCTATCCTGTCTCACACATCGTTTTACGGGCCTTACGAATCTCGTATCTCATCCTTGCATCTCATATTTGGCACTCTGCGGTCATTTAGTGGAGCCGTAAAGCTAAAATGGCACAACCGTCGGTTCATATACATCCACAAACCGGGAAAGCGAGTTTGAAGTAAAATCCCTCCACTGAACGGGAACATATATAATGGATGTACGAGTACGGGTTATAGACAGATGGTTGACGACATACGGTAGCCAAATGGTAAGGAAACCACACGCTGTAAGCGGGAAATCTTGGTTCGAGCCCCGGCCCATCACAAATTTCCGGTGTCAGTCCATTATACAGCTGATGGTTGTACATACCCGCAATTGCAAATACATTAGATTTTTTTCCTACATAATGCCCGTTGGATTGTTCCATATATGGCCTGTTAATCCTTCAGTTTCTAATCAAAGAATACTGCCGTGAGATGTTGTAAAGTGATAGTGAGACGTTTTCTTCAGTAGGTCATTTTGTTCAGACTGAATAATTGGCTCTGAAAGCAAGTGTGTCCGTATTTTGTGCAGATGTTTTCGTGTTACAGCATGGACAGATTTGTTGAGGATAAGACGTAAAATGATTTTTGTTCGTAGCTTTTCGAGGTGGTGTATCTGCCTTGTCAGTAATTCCGCGCGTATCCACGTTCAGGAGTAAGACACATGCGTGAAGGACGACTTCTGTACGATACGAAGCCGTCGAGGCCCACGAAGATAGGCCTGTGCTCGCTCGCTCGCTCGTACAACTCAGTAGACAAACTGCGTTTCTACACTAGTTAGCTCGTAACTAGGTGTCTGTGTACAAACGAAAACGGTGCCTCCTACTGGAGTCCGCTACTGAGGAGTGACCTAAAAGAGAAATCTGTGGCACAACTTGACTAGAAGAATGGATCGGTTGGTAGGACATCTTCTGAGGCATCAAGGGATCACCAGTTTAGTACTGGAGGGCGGCGTGGAGGGAAAAAATCGTAGAGGGAGACAAATAGATGAATATATGAAGCAATTTCAGAAGGATGTAGGTTGCAGTAGGTACTGAGAGATGAAGCTTGTACAGGATAGAGTAGCGTGGAGAGCTGCATCAAACGAGTCTCTGAGCAGAAGACCACAACAGTAACAACTGTTATTAGTCCTACAATGATCAGAAGTCCATTGGCCTACTAATAATTTGTTACGGCTGTACTGGGGTGCAATCAAAATCAGGCTAAAATGATTATCAGTTGCATAAGATACCTCTTCTTTTATGAAATAAGGACTGTTAAGCAGAAGAGACTAAGTGCTATAGATAAGCCATTATACCATTTATATCGGGTATTGATCTTAAATTTTGTTGCAGTTCTGTTAATCAGCAAGACATCATAATAGCTGATTCCAGTGGATGATGCTATCCTCGTTAGTACGTACATTCCCAGCTATGAGTTAACAGGTTTAGAAGTGCATTTTGTCTGCTCAGCTGAGCGACCAAGCGAGTTAGTTCAGGCCTACCTGCGTTACGTATGCGAGCGGCATGTCTGTCTGGTGGGCCTCGCGAAACCCTATGGGATCGTTTGAACGCTTACACGTTGGGAACCACGTCCTCGTTCAGTCTCATTTTTGTTTTTACGTCGTGAGGGAGGGCGACAGGGCGATTTTATCGTGCGGATATACAGTAGCAAGGCCAAACATTGACAAATGCACACCGCGAAACTGAATGTCTTGTGGGCACGTAGCGCGGTACGGAAAACATGTAAGTGATGCAGGGACGAAGGGAGAATCATTCTGGCGATGAAATTCACTTTGACAAATGAAAGATAGTCGTCGAAGGACGGCGACTGGAAAATAGCGTCTAGGTAAGGGCGCAGCTGGTCTGTTGTTCGAATGCTGCTGTCTTAAGGATTTGTGGAAAAGTGGCTGGAGGACGGGGAACCCAAGAGTAAGCGACAACGTGTCGGAGAGTCACGCCTCATCACAGAAACGGAGGGGGGAGTCGGATGCTCAGCAGGCGCCGATCTCTTACAAATCGGACGACAGAGTATAATACTGCCGCAGGAGCACACGGTTCAGTACATATTGTTCAACAGAGGCTCCACGTTATACGCCCCCTACGTCTTACCGTTTTTGACCAAGTGACGTCACCAGTTAGGATTTCAGTGGACACAGAAGCAGAGCTGGTGCGGAAAAATATAGGTGTTCGACCTTTCAGCACGCTATACGAGATTGGAATAATAGAGAATTGTGAAGGTGGTTCGATGAACCCTCTGCCAGGCAGTTAAATGTGATTTGCAGAGTATCCATGCAGGTGTAGTGTGTTCGGACCGTGAATCAATGTAAAGGCGTATCGTGGGATGATGTATAGGGTGATTCTAAAGTCACTATACGTTTTGTACTTGAACAAATTTTACTAACCAATATGTAATGGCACTGCAACTTACATTACAATAAGACATAATTTCCGTAAATTTCAGTGTGACCACCTTGCATGTCTAGGCACACCTCCCCAGCGCTCCACTGTAGACCGAAAAACCTGCCCAAGCATACCTGGTCTAATCTCAGCAGCTGCGCTCGAATCCGCTGTGTTAAATATTCAGTGCTGCGGATCTTCACCTGTTATACTTTAGACTCGATAAACCCCCATCCAAAAAAGTGTAAGGGTGTCAAGTCAGGAGAGCGGGCTGCCCACATCCGTGGGGAGGCACGACCAATCCATCTGCCGGGAATAGCTTGATTCAGATAATCCCGGACAACAAGAGCAAAATGGGGTGGTGCACCATCCTGTTGAAAAACAGTAGTATCCATAAGTCCATTACACATCAACTGGGTTTCCAAAAACTGTTCCAACATATCTACCTATGTGGTTCCAGTAACGGTTTGTTTTGCGAACAAGATAGGCCCGTACACTGTTGACCTCGTTATCCCTAACCACACATTCACTTTTGCTCTGTCCAGTTGCCACTCCTGCAGCACACGTGGTTGTTCGTCGACCCAGATCCTGCAGCTGTCTGTTCACCTGTCCACAGGTATGAAATGTAGCTTCATCACTGAACAAGACATTTTCCATCGAATTATCACTTTTCCACAGCTTGCAGCAGGTCATGACACACAGCTTGTCTGGCTGCGTAGTCCTCCGCCTCAAGCTTATGTACGACCTGGATATGGTACGCACGTTTGTGCAGCTTGTAACGGAGAACTCTCCATGCAGTGGTTTGAGGAATACCAAGCTCCCTACTAAGTCTCCTGGTGTGAAGGGATACGTGTGATCGCATCCTGCACACTTCGCACGGTGTCTGGCGTTATGGCTGGCTTCTCTGCACGTTCTTCATCTGAAACATTACCAGTACGCTGGACTTTATCGATTAGGGCCTTGATAGCAAGCCTGGTGGGCCTGTTTCCGAAATCGATGGGCAAAGTCTGTCCGCACCTGTTCATGCGTCATTTCATGAAGACGAGCAGAAACAACAGCGATTCGTCCTTCTTTGGCTAGCATTTGTCGTAGTACCAGCAAGAAACAATTATCCCGTTACTACGTCACTGAAACGTATAGTGGATTTAGAATCACCCCGTATAACATTTCCTATTACACCAGGTGATCGTCGGGTCCGCATACGTCTTCGTCCTGGCGAATGGTTGCTCGAAATTTGAACAGCGCAATGGACAAGCCGATGGGGAGACGGTTATGCTACAGGTGTAAATTTACCAAATAATCCACGGGGCACTTGGTTGTGATCGAAGACACCGTGACAGGTGTAGACTACGTGAACATTATTACATCTCTTGTGACCTTGTTCTCCGCCCCCCCCCCCCCCACCCTCCCCTCCCCCAATCGAACTTATCTTCCAACAGGGTAACTGCCCATGTCACAAGGCCAGAGTCATGTTACATTGCAAGAATGAGATTTTCACTGTGCAGCGGAGTGTGCGCTGATATGAAACTTCCTGCGAGATTAAAACTGTGCCGGCCGCGGTGGTCTAGCGGTTCTAGGCGCTGCAGTCCGGAACAGCGGGACTGCTACGGTCGCAGGTTCGAATCCTGCCTCGGGCCTGGATGTGTGTGATGTCCTTAGGTTAGTTAGGTTTAAGTAGTTCTAAGTTCTAGGGGACTGATGGCCTAAGATGTTAAGTCCCATAGCGCTCAGAGCCATTTGAACCATTAGATTAAAACTGTGTGTAGGACCGAGACTCGAACTCCGGGACCTTTGCCATACACGGGCAAGTGCTCTACCATCTGAGCTATCCAAGCACGACTCACGCCCCGTCCTCAAAGCTTTACTTCCGCCAGTACCTCGTCTCCTACCTTCCAAACTTTACAGAAGCTCTCCTGCGAACCTTGCAGGACTAGCATTCCTGAAAGAAAGGATATTGCGGAGACATTGCTTAGCCACACCCTAAGGGTTGTTTCCAAATGAGATTTTCACTCTGCGGTTTGGAGGGTAGGAGACGAGGTACTGGCGGAAGTAAAGCTGTAAGGACGGGGCGTGAGTCGTGCTTCGATAGCTCAGATGGTAGAGCATTTTCCCGTGAAAGGCAAAGATCCCGAGCTCGAGTCACGGTCCGGCACACAGTTTTAATCTGCCAGGAAGTTTCCCGTTACACTGGTTCGAGGAGGATTTTACCAAACTAAGGCCGACGTCTTGGTCACAGATTTCACCTTATTTAAACGCGATGGCGCGCACTTCGGACGCAATTGGGTTCCACCTCCGCACCGACCAAGCACTGGCTCTTAATTTACGTGAATTGCGCTACTTCAGGATAGACATCTGATACCACACTCTTCTGAAAACCCACGAAAGACTTGTCGAATCGATGCCACGAAGAATTGCTGCTATACTGTGTCCCGAATTGGCACAGGGCCCGAAGGATTCAGTCCCTCCTGAGGCCTTCCGCCACCGCTTTCTTTCCATCCTTGCCACGTATCAGGGCTCTGGCGTTGTTTACACTGACGGTTCGGTGGTTGCTGGTCGTGTCGGTTATGCTCTCACTTCAGGGGACCATTACGAACAACACTAATTGCCGGCTGGCTGCAGCGTTTTCACTGCTGAGCTGGTCTCCATCTTTCGTACCCTAGAGTACATCCGCTCCTGATCAGGTGAGTCCTTCGTTATCTGTAGCGACTCCCTGAGCGGTTTACGAGCTCTCGACCAGTGTTTCCCTCGCTCTCGTCTGGTGATGGCTGTCCAGGAGCCCCTACATACTCTTGCCCGTTGCGGCCGCTCTGTGGTCTTTGTGTGGACCCCAGGCCATGTTGGGATACCGGGCAATGAGCATGTTGACCACCTGGCCAAACAGGCCACCAGTAAACCATCCTTGGAGATTGACCTCCCGGAGACTGACTTGCGAGCTGTCTTACGCCACAAAGTTTTCGAACTTTGGAACACTGAATGGCGTAACGTGACCACACTAAACAAACTCAGTCGTATCAAGGAGACGACGAATGTATGGCGGTCCTCCATGCGAGCCCCTCGAAGGGACTCAGTTGTCCTTTGTCGGCTCCGCAATGGCCACACCCGCTCGACACACAGCCATTTACTGCGCCATCAGGACCCGCCTCTATGCCGCTGCGGGTCGGCTTTGACGGTGGTCCACCTTTCGTTGGCCTGTCCCCTTTTAACTGCACTCAGGCAGACGTTTGCGCTGCCTGATACGCTCCCTGCACTTTTAACAGATACCACTGCCATGGTAGGCTTAGTTTTGCGTTTTATTCGTGCAGGGGGCTTTTATCACTTGATCTAAGTGTTTGTCCTTATTTTGTGTTGAGGCTGGCCTTTGGCTTACGATTTTAGACTGGGTTTTTTTAGTGCGTTTTTTCGTGGTTGGCTTTACCTTTTTTGTCTCTATGGTCGGCCAACCACTGTCACACTCTGTGTGATTTTAATTCCTTTTGTCTGGTCTGAGTCTGTCTTGTCCTTTCTTGTCCTTTCTTGTCCTTTCTTGTCCTTTCTTGTCCTTTCTTGTCCTTTCTTGTCCTTTCTTGTCCTTTCTTGTCCTTTCTTGTCCTTTCTTGTCCTTTCTTGTCCTTTATTGTCCTTTATTGTCCTTTATTGTCCTTTATTGTCCTTTATTGTCCTTTATTGTCCTTTATTGTCCTTTATTGTCCTTTATTGTCCTTTATTGTCCTTTATTGTCCTTTATTGTCCTTTCTTGTCCTCTCTTGTCGTCTCTTGTCGTCTCTTGTCGTCTCTTGTCGTCTCTTGTCGTCTCTTGTCGTCTCTTGTCGTCTCTTGTCGTCTCTTGTCGTCTCTTGTCGTCTCTTGTCGTCTCTTGTCGTCTCTTGTCGTCTCTTGTCGTCTCTTGTCGTCTCTTGTCGTCTCTTGTCGTCTCTTGTCGTCTCTTGTCGTCTCTTGTCGTCTCTTGTCGTCTCTTGTCGTCTCTTGTCGTCTCTTGTCGTCTCTTGTCGTCTCTTGTCGTCTCTTGTCGTCTCTTGTCGTCTCTTGTCGTCTCTTGTCGTCTCTTGTCGTCTCTTGTCGTCTCTTGTCGTCTCTTGTCGTCTCTTGTCGTCTCTTGTCGTCTCTTGTCGTCTCTTGTCGTCTCTTGTCGTCTCTTGTCGTCTCTTGTCGTCTCTTGTCGTCTCTTGTCGTCTCCAATCCCACGAACCAACCTACACTGTGTCCCAGAGGTAGAGTAGCACGCTATTGAGTGAGGGGTCAATATGCTGTGGCACATCCGTGTAAGTTCAGCTTGTTGTAGTGCGGGCCGTTTTTCTCAAGACCTCGCGGCGCAGAAGAGGCGCCAGGGCTGCGCATCCGGCCGTCGCGCTGTACTGCCCCTGGAAGCTGCTGCCTGCCCCCGGGAGCAGGTCGTCGCTCCAGCCAGCAGACGAGGCCGCCAGCGCGGAACTGCCTCTGCCCGCGGGGCTCTGCCAGCCACCTGTCGTATCACGTCTCGGTCGGCAACGCTCACTCTGCCCTCGACCTAGGCTTCCCGTCACTTGTCACGTACCTCAGACGAGTAACGTTTCACAACTAGGTGGCATAAGTTAAGGGATGCCGATATGACACACACACACACACACACACACACACACACACACACACACACACACACACATGGCGGTGCCATCGCGTGCACGACGTATGAAAGGGCAGGGCACTGACGGAGCCCTCATTTATACGCATGTGAAAAGGTTTCTGACGTGATTGTGGCCGCACAACGGAAATTAACAGACTCTGAACGCGGAATAGTAAATGGAGCTTGACGCGTGGGACATTCAATTTCGGAAATCGGTAGCAAATTCAATATTCCGAGATCCACAGTGCCAAGAGCGTGCCAAGCATATTGCATTTCAGGAATTTACTTCTCACCAGGGACAATGCAGTGGCCGACGGCCTTCACTTACCGACAGAGAGCAGTGGCTTTCGCATAGAGTTGTCTTTGTTTCACAGTCTAGATTTCGAGCTTACGCAACAATCGTCAAACTTGCATGAAAGAAATAGCATCGTTGGAAAACATATATCAGATTACAAACAATCTTCTTGGCAGAACATCCGCTACTGAGAATTATAGCAGAGATTGAAAATACCGCTTCAGTTGTAAATTACTTTATTTTCACACGACCTGTTTCGGACTGTTATAAGCCCATCCCATAAGCTTATAACAGTCCGAAACAGGTCGTGTGAAAATAAGTTAGAACTGAAGCGGTATTTTCAACCTCTGATACATCAGATTATTTAACAAGTTAATTCATAAGTGTTAAAACATTTCTGCAACAAACACACACACTTGGTGATGGCATGTCGGGCAATTGTAGTGAAGCAATTATAGACGTTCACATCACGGCTTCACTGCATTCGTGAGACAAGCAAGTTCCAGCCTGTTCATGTATCGCTGATTATCTTCTCAGACGGGACAACTGTATAACCTGATACGTATCTTTCGACGATGACTTCAGTTTAACATAAGCCGAACGACCTTCTAAAACTTGAAAATTGCCGAAGTCAAGATAGTGAATTACACACATTATATAGAGAGAAATGATTTGTTCTCTGTGGAGTGAGGGACGAATACCATCGAAAATCACAGGAAAATGCCGCCCAACCGTAGGGGGAAGAGTTCGGCTTTCAGAAGCGTGACCGAGCGAGGTGGTGCAGTGGTTAGATACTAGACTCGCATTCGGGAGGACGAAGGTTCAATCCCGCGTCCGGCCATCCTGATTTAGGTTTTCCGTGCTTTCCCTAAATCGCTCCAGGCAAATGCCAGGATGGTTCCTTTCAAAGGGCACGGCCGACTTCCTTCCCCGTCCTTCCCTAATCCAATGAGACCGATAACCTCGCTGTCTGGTCTCCTTCCCCGAAACAACCAACCAACCAACCAACCAATCAGAAGCGTGAGATGGTGGTGGTGGTGGTGGTGTTGCATGACAGTGTTTGGGGAGGTCGCGTTCGCCGCTAACATAATTCCCGGGTGAAAGCGGACCGTGTTCACCTCAAGCACATTTGCCGGCGTATGGGAGTGTTTATCACAACGTTCACGAGTCCTTACAGGAGTGGAATTTGTCATGTCTGTGGGTACATAAGCAGTTGGATGACGTGAGGAAAGCAAAATGAATGAATGGTACAAGGCATAATCTGCAACGATATGCCGAGAAGTTTCCTGGACCGCACTGTTACTGGTGATGAAACGTAGATACTGCACTTCACGGTGGCATCGAAGCAGCAGAGCATGATGAGGAAACAGTCGGGTTCGCCTGTGACAAAAGATTCCGTTCATTGCCATCTGCTGGGAAAGCGGTGTTAACTGTCTTCCGAGACCTCTGGGAACCACTACTGCTAGATTTCATTCCACTGCGTGCAACCAGCAATGCCGCCGACAGTGTGTGTTCCGGTCACGTCAGTGGGCTGCAATGAGGAAGAAGGGCCCCGGGATTCCCCATGCGAACAACGTGGTTATCCTCCACGACAATGAGAGGCCACATGTGGCAATCAAAACTTCTAGCAAGCTCCGGAAGAGTCTGCATCACCCATCATACATGCCGGCCGTCACCCCCCTAATGACTTCCACGTTTTCGGTCCGCTGAAGAAATTCATAGCAGGACTGCGATTTACATGCAACGATGAAACCAAGACATCAGTCCCAGGGTGGTTCCACAGTGAACCGGACGAATTCTACCATACTGCATCCCACATGTAGTTCTGCGATTGGATAGCAGTCTGAACTGGTGTGCGGACTATGTAGGAAAAACAGTATAAGGTACGTTGAATAGTACGTATATCTGTAATTACCTGTGTATATATTATTTTGTCTAATAAAAATGGGAGCATAGACTTTTTTATTCGCTCTCGTTTGTAACATTAATACAGTAATAATTGATTTACATCCCTAAATAGGCAATTGCTTTAGCCCACGGGTGGGCAATCGGAGCAAACGTGCCGACCCGTGCAAGAAATGAGAGGGAGAGAGAGAGAGAGAGAGATGCAAGCTGCTTCATCTCCCAGTACCTACTGCAACCTACATCCTTCTGAATCTGCTTAGTGTACTCATCTCTCGGTCTCCCTCTACGATTTTTACCCTCCACGCTGCCCTCCAATGCTAAATTTGTGATCCCTTGGTGCCTCAAAACATGTCCTACCAACCGATCCCTTCTTCTAGTCAAGTTGTGCCACAAACTTCTCTTCTCCCCAATCCTATTCAATACCTCCTCATTAGTTACGTGATCTATCCACCTTATCTTCAGTATTCTTCTGTAGCACCACATTTCGAAAGCTTCTATTCTCTTCTTGTCCAAACTAGTTATAGTCCATGTTTCACTTCCATACATGGCTACACTCCAAACAAATACTTTCAAAAACGACTTCCTGATACATAAATCTATATTCGATGTTAACAAGTTTCTCTTCTTCAGAAACGCTTTCCTTGCCATTGCCAGTCTACATTTTATATCCTCTCTACTTAGACCATCATCAGTTATTTTACTTCCTAAATAGCAAAACTCCTTTACTACTTTAAGTGTCTCTTTTCCTAATCTAATTCCCTCAGCATCACCCGATTTAATTTGACTACATTCCATTATCCTCGTTTTGCTTTTGTTGATGTTCATCTTATATCCTCCTTTCAAGACACTGTCCATTCCGTTCAACTGCTCTTCCAAGTCCTTTGCCGTCTCTGACAGAATTACAATGTCATCGGCGAACCTCAAAGTTTTTACTTCGTCTCCATGGATTTTTAATACCTACTCCGAATTTTTCTTTCGTTTCCTTTACTGCTTGCTCAAAATACAGATTGAATAACATCGGGGAGAGGCTACAACCCTGTCTTACTCCCTTCCCAACCACTGCTTCCCTTTCATGTCCCTCGACTTTTATAACTGCCATCTGGCTTCTGTACAAATTGCAAACAGCCCTTCGCTCCCTGTATTTTACCCCTGCCATCTTTAGAATTTGAAAGAGTATTGCAGTCAACATTGTCAAAAGCTTTCTCTAAGTCTACAAATGCTAGAAACGTAGGTTTGCCTTTTCTTAATCTTTCTTCTAAGATAAGTCGTAAGGTCAGTATTGCCTCACGTGTTCCAACATTTCGACGGAATCCAAACTGATCGTCCCCGAGGTCTGCATCTACCAGTTTTTCCATTCGTCTGTAAAGAATTCGCGTTAGTATTTTGCAGCCGTGGCTTATTAAACTGATAGTTCGGTAATTTTCACATCTGTCAGCACCTGCTTTCTTTCGGCGAAATCCATGCCAAAACGATTGGAGTCGACACGTACGAAACGGGCCAGTGATAAGTGACACAAACCGAAATGCAAGCCGACATGTTACGTAGATAAAAGTTTGTGTCACGTGATAATGGTCTGGTAGACGTTATCACTAATTCTTTTTTACATAAATTTTTGTAAAACAGTATTTAAAACAGCAATTTCAAATATAAATACAAATTCTTACAGATAAGCAATACTTAAATACGAGTAGAAAGCGTAATCTTCGTGGACGTCTTCAGGCGTGACTTCATCAGAATAAATGTAATAACACGGCGCCTAAATGAGACATAGTCAGCAGAAAATGTTGTTAGAAGAAAAAATACTCAACCTGAACGAACTGATAATGATTAAATACTTAAAATTCCAAAAAATTGTAGTCCTGCATGGCATGGTAGTTTCGAAAGCATTGTGGTAGATGCACCGCAAATTTTCACTCAATGCATTCCGATGTAGTTTCGCTTCGTATTTTTTTTCATGCTTGCACATCTTATCTTTCTTCCCGTCTGCTAGATATGCTTGGAAAATGGGCTCTCTATGACATATTTCCCTTCAGTAAAGGTTTTTCACGAGTTTCGAGGTCCGGAAAATTGGACATGGTTTCTACATTATCTCTGCTACATTTATTCGGTAATCAGCATCTCATCCTTCTGACTTCATATTGTTTTCTGGATAATTTACTTATTGAACAGAGCCATATTAGACACACAAGAAAAAGTTTTGCTCGACCTTTGTTCCCACGATTGTAACTCGTAATGTTTGTTTGGTCATTATTTGTTAATACGAATCGGACTCGTCAAAGTTCGACAAGAAGTTAACACACTGAGTTTCTAACATTCTAGTGTAGTAGGTTCACTTCTCAGGTTTTCGGCTCTTGCCAGCCCTGTAACCGAAGTTTAATGTAGTCCCTTATCCTTTTTTTTTAAACGATGGCATTTACTTTTTATGTGTTACTGTCATTCTAAATTCACAGAACTTACTCCTGAAAAATGTTTTTCCAAATGTGACATGTTCCAAGGTACACATTTGGGGGAATAATGTCCAGCAGCATGACAACTCGTCATAGGTAAGCAATAAAAGCGGAGTGTGTCCGAAAATGCGTCGTAATACAATGACGCACGGAACAGAAATTAATTTTCTGTACTATAAGAGGCATTGCAAATCGTGTCGTACATTATTTACGTCTGCTCCTGAGCGAGGCTATGCGATGTGTACGTTCCTGTTATGAGACAGACGTTAAATTTTCAAATTTTCAAGTCGAATAACTAAGAATGTGAGAAAAAAACGGTGAAAAAACAACCAAGAGATCTAGAACATTTTTAACGCTGCAATGTCAACAAAAGTTGATTTATCCATTCCATTCGTCTCGCCTTACAATGTTAGTGTCAAGTGCTCTGAAACGTATAAACATGTGTGCGCCGTGAGTGATACGATGCGGGATGGGTGAATCAACGCCGGCGGTAACTAATTTTTTGCCCATTGCCCTTTGTGCTTACGTCGACTCACTTATCTTCAGATGACTTCGAAATTGAGAGGCGCAAGTAGAGGAGGAACAACAGTCACGACGCACTAGCCGGCTGGCGTTGGGTTTTTCCTAGACGGTGATAACAAACTAATTGTAACTCGTGGCCGTTAGCGCTGTCTCGATCGCAACTGTCGTTCTCTTCTAACTTCTGCTGAGATGTCAAACAACGCTAACGACTTACCGGTCAGCAACAGTTACATATTCACACAAAAGTCAATATCACTGCAACCCCACTTTGTTGTGTAAAATATATATAATGAATTCAAAATTTTTTTTTCCGATACATAGTAACAATTACACCGGCCCCTGAGTTAAGTGTGGCGGCGTCGAAGTACCGAGCGGTCTCCACGTGATTAATGCTTGATTGCTTTCATCTGATAGACTTTATGCCGTTGACTGCAGCAGCGCTGAAGAACGGAACCATCGGATCACCACAATATTTCATAAGATAATCCTGATATAACCAAAGTAATTTCTTCCTTCACGTAATCTAAGAATTTTGCATTCTCGCTTGTGATGTTGTTCCTGCAAATGGGAACAGAAAATTGAAAGTAATTCGTTAAATTAAAATCGTGAATCCACATTTACTGTGCGTATCCTGTAGGAAATTACAAGCATTTGCAACTATATGTACGAAATCCATTATCCGTCACGCCGTTTACGTGTGTCTGTTTTCAAAATATGCATCTAAATGTACGCATTAAATTCCTGAAAATTGGACACCTCATGTGGAGTAAGTTGGTTCAAATGGCTCTGAGCACTATGAGACTAAACTTCTGAGGTCATCAGTCGCCTAGAACTTAGAACTACTTAAACCTAACTAACCTAAGGACATCACACACATCCACTCCCGAGGCAGGATTCGAACCTGCGACCGGAGCGGTCGCTCGTCTCCAGACTGCAGCGCCCAGAACCGCACGGCCACTCCGGCCGGCGGAGTAAGTGAAATACCTCAGCATGTCTGTAGTGCCTCCATACAGTGAGAGAACTGATACGCGTGACATCACTTTAGATATCAAGAATGTTAATATCTATTTGCTTTAGTTAAATAGGTGTACTACCGTAGGTCATTCGCTTTTTTAAAATCATTTGTGGCACGTCCAAGCGAACTATATCAAATTTATAACCATGGAAATAAGTTTCTGCCTTGAGTGAACACACATTCCTCCTGTTTAATACGCAAAACATGTTTCGCGCTTCACGATCGTTAGTGGGTTCATTATTACCTTAGGATTACATACCGATGTTTCACTAGCTGTGTAACAGTTGCAGTACACACATCCACCGTGGTCGGATGATACCGGTAGACATTGCCTTTCAATGTGTCACACGAAGAGTCGTAACAAGGAATCAGATTGGGCGAATTTGTAGGAAAGTCCATCACTAGACCAGTAGATTTCGAATAATCGAACGAAATGAGTCCGAAGTATTCATCATGAAGGCGTAACACTTGTTCGGTACGACGTGGTCTACCCCATCGTGCATGCCAATCCTCCAACGCTATGTGGCGACAAATGGTTCCAAAATTGCAACGTAATGTTAACTAGTGATGGTTTCGCGCATAAAGAGAGGAGCCAGTAATAATTCTCCTGCATGCCGCAGCCCAAACAATAAACTTTGAAGAACACAGTGGTTTCGTTTCACACGATTGGGTTTTTAGGACCATCAAAATCGCTAGTTTTGCTTATTCTTGACTCCATTCAGGTGGAAGCCTTCTGTTGCACAGCCAATACAGGTATGGCCTGGTGGCTTGGATTTTGAATACAAACATGCGTTAATCTCTGTGAGAGTACTTTCTGCGCTTTGGAGTGCTTAAAACTAGCCTTTGCTGCAATTCTTACGAAGGATTTCCTTAGATTTCCTCCAGGATCACAGGACCCTGAGCCCAACATCCCCCGCTAGGTCATCAGATACGCTGGCTGTCGGTTGGAAGTTGCCAAAGAGCTTGAGGATGGTTTTCGCATCGGGTCGTTTTGGAGCATTCAGATGGTTCAAATGGCTCTGAGCACTATGGGACTTACCATCTGTGGTCATCAGTCCCCTAGAACTTAGAACTACTTAAACCTAACTAACCTAAGGACATCACACACATCCATGCCCGAGGCAGGATTCGAACCTGCGACCGTACCAGTCACGCGGTTCCGGACTGAGCGCCTTAACCGCGAGACCACCGCGGCCGGCCTTTGGAGCATTAAATCGTGTTTGAAACCTGCGCCTTGTTGCTGTAAGGCTGTTTCCTAACCTGTGGTATTTCTGTACCAGAAGAAACGGTCGGTGGAATGTAAGATTCCTCTCTCTTCCATTACGTACGCTACCCTTCTTTCACGTTTTAGGGGTGGAACTGATCACTGAGTTGCAGCGCTCTAATTATAGGCACTAAGTATTGCGAACACAACGCTATCTGCAAACTTTCCGAAGTAATTTGAAACACCAGTTTTTATTTATTTATTTATTTTTTGCTTCTTTCACAATAAACATACTGTTTTTGCACTCATCTATCGATCATAGTTTTAGAGAGATTTAATTTTGAAATCGGAGACACCTTCGCTGGACACCTTGTAGCATACACGCTACGCAGGGACTGCGGTGGCTAAGCTGTCATTTGTTTTTCCCGATTGCTAGGGCCCGAATAAAACTGCGGAAACGGAGAAACCGAGCGAGCCAGTGTCACCCCGGCCGTAAGGTTTTCCCAGCGAGTTCCCCTGGTAGCAGACGGCGGAATGAACAGTCCCGCAGCGCAGCGGTAGCGGCAGCGCTTTCGTAAGCAAGCCACACGTGTGAGGCCGCGCCTGTGCTGACGGGGCTCGCCGCCGTGTTTTGTTTACACCCCCCGCACGCAGCGGCCAGCGCCAGGCGCTCACCAGCACGACCGCGGGCCCTATCTAATGCACTGTGAAGGCTGGCAATGTCGCGGCACACAGTCTCGGAAAACCGAGGGGTGGCGAGATAAGGACGCAGCACAGAGGAGGTGTGAAAACTGACCAGTTAAAAAAAAAAAAAAAAAAAAAAAAAAAAAAAAAAAAAAAAACGGTTTAAGAATTAACTGGCAGGGGTACGTGAATTCTACCTCTCTCCTGTCTACGAGAATTCGTCTTTCTGATTACTCCACTGTAAAAAATCGATGGTGAAATAGTGTCATTTGGGCCCAGCACCATAAACAAACGACTGACACGGAATAGACGTCAATCGCTAATATTGTATACGTTGCAACGACGCGCTTGGTTTCCGCTGCTGCCGTCTACAGAACTAATTCATGTCAAGCAATGTAGTGCTTGATGGTGTTCTCCTTCAGTATTGTCGCGTCTCAAAGGTCGGCGAGCGCCTGCTAAAGCGGAGCGGCCCCTACATCGTCAAAAACATCCAGAATATTTCCCGGATGCGCAATAACATCAATCGTGTAGGAGTGAGATTGAGTGGTGGCGCAGTAGCTTTGACTACTTCAAAAACTGTGGGAATATATTTCACTGGCTGGAAATACTTGATAGTCTCTGGATAATATTGACAGCATCGTTGACACTCTAGAGTGCTATACA
This sequence comes from Schistocerca gregaria, assembly GCF_023897955.1. Lineage (NCBI taxonomy): Eukaryota > Metazoa > Arthropoda > Insecta > Orthoptera > Acrididae > Schistocerca > Schistocerca gregaria. The sequence goes on along the minus strand of NC_064926.1, from coordinate 422,985,066 downwards.
AGCCAAAGATAGGGTTTGTTGTGGTTTGGAAAATGCGCGCAAAACAAGACGAAAGAACATCACCATGGAAGTGCATGCAAATGTATAAATCATTGCTGGGATTGGGGGATGTTAGCGCAGAGTAGTACAAAAACAGAACTGCTACGAATGACGAGTTTTACGATGCTAATCTAAACTACGTCCGAACAGGTTGTAAGTAGGCTGTTTAGGTTTTTATGTTGGTAACGCCACGTAGTGCTCTGTATGAAAATCACTGATTGTGCAGTGTGCAGCCTGTGGCTATTGGCATTGTTGGAATATTTGCTATTGTAGTGTTGAGCAGTTGGATGTGAATAGCGCGTAGCGTTGCACAGTTGGAGGTGAGCCGCCAGCAGTGGTGGATGTGGGGAGAGAGAAGCCAAAGTTTTGACATGTTAATATGAGCGGACGAGCTGGGAGTCAGAAAAAGGAAATTTGCCAAACTGGATGTCACAAATTATATATGATAACTTTTGAACATTATTAAGGTAAATATATTGTTTGTTCTCTAAAAATCTTTCATTTGCTAACTATGCATATCGGTAGTTAGTGCCTTCAGAAGTTAGTCTTTTATTTAGCTGGCTGTATTGGCGCTCGCTGTATTGCAGTAGTTAGAGTAACAAAGATTTTTATGAGGTAAGTGATTCATGAAAGGTATAGGTTATTGTTAGTCAGGGCCATTCTTTTTTACCGATTGTTGAAATTCAGATTGCGTTGCGCTAAAAATATTGTGTGTCAGCTTGGTGTTGATCGGAATAAGTAAAGAGAGAAATGTCTGAGTACGTTTAGTTTTGCTCAGTTGTTTGAAAATCAAATAACGTAGAGGTTTACCAGCACATTCATTTATAATTTTCCAAAGGGGACGTTTTACGGTCTCTAAAGACCCAGAGGTACTGACCGACCGCCGTATCATCCTCAGCCTCTAGGCGTCCCTGGATGCGGATATGGAGGTGCGTGTGGTTAGCACACAACTCTCCCGGCCGTTGCCAGTTTTCGTGACCGCTCCTCAGTTTGACTCTCAAGGGTTGAGTGCAACCCGCTCGCCAACAGCGCTCGGCAGACTGGACGATCACCCATCCAAGTGCTAGCCAAGCCCGACAGCGCTTAACTTCGGTGATCTGACTGGAACCGGTGTTATCACTGCGGCAAGGCCGTTGGACCGATTCGTTGCTCAGAAAATATAGGAAACGGCCACGAAGGAAAATGCTAGTAAAAAATTTAACACAAAGCTACGAATAAAATTTATAGATACAGATTTATCTCTGACGATTCACTACGTACCACAATATAATTAGTTACTGCACTTATTACTGCATGATACGTTTTTATAATAATGTCTCAAATACAGTGAAGTGAAACTGTACCTGTAAAATTCCAAATCTCCGAAAGAATTGCCAGCAGCAAGGTATCGTAGCGTAATAGGGAAGCGATGACTTGGTGAAACTGCGTCGCTCACTGTTGCGCATGCGCAACACGAGTAGCAAGACGTAGCGGCAAACATCAGCCAATTCACTGTTGAGTGGAAAGCGGGCTTGTGTTGCATAGTTAGTAGCTCCACTTTTGACGTGGAGATACTAACATGGGCGGATTGCCTAGTGGAGAGGCGGTCCAGTGCCCGCAGCAGCGCTACAGTTGGATTAATTCATTCATTGTTCACACACCGTATTGTAACGTTAACTAATGAATGCTCTACATATTTAAATCGCGACCTGTAACACACTAAACACTAGTTGTCACAAAATTTGTGTGTTTCTTCAGGTCGCAACAATTTTTGGGTTATCACACTTCATTTTAGTTAATGTATCGAGTCAGATTCAATATTGTAACATCTGTACGTTCAAAGGAGAAGTTATTGACAACAACGTGCGTCCTACGCTGGAGCTAAAAACGCTGTAGAAAGAACGCTGTGGCCCCCGCAGACACGTCGGACGGCAACCTGCTCCACTTCCGCGTTCTGCAGGCTCATTGCCTTTCGTAAAATTTCGTCGTAGGTCGTCTCTTCGCAAAGTAAATCTCTTTACATTCAGATCTCCACTCCATTTTAACCTGAGTTCTAGACACGATGCACTGACTAACAGCGCCGAAACGCCTAACGGTACGCGTATGTAGGCGAGTTAATCGGCCGGCTAGAATTAGTACACGGTGAGATGAATTTGTTTGCGGAGCTGTGCGGCCCCAGGACTGACAGAATGACGTGGCGGGAAAAGGGGCTCCAGGCGGGCCACCTGCGGTAGCAAAGGACCGGATGCGGGGAAAATCCCGAAGCTGGGAATTCGGACGGCAGTTCCTCGCATGTCCTTTGTGCAGAAGATGCTCCAAGAAACGGCGGAGTGTCAGTCCGTCTTAAGGACGGCTAAATTCAAAGTTCCTCCATGGGATTTCTCAAAACGGTGATAACATTGCACTACAGCTCCAGTCCCTGAAAGCCACATCTGTATCTGTTTTGCTTATTGATTTACGATTTTTTACGTCTTTTTCATTGTACAAATATTTGTCAGAACATCATACTCTCCACATTTACACAGCAAATGAATGCAAGAATGACTACCTCGTATTTCTTTAGTCTTGGGTTTTTATTTACTGATTAGTTCACAAGTTTCCAGCAACTTTTAAAGTTGATAAAAGTGAGTAATCACTTACGTTAGCGGACACTATCTTTGTAAAAGAACGCCAAAATACCTTTCTGACAAATAGGTGTATATATAATTGTTTAAACAATAATTAACGACAATTAGTTCTCGTTTAAAGCGAGTGCACTTCCGAAAGAATACTAGCTTTCTTACTTACGGACAAACCTTTATTAATAATTAGTGTAATTATCTGAGTGTGATAGAATGTTTACAACATATCTTCATTTAATTATTCTCATAATATATTGGTTTAGTCTTGGGAGTGGTAAACTTCAATCACACTATGTCAGTACAGCTTGAGAACAATGTTATTTTTGGTGGGGTTGGCCGTCAGTCAGTGAGACATAGACGCTTCCGGAGTCCAGTGGAGACTGGTACTTCTACGGATGAAGAGCTCAAGGGAGAGTTTCTGGACACTTCGTACTGAGTGCTGGAACAAGGCGGACTGCCTATGTTAACGTGCGTGATTAAGTGGTGTGGGGGCCGAGCGAGGTGGCGCAATGGTTAGCACATTGGACTCGCATTCGGGACAACGACGGATCAATCCCGCGTCCTTCCATCCTGATTTAGGTTTTCCTTGATTTCCCTAAATATTTCCAGGCTAATGCCGGGACGGTTCCTTTGAAAGGACACGGCCGACTTCCTTCCCCGTCCTTCCCTAATTCGATGAGACCGATGACCTCGCTGTTCGGTCTCTTCCCCCACAAACAACCAAACAACAAGTGGTGTAGGGGATGGATTCTGGTGGTGAAAGGCTGCTAAAACACTCTAACTTTTGAAGGGACTCCAATTCACGAGAGATCTGAACGTGCTCTGCTTATACTACTGAACTGAGGACACACACTTTTCCTTGTATCTATCGTGTCAATTCGTGAATTATAATATTGAACCCTGAACTGTTTTGAGCTGATTGATATTTGGTATGCTGTGGTTTTTCACGAGTTTTTGATGCAGCGAATTAGCTGCGGGGCATGAAAGCAGACGGGCGCAGCTTGACCCTATGACTACATCGAGCTATTCTTAAACAGATCCGTGCATAGCTTCAGTACCTAAAGCATGAGTAACCACAGGTAAATACGCAAATGATTTGCTCGTATGGGATGCTGTTTGAAGGAGCAACTACGCCAGCATTAAACTTTAGGTACCGTCAGTATACATTTAGCTGTCTAAGAACTCATAAAATCAGGCTCTCTGGGATACAAACAGTAGAGTTACGCAGAATGTAGATTCCTATTTCGAATTATTCATATTATAGGAGTGACTGATGAACTATGTTTTCACTTTATTCGTAAATATTCGGGGTTTTTCAATTTTTCGACAGCTGTGACACCACCCAAATGTGGTAGGCAATACTATAGTAATGAAACTTCCTGACATTAAAACTGTGTCCCGGACCGAGAGTCGAACTCGGGACCTTTGCCTTTCGCGGGAAAGTGCTGTATCCTTTCTTTCAGGAGTGCTAGTCCTGCAAGGTTCGTAGGAGAGCTTCTGTAAAGTTTGGAAGGTAGGAGACCAGGTACCGCCGGAAGTAAAGCTGTGAGGACGGGGCGTGAGTCGTGCTCGGGTAGCTCAGATGGTAGAGCACTTGCCCGCGAAGGGCGAAGATCACGAGTTCGAGTCTCGGTCCGGCACACAGTTTTAATTTGCCAGGAAGTGCAGATCAGCGCACACTCCGCTGCAGAGTCAAAATCTCACTCTAAACACTATAGTAAGCTGCAGTACAGAAACTTCCATTCAGTTTAGTGTGTACCTGCCAGTGGGCGTCAATAGTGCAAAAAAAGGCACGTGGTGGGTTTTTAAGGGGACAGAAGTAACGAAACTGCGCAGTGTGACATTTTTTGGTGAGAGATAAACTTACGAAACCACTGTGAGCACCCTAAGAAAACATCTATAGCGAAGGTATTCAACAATAAATTTATCGATCACAATTATCGTTGTACTCCATCAAGCACGAAACAGAAGACGCTATTTTCCAGATGTTACTTGAGGAGGAGAAAATTAATACACTGTACATAAATTTAAATCAAAGTTAAAAGTGACTGCCTTAACCACATGAAATGTATAGCAAAAATTGCTATAACAATGGCATCCATTTCGCTGGTACTTTACGTTCTACATTAATAGATTTCCGGAATCTGTTACCTGCCTTTAAATGGAACGTAGCAACTTATTACAGGTAATTATTGGTTTATGCCGCCTATAAGCTGTGCCGGCTATCAGTGACGTGCATGCTTTACAGTGAGGCTGTGCCGCATACGTAAATACAGCGCGGCGACACCCGTTTTAAGTAGTAACGAAATGAGGCACTGACCGCGCGCGCACACTCGTAAAGGATCACACAGTGATCCCTGTGGTTCCTACCAGTCCTGAGGCGTACAGACGGTTTCACCTGCAGTATATGGAAGACGTCCCTGCAAACTCTGTGCACCTTTAGTTCTTACCGAGGCGAAGTCGGATCCGTTACGTGCAGAATCGGTTCCAAAGACGGACAAACCAGCTATTAAGCAGGTGGTCATAACGTTTTGGTTAATCAATGTAATTGCTCTCATAATATGTATGCCATAGTGTAAATACCTAAAGTAAGGCACACAGCATATCCCACCGACGACAGTAACGCCCACTTCACTCCTCACCCTGAAACTTGCATTCAGTACTTGGGGTTCTCCTTCGGTTTTATGTCTCCCTAGTGTTGTACGTGAACAGCGGTACACCCATGTGTGGGTATGTATACTGACAAAGCAATAGTTGCAAATACGGAAATAGTGTGGTGCGGTTGCCGTCGTTGAAGGAACAGCTCAGCACAGGGTCGTTGCTCGGCCCTTTAATTGCATTCAATGAATCTGGAGACGAGGTGGGTATCGACCAACTTTTTCAGGCTTCCTACAGGGAAGTACCATTTGGGAAAAAGCTGAACAGTCGGGCAGATCTTGATGCGGTTTCACAGCGTGAAAGGACTGGAAATTCACTTTTAATGTTCAGAATATTGAGTACTTCACAGAAGGATAAAAATGAATCCTGTGACTATAGTGTGAACGTGACACATCGCCATCTCTCAAAAATACTCGGAAGTAACAATTTGTGGATACAGGCTCAGCAGTGGATGAAGCAGGTGACAGACATGGAGCCATTGATAGGATTCTTCTAAAATGCTCGTAGAATACGGAGGACACTGTTTTTAAAAAAGATTCCCACGCTCCATTATAGAATACTGCTTAAGTGTGTGGCCACGCGTACGAGACAGGTCTAATTGGGGAGGGTAACACAAGGTGCCGCAGGTTGTTCGACACTCTGGCGAGTATCACTAGGAAGCGGAGAAACCTGAAGAGTAGGGTATTGTATTGTATTGTATGGTAACCGGGGACCTACAAACGACGCAGAGGCTCCGTCCCCGCCGCAGCCGCAGTGGTCCACAACCCCACCACGACTACCGCAGTCCACTTCACCCCTCCGCCGCCCCATACCGAACCAAGGGTTACTGTGCGGTTCGGCTTCCGGTGCCCCCCTCCCCTTCCCCAGGGAACGTCTCACACCAGACGAGTGCAACCCCTATGTTTGCGTGGTAGAGTAATGGTAGTGTACGCGTACGTGGAGGAATTGTTTGCTCAGCAATCGCCGACATAGTGTAACTAGGCGGAATAAGGGGAACCAGCCTGCATTTGCCGAGGCCGATGGAAAACCGCCTAAAAACCATCCAGAGACTCGCCGATATACTGGACCTCGACACACATCCGCCGAGCGGATTCCTGCCGGGGACCAGGCGCTCCTTCCTGCCCGAAAAGCCGTGCGTTAGACAGAACGGCTAACCGGGCGGGCAACCTGAAGTGACGCACTCTTGAGGGTGGCCAGTAACTATTCTGCTAAATGCAACACACAGAGGTTCAAGAACGAGCATTAAGTAAGAAATCTAGGAACGTTAAATCCACTATGTATGGCAAAGACGCAAGATTAATTAAACTGCACGTCGAGGCATTTAAGCGATGGTCAGTGAAGTGCTCAGTAAGCCACTGGAATGTGAAGAAACTTTAATATGTGATGAGATCGGAAGTACCCCCCACACCTCCATAAACCGTATTTAAAAATGTCGGGTTCTGGTACGATATGTGCACGACCTGTCACTCGGCTGATACGTGTGCCAATTTTTACCTTACAAGTATCTAGTGGTCGCCGTTCTTAAAGCTGTTTACTGTAGTGGAACTGCTATCTAGTGCCAACAGCCCGTGACGGGTGACTCACCTTTTATAGTGGGCGGGTGCTTCAAGAGAGCTCCGATCTAACCAAGATACTAAAACGACATACTTAGATTTGCGATAACTTCTCTGTATTATGATGTTAATGTTTCCACTTCATTCACAATTTAGGCTGAAAAATAACTATGGTAATTCGATCTCAACATAGAACATGAATTCATGTACTGATTTGACATGCCAGAATGACTGTTTTTATAAAAAGTTAAAACCTTCTGGGTTGTTAAGCCGCGTCATATTTCCTTCTAATCGACGTTTTCGACCCCTCAGTTGGGATCTTACTCAGGATGTTTCGGGGTCGACTACTGCTAGAACAATTGAAAGAAAAAAGCCCTCAGTCACTATTTTTAACGAATTAACCGGGTTTCAGCACTGCTAGGAGTGTCTTCCTCAGAATTTAAATTTGCAACCTGTAACCGTGTAACTAACGAGTAGCCCTTAGTGGCTCGCCATCACAATTTTTTATCTTAAATATCTTTGTGACTAATGCACTATTGGCATATTTATTATTTTATAAATGACATAAGTACTGCCAGTCTTTCACGATGATTCTGTATTTATACTCTGTATCATACGATTTTAGTTCTAATTCTGTGACCATGTTATAGACCATTCCTCGATTTAAATTCTGAGGAAGACACTCCTAGCAGCGTTGAAACCATGTTAATTCGTTAAAAATAGTGACAGACCTTTTGTCTTTCAATTGTGACTCTTCACGCTCTCTGAACGTGCAGCCATGTGCAAAAAAATACTGCTAGAACACTTTCAGATGCCACTGCCGCGTTCTCTTATAAAGAGGAGTGCTCCGGCGTTAGTGCTCGAGAAGTGGGAGTATCGGTTAAAATTCTTGTGGGTACCGTTGGTAGGCCATCGTCATAGGCTAACACCCCGCGCTGATGCAGAAGAGGGGACGTTATTGGCTAAACTCTTGCGGATACTACTGGGAGCCCATCGTCATTGGACAGAAATGCAATATTCCACAATCAGGCTGGAGAAGGGTTATTGGTTGAAATTCCTCCTACTGCTAATGGTTGGCCAGCAGCATTGACTAGATGCGAAACGGATAGAGCAAGAGGGGTGGGGGGGGGGGGAATTGTTTACCCAAAGTATTATTGTCCACCGAGGTGACTTGCAGCGCGTTGTTTATATTGCTCGCACACCGCGGCCGCATACTCACTTCCCTGATGGCGGGGACACACGATGCCGGAAGCCTATATTGAAATTACGTGCATTCTTGGAAATTTCAACCGCTTGGCGCACCTTTCTTCTATAAAAGTTGGATTCCTTAGCGAGCACTCATGCGTTATTAAAATCGATGTCAGAGGCACACTTCTCATAAAGTTTCGCTACTGCCGATTTTACACTTTGTTTCGTTCTTGGTTTGTTCTGGCGTTGATACTATCGCGCGCGTCCTTTGTTCCGAGACACTCCGAAGCATGGGGCAGGTGGAGACGGTCGTTCACCATCTAGCTTCGTCGATATTCGGAGCTGACATCTTTGACATCCATCGGCACATGTGGCAAACCACAGCGTGCACAGTGGGATGTTCCACACTGAGCAACTACCTACATAATACAATTAATAAAATGTTCCGGGCTATTGTGCCGTGGTCAAGTGGATTTAGCATTCAAACCCAATGCTTTTTCCCCAATTTTCTTAAGACACTTCTCAAGTGATAGCGTAGCTTCTTTGTGTATTTGATTCATACTGTGGCTCGCAGTGTGTGAATCTTAACAGTCCATTGTGGGAGTGGCTGGACACTGATGCCTCCTCTGCCTACACTGGAGTTGGTGGTCCAGCACGGTCCTCACCCTACCTGCTCTTTTACTCTTCTTGCTCCCTCTCGCGGGGTCTGTTAGACTTTTGTCTCTGTTTTCTTCTTTTGCTCTGTCCCTGTTGCTAGTCTTTCAAAGGCAGTCTCTGAGTGGAGTACCTATGATAAGTGGCGGGAAGGGATGGTGGAGGGGGGGGGGGGGGGGTTAAAAATGGTTCAAATGGCTCTGAGCACTATGGGACTTGAGTTCTGAGGTCATCAGTCGCCTAGAACTTAGAACTACTTAAACCTAACTAACCTAAGGACATCACACACATCCATGCCCGAGGCAGGATTCGAACCTGCGACCGCAGTGGTCGCGCTGTTCCAGACTGTAGCGCCTAGAACCGCTCGGCCACTCCGGCAAGGACTATTCTTAACGGTTAGAACTGCTACCTGCTTCAAACAGGAGGATTCGGTCCCATCATTTTTCAGACTCTTGCTGGTTTGTGAGGGCTCGGTACGATTTTTCTGACCTCGGGAGGATTCAGGGCTGCGCCCAACCAATCTGACAGAGGGTGTGAATCTGACAGAGGGTGTGAATCGGACACACAAAGGAACTAAGATACCCTCTAAAATGTGTTCTGCAGATGGAACGAAATGGGTTTAAATGTTAAATCCATTCGACCACAGTATAACAACCCAGAATACTTTATTAACTGTGATACTTTCGGCCCTGAAAGTTCACATTTTAAACTACTTAAATAACGTATCCGGTTTGCAGGAATTCCTTTCGTCGGCCTGAGAGTGGTCAGAAGTGAAATATTTTGTTCCGTAGAATCTACGTGTTAAACCAAAAGACCTCATACCGGTATAGAGACAGGTGTTGCAGAACCCGGTGCTCCCGATCCCGAGTCCATTTGTCGAAGCCAGTATGAGTGCGACTGGAATAGTTGGCACTAGCAGGCGTGAGCCACACAAAAAGTAAAGAACGAATTTCGAAGAACGTGCACGTCGGAATGAGGGCTTGAGTGATGCGGTGGAGTGCGGGGCGGAACGGAAGTGGTGATGGTACGACCGGCGGGCCCAAATGATGTGCCGCCCGCACGGCGGTCCGGTCCGGTCGATAGCGCGCGCTCTTATCTGGACGCGCTGGGGCCAGCTTTACGGCCTCCGGCACTTCTCTCCCCAATTTGGAGAGAACGCGCCGATGGCTACGAGTGGCGAGGTCCACTGCCGTTCCGCTGTTTCACTCGCCGTCGTAACGCACAGCGGCAGTAACGAGTTAGTTGGAGGGCGTCAACTGCTACAGACGTCCACGCAATAGTGGTAATGATACAGCTTGAAAGGTTCTCGGACGTAGCGTCGGATCTTACTGAGTAAACTGCACAATATTGCTACGAGGCGACTGCTAGTCATCGTCACTTGCGACTGTGGCTGGCTCTTGCGACTCGCCAGTTCACAAAAGCGCAGGTACCAACATGTGTGACTACAACATCCGAACAGTGTGCGCTGTAATTAACATGTGGCAGCTTAACTTCATAAATGAGCTCATGTGTTAATGTGGAACTCATTAACGCTCAAAAAAAAAGGTTCCAGGTTTGACTACCAGGTGCAGATCTGGCGCTGTGAATGCAGGGAAACGTACACCCCTGGCCATTAAAATTGCTACACTACGAAGATGACGTGCTACAGACACGAAATTTAACCGACAGGAAGAAGAAACTGTGATGCGCAAATGATTAGCTTTTCAGACCATTCACATAACGTTGGCGCCGGTGGCGAAACCTACAACGTGCTGGCATGAGGAAAATTTCCAACCGGTTTCTCATACACAAACGGCAGTTGACCGGCGTTGCCTGGTGAAACATTGTTGTGATGCCTCTTGTAAGGAGGAGAAATTTGTACCATCACGTTTCAGACTTTGATAAAGGTCGGATTGTAGCCTATCGATATTGTGGTTTATCGTATCGCGACATTGCTGCTCGCTTTGGTCGAGATCCAACGACTGTTAGCAGAATATGGAATCGGTGGGTTCAGGAGGGTAATACGGAACGCCGTGCTGGATCCCAACGGCCTCGTATCACTAACAGTCGAGATGACAGGCATCTTATCCGCATGACTGTAACGGATCGTGCAGCCACGTCTCGATCCCTGAGTCAACAGATGGGGACGTTTGCAAGACAACAACCATCTGCACGAACAGTTCGACGACGTTTGCAGCAGCATTGACTATCAGCTCGGAGACCGTGTCTGCGGTTACCCTTGACGCTGCATCACAGACAGGAGGGCCTGCGATGGTGTACTCAACGACGAACCTGGGTGCACGAATGGCAAAACGTCATTTTTTCGGATTAATCCTGGTTCTGTTTACAGCACCATGACGGTCGCATCCGTGTTTGGCGACATCGCGGTGAACGCACATTGGAAGCGTGTATTCGTCATCACCATACTGGCATATCACCCGGCGTGATGGTATGGGGTGCAATTGGTTACACGTCTCGGCCACTTCTCGTTCGCATTGACGGCACTTTGAACAGTGGACGTTACATTTCAGATGTTACGACCTGTGGCTCCCCCCTCCATTCGATCCCTCTGAAACCCTACATTTCAGCAGGATAATGCACGACCACATGTTGCAGGTCCTGTACGGGCCTTTCTGGATACAGAAAATGTTCGACTGCTGCCCTGGCCAGCACATTCTCCAGATCTCTCACCAATTGAAAACGTCTGGTCAATGGTGACCGAGCAACTGGCTCGTCACAATACGCCAGTCACTACTCTTGATGAACTGTGGTATCGTGTTGAAGCTGCATGGGCAGCTGTACATGTACACGCCATCCAAGCTCTATTTGACTCAATGCCCAGCCGTATCAAGGCCGTTATTACGGCCGGAGGTGGTTGCCCTGAGTACTGATTTCTCAGGATCTATGCACCCAAATTGCGTGAAAATGTAATCACATGTCACTTCTAGTATAATATATTTGTCCAATGAATACCCGTTTATCATCTGCATTTCTTCTTAGTGTAGCAATTTTAATGGCCAGTAGTGCAGAACCGTGCTATCGAATTACACCGTAACGCTACGTGATGTCACCGAAATGTGTCTCGGAGGCCCCCTCGTCACATGTTGACATCAAGGGCACGATGTGCCGATTGTATGACTGACAGTTCTACGTCTGTTCCGTAGCAGCGTCCGTCGTGCGAGATGCCAGCTAGGCGCTTCTCCCGGTATACTGCAGTGGTACTGTGTCACAGACCAGATGGGGCTCGGGACGTTGGTGCCCGCAGAACGGCGCGCGACGCCCGTCGAGGCCAGCGCCTTGTCCGGCGCTCCCGGAACACAACAGCCGCCGTGACCTCGCGACACGGAGTTCCGGTTCCGCTTAGGCCTACACTGTTCTGCTTCAATGCGCAGCCTTTATGATCTGTACCTCGCTTGCCTGCAACACGTCGGCTGACATTAATAGGCTGCAAGTGGCGGTGCACTCCACTCGTATTCGGAAGTGACGCGTTTCGGATCACCGGCCCTCTATACAGGCTAAATTTTTCATGTACTCTTTAGCCTAGGATATAAATTCGCCTTCAAACTCCGCAACAGAACAATGAAAGAAATGACTGTCAACAGCGTATCAGAAACTTATAAGACCATTGAGAACAGCGTGCAGGCCACAGCAACATACACTGAAGCGCCAAAGAGACTGGTATATGCATACGTATACAAATACAGGTATACGTAGGCAGGAAGAATACGGCGGTGCGGCCGGCAGCGCCTGTATAAGACAAGAAGTGTCACGCGCAGTTGTTAGATCGGTTACTGTAGCAACAATGGCAGTTTACCAAGATTTAAGTGACATTGGACGTTGTGTTATAGTCGGAACATGAGCGATGGGACACAGCATCTCAGAGGTAGCAATGAAATGGATGATTTTCCAGCACGACCATTTCACGAGTTTACCGTGTATATGAATAATCCGGTAAAACATCAAATCTCCGACATCGCTGCGGCCGGAAAAAAATCCTTCAAGAACGGGACCAACGACGACTGAAGAGAATCGTTCAACGTGACAAAAACGGCAACCCTTCTGAAAACTGTTGAAGATACCAATGCTGGGAGTGCGAACCATTCAGTGAAACACCATCGATAACGGCTTTCGAAGCCAAAGGCCCACTCGTGTACCCAAGATGACTGCACGACACAAAGCTTTATGTCTCGCCTCGGCCCGTCAACACCGACATTGGACTATTGATGAATGGAAATATGTTACCTGATAGGACGAGTCTTGTTTAAAAAAGTATCGAACGGATGAACTTACATGTATATGTACACAACCTCATGAATCCACGGACCCTGCACCGAGCGAGGTGGCGCAGTGGTTAGCACACTGGACTCGCATTCGGGAGGACGACGGTTCAATCCCGTAGCCGGCCATCCTGATTTAGGTTTTCCGTGATTTCCCTAAATCGCTTCAGGCAAATGCCGGGATGGTTCCTTTGAAAGGGCACGGCCGATTTCCTTCCCCATCCTTCCCTCACCCGAGCTTGCGCTCCGTCTCTAATGACCTAGTTGTCGACGGGACTTTAAACACTAATCTCCTCCTCCTCCTCCTCCTCCTCCTCCTCCATTGACCCTGCATGTCAGCAGGGGACTCTTGAGGCTGGTGGAGGCTCTGTAAGGATGTGGGGCGTGTGCAGTTGGAGGGATATGTGTTACCTGATACCTCTAGATACGGTGGTGACCGGTGACACGTACTTTAGCATCCTGTCTGATCACTTGCATCCATGTCCATTGCGCAGTCCGACGGACTTGGGCAATTCCAGGAGGACAATGCAGAGTGGCTCTAGGAACACTCTTCTGAGTTTAAACATTTCCGCTAGCCACCAAACTCAGCAGACGTGAACAATATTGAACATATCTCGGATGCCTTGCAACGTGCTGTTCAGTCCAGATCTCCACCTATTCGTACTCGTACGGATTTATGAACAGTCCTGGAGGATTCGTGGTGTCAGTTCTTCCAGCGCTACTTCAGAAGTTAGTGAGAGTCAAACTGTTCAGTTTTTGAATTTTCTTTTTGAAATTATTCTGAGTAACTTCAATTCGGTTTTCCAGCATCTTGGACGGTACTTTGCACAAAAGGTGCAGTATCTTTTAGCAGATTCAAAAAGCTTCAATTTTCAGCAACTTGAAAAGGTTGTGCATCGTTACAAGCCACGTACAGAATTCCCTTACACGAACGTACACCTTTTCCTTTTTTTTCTGAAGTATACTTTGAGGTGTTTCGTGAATTTGGACTCAATGTTGGTTAAAGAATGTTTCAAGATATTTAATCTGAAATACTACTTTTACCTTACTCTCTGTTCGTAAAAACAGTGCTTCTGATTCCCCCAGAGACGACATTTAATAAGTCGCACATGACTTGCATTGGTGTCGTTATGAGGTACGTTCAGAAAAAGATCTGGGTTAAAGAACTTTCACTAGTTAAGATCGTATTTTTATTCTTTTCCGACAACCGGTTTCGACAGATAAACTGTCATCTTCTAGCGTTCAATTTTTTTTTGTTACAAAAGGTGTTCGTTGATAATTAGAACCTCATGCCATGTCGAGATAATGGCGAATTAAATATAGCATATTACACAAACGTTTGTCAGAAATGAAACATTTAGAGTTACACAATTTAGAACTAGTACACATGGGCATGTCTGTGTACGTAGACGAGGTACATGGTACAAGTAAGATGGATCATCAATGAATGCAACATGCCAAGTAAACGTTAAAAGATGTGCAAATGAGTATTATATAGTACACTGTAATTTTTGATCGTTAAGAAACGTCTGTGAGCGCTACGTATACGGACATGACCATGTGCACAGGGTGTAAATTGTGTAACGTAAATATTTTCACTGGGCAACCTTTGTATAATGTGCTAGATTTTATCCACCGTTATGACAACATGGCACATCTCTCGAAGCCGGTGGTCGGAAATGAATAATAATTTATGCGATCTTGGCTATAGGAAGCTTTTTTTATCAAGTAAAATAGACCTACCCTTCCAAGAAATTCAAGAACAAGAGTTTAGACAAATAACTGAGTGGTAAAAAGTAGCCGTATTTTTTACCAATATCGAAGGTCGATATTTTGTAACATCCATGATAAAAGGGTTTCAAAGAGGAGTATGAATATCGAAACATCGATGTTACAACAAAAAAACCTCAATATTTGGAAAAATAGCGATCATCAAATATACCTAATGCAGGGTACTGGTGGTGCATCAGCTAGACCTCTCCAACCAGTGAGGAAGCAGCGTTGCTACAAATACTGCAGCACTTCCCAGAATCAAGCTACAATTTGACGTCAGAGTGTAGTAAATCCTTGAACAAAGAGTTGTTTAGTGCACGTAACAATCACTATTCAGTCTTACCATAATCTTCAAACACATCCCTTATGATATTTATGCGTCTGTCCCGTCGTCGATGCTGCATTCGTAGTAAACCTACGTGAAGGTGTAGAGAAGCGTATATTCTACAGTAAAAACATTGACTTATAAAATTTGTGCCGCGAGATAACGTGAAACTGGCTGAAATGTGGTGAAGGCTGCCAACATAGCAAAGCAAAAGAACGCTGTCAAGGCCGCGACAGCAGAACTGGTGTAAGCAGTTTGGCGAAGGTCAGAAGGCAGTGACTGACGAATCGCACGGCACGTTATTGCAGCTGCCGTATGTGGTGCGTAATCAACTACCATAGTGGATAATATCGGAAGCTACGGAAAGCTTTTTGACGAAGGTGGGGCTGTATGTAGAGAAGTCTCAGTGCTAGAAATTTGTAGTGAATTGCAGGAAGACCTTCGGAACACCGACGATGGTGCAGGAACGGACAGTTGACTCTTGAACAGCTGCGACGTAATGCCCTTAGATGGAAAGATCACTTACGTTTTGACTATAGGATTGTCGAACAATCACTGGAATCCGTCAAACGCTTTAAATTTGTGGGTGGTTGAGTACCGAGCGATTTAAAGTGGAGCAGCAGCATAAAACTAGTCACAGAAAAGGCAGATGCCAGACCAAGTTTCGTAGTTCCGTCTGTAGTGATTTTAATGCACACAGTGTGTTTCGGGGCTCTGCCACGGATTGCCCCAGAACTAGAGCAAATGAGAGCCTTCTGTCCACATGTGAGAGTTCATTGAACAAGGGGAAGAGCACACATTTCAGCACTGCATCAAGTTTGTTCACTCTGTCTCTCTCTCTCCCCAGGTCTTGCACTCGCCGCTCAAGGGAAAGAGCTCGATGATTTACACTAAAGTGACCACTTCCTGATCTGGATTCACCTGCCATACAGTGGGGCCCGGAAGAAAACCGACGTGATGGCTGCTCAGTGCAAAGTATGGATGCCTTGCAGCCAACTTGTTGTGTTTCAGCACGGTAACAGCGTCTAGGTGTGGGTGGATCACATTACCCAAATGCCCCACCACGCTGCTGAAGCATCCAGTCCGGAGACTTCAGTCCTGCTTTAGTATCAGCTTGCACCTTGCCTCTCTGCAATCAGGAGCATGCGGGCGGCTGTGCCGAGGCTCAAGTGCCGGACAACTGCACAGAACCTCGCAGCTTTTTGGATATCGAAGGAGAAACATCGCCGAATTATTAGTAAGAGCAAGAAGATATCACAGAAATAGTTCCTGACCACCATAAACTGTTCCGCTAAGAGTACTGAACTTAGAGAGAAAATCAGAACGACCTCTGGGAGAGGATGGATGTGCCCCGTGGCTGCTGTGGTGTGGAATGGAAGTCTCCAGATCGACCCGCAGGAGAAAACTCGAACTACAGCGGTCTACTTTGCCACAGACAGCCATTGCCAGTCAGGATTCAGCTTTGGGTTGGGTTGTTTTGGGAGAACAGACCGAACTGCGAGGTCATCGGTTTCATTGGATTAGGGAAGGACGGGGAAAGGAGTCGGCCGTGCTCTTTCAAAGTAACCATGCCAGTATTTGCCTGGAGCGATCACGGATAGCCTAAATCAGGATGGCCGGTCGCTAGATTGGACCGTTGTCCTCCCGAATGGGAGTTCAGTGTGCTAACCACTGCGCCACCCCGCTTGGTGATTCAGCTTTCCCACACTAAAGAGTAGCTGCTGTGAGAGGGGCAGTTCAGACTTGTTCCACCACTCCTGAAGAATTCAAATACCCATTCTCCATCCTCGAGCTGGCTCCTGCGTTTTCCGCAGCTCGTGACATGTCACCTGGTCGCGATAGGCTCCATTATACAAAAATGGGCAGAACAAAGAAGTCCTTCTCGCCCTTATTAACTTCATTTGCACGTCATGTCACTTTCTAGCGCGTGCTGAGAGGCAATTTTAATTCCACTTTCACGACCCGGGAGGGAAGCTTCTACTCCCATAGTTGCAGTACTGTTGTCCTCATTAGCTGCGTGGGAAAGGGCTCGGACAGGATGGTCAACCGCCGCCTTGTCTGGGTCTTAAAATCCAGGCAGCTTCTTTGTTGATTTCAATGTGGATTCAATAGGCATTAAGGCGTTACTTTGATAACCTTGCCCTCCGGGAAGCGTCTATCCAATAGTCTTTCCTACGCCGGCATCACCTTCTGGGTGTACTTTCCGAAGTGTCAATATCATGCTGTTGCTTCAAATCCAAAGTGATGTTTTGGTGAGAATTGATTTATTGAGTGTCGAAGTAAGTATGTTGCTAAAAAGATTGTTCCAATTATTACATGGAGTCCATGGAATTCTGTTGCAATAAAGAATGTTGACCCCCAAGGCATTCTACCCTCGGCAAGTACACGAATGGGATTTTCGAAAATGCCTTAACATGTCTACCGTCCTTCCTGTCACCACGCTGTTTTCGATATCCGATCGGTGACATTCTCTCTCATCAGTTTGAGCAAGAGAACGATGCTCCTCAACATACTGTTTTAAGTATGACGTCAGTAGTTAAATCTCTTGGCCAGAGTTCTTTCGTTGCTGACTTCTCTGCCTTTTTCTTTATTTCATCCTCCAGCCGTGCATGAACGACCTGTCAGCTGCAGCTAACTCTTCGGCGGTTTGATGGATGGGCGGAAAAGAGGTGTTTCAAATTCTCATTCTAGAAGTCTATGTACGTTCTTTTTACCTTTCACGTTGTTTTTTGAACTTTCCTAAATTCATTATGAGAGACCTGTTGATGATTTTAAAGACACATTGAGGCCTCTCATTTGACTAGAGACTTCCAGGATTGCCACACCTTAGGGACCTGAAAAGGCGGTCCCTAAAAGCTCTTTTCATCTAAAAAATGTTAGTCCACAGTTTATGGAGGGCAGACCGAACGTGTCCGCTCCAATTATACAGGGACGTCGTGCAATCTCTGCTTCATTACGCGTGTACGGGTACGGGTCTCAATGACATTCTTACTTCAGTGTCGGACGTTGTGTACCATAAAGGAATCGGGCTGGCCAGTGGGGTCTCTCGAACCAGTCCCACAACGAGCCTTCGAGCTGAGAGGAGTGAGAAAATTCTTCACGATGCGACACGTGTATAAACCGTCCCCATACCGGCATCTGCACACAATACCACTGCTTGGCTGCCAATGGGAAGGCTTCTCATACTCTACACAAAGGCGAGACCTATGGGATTTGCACGGATTGCCTTACAGAGATGGGCCTGGCTCGTTTTAACGTTATACACGAAGGTTGGATAAAATCTCCTCATTGGTTCCTCTAAAGGCCCAGAATTATTTTAAAGGAAACGAATTTTAAGAAAGATTGCGCTGAATATTTTGTCTCGGTTTTCTGACACTATAGATAGGCATGACGGGTTTAAACTTGCGTACATTAATGGCTTCGTTTTTCGCGACCGTGTCTTCAGGATTTGCCTTTCTAGCGACAGTTGTACCTATCCTGAAGGAACTGGAACAGTTGATGCGTCTTCAGAATGAACAGTTTTTCCATCTGCTCCGATTCTGTTAATGCTACTAATCGTTGCGGCACGTGTACGCTGCAGAGAAAATGGTCCATTAACCCATGGCCAACTGTACGCCCTACAGCGGCGCGGTAAGCAGTTATTAATCTGTTGCGTACCAGTGCACGTGGTAATTTGGGGAAATGAACAAGCAGACATAGCCGCTAAGATCTGCCTAATGTGACATTCCCATACAGGCTATCACTTGGCTGGTGAATCGGAGATCCATGTAGTTGAGGGAGGAGGAGAGGCTGGCAGTGACAGACAATAAAGCTGCAGTTGGTGGAGGCATTCACCCGAAAACACTTGGAAACTTGTGGTAGGGTCTTATGGGACCCAATTGCTGAGGTCATCGGTCCCTAAGCTGACACACTACTTAATTTAACTTTAACTTACGCTAAGGACGACACACACACACACACACACACACACATACACATACACACACACACACACACACACAATGTGCGCGGGAGGATCAGAACCTCCGACGGGGGAGCCGCATGGACCGTGACAAGACGCCCAAGACTGCGCGGCTAACCCGCGCGGCGCATCCACCCGACCGAAGCGTTCTACATGCGGGTCACTCCAGCGGTATGAAGTGGCCCTGACCCGCCTCCAAACAGGACACTGTATCCTAGTGCATAGCTTTTTACCTCGGCGAGAGGCTCCCACAGTTTGCGATGCTTGCGGCGTTCAAATCACTATACGCCACATATCAAGTGAGTGCTTTCACTGGTGTGTTAGCGGGCAGAAGCAAATATAGGTGGGTAAGTGCCTTCTATTTTAGGCCATGACAAAACAAGCTAAAATTTTGTGAAGTCTGGACTCTGGCCTAACCTAGTCGGCTGGAGACATAAGTGTGTTGCAGAGCAACTAGCTCATCGCTTCTATTCCAGCCATCAGCCGATTGCCGCTGTGTGCGTTATTATTTTAATTTCCCCCATCTCTCTTGTCCGCAGCTTGTGGTCTAGTGGCTAAAGTTGCTGCCTCTGGATCATGGGGTCCCGGGTTCGATTCCCTCCCTGGCTGGGAAATTTCTCTGCATCGGGGACTGGGTGTTTGTATTATTATTATTATTATTATTATTATTATTATTATTATTATTATTATTCGTGGCAGTGACTAGATTGGAACGTGTAAAAAAAAATGGACACTGTAAAAGTTGACTTTGTACGGGCCGTGATGACCGCGCAGTTGAGCGCCCCACAAATCAAACCAAATTAACCCATCTCTTTCCTTTTTCTCCGTCCATTACCTACTCTCCCATCTCTCTGCCCATTTTCCCTTCCGCCTCTCTCAATATCCTCCTCCCCCTCCCTGTCTATCAATCCCCTCTTTCTCCATTCTCTCCATTTATCACACTCACCCGAGAGGAGCATTGTTCTTCTTACCCCTACAGTATTTCTTTCCATATCGTTACGAATGTTTGTACAAAATATGATTGAAATCTTTGCAGAGGTTGAGGAAGAGATTACCCGTGGATTTGCCCGCTTACGCACATGGCAAGTACATTCATATTTAACACATTTCACACTTATTTTTACTCACCTTTCACGTGTATGTCTGGCGACTTTCGACCTGCAGTTTCATTGTCACGCAGCTCAATGTTTATGAAGCCGTTATCTCCTGAACTCAGGGCTGTTCGACGATGTAAATTTACAGGTAGATCCAATGGTGTATGTGGCTACTCCCTACGGTATGTATTATAGTGTTGGCAGCAAAAAAAGTAATAAATTCAAACGTCATACACGATCCGATAGTCTTTTCACGCATGTCAGTGTTCGACGTTGTATCTCCTCAACTATGTGTCGTAAAATGACAAAATTTTTCTGGTGCTTTCATTGGTATATGTGAATACTGTCGGCAAATGTGTCAGGAATACAGTTAATAGTAAAGAAGTAATAAGTTAAAACGTGCGCCATTTAGCTGTTCCATTGCATAAACAGCGAAATTCTAGTAAGCCTATCACCTTTTTCCCTTTTTCGTGTGGTTTGCCAGTGGAAAAAAATTTCGTAGATGTTTCAAATTATGTGTAAACTTTGTTGCAAGCCACTAAGTGCTCTCATTGTCAAATAATGGATGGCTGAAATGTGGATATTCGTGCGTCGTGAGCTAAACTGCTTTTTCATCTCCACGGCTCAGTCCTTTGACAGGTAGGTGGTTCCTGCTCCCGCAACGGCTATTTCCAGACAGTGGGAGATAATGTACACAATTTTTGGTTGAAATCGATCCAGTTGATTAGGAAGATATGTGAAACACAAACACGCACACATCAATAATTGGACGCACGTTTTTGTTTGGAGGCATTTCAGGGAGCGGGCATTGACTACTGTGTTTCCAAACGCCGTGCAGGTACGCCATAACCCGGGCTTTAGAGCTTGCCTGCGGCAAGCCTGTGACAAGCAGCGAGTATGACGAGTAATGTCTTCATAAACAAGCTGTAAAGCGCACCAGCGGCGGCAATGAGCGGTAACGATCGTTCGGTTGCTTTATCTCCCGTCGTCATTTATGGTCACAGCGCGTGGCGTGGTTACTGTCACTGGGAAGGAATTAACAGGGCCAGGGAGGCAGCCTCCAGAGCAACGTGGCCAGGGCAGAGAGCAAAACGCAACAAGCAGGCACCAGTAATGACTCGAAGCAGCCGTTAAGTCTTCTAAGCTTTCTCGCCCTGTACCATGCATTGGAGAGGACTGCACGGTATATCGAGTCACAACGGCGCCGATTATCGGGTTAAATGGAATATTGCCTCTTGCTGGCAACGAAAGGTGGTTTCTTTTCTCATTTGACTTTATTTACAAAAATAAAAATGAAGCAAGGACGACATGAAAAGCAAAGTAGTGGAGGCAGACAGGGCACTGCTAGCCGAGGAAAACCACCTACACTGCTCTGGAAAACTTACGGACGAGGTAGATAAAGTACTTCCACAAACTAACTACTCGGTGGAAATGAATGGTAGTGCGGGAGCATGTTCCCAGAAGTCTCCCAGTCGTACACAGAAACCTGGACGTCACACAGCGAGAGGTCAGCGTGACTACAGCGCCAAGTGGGGCTGTCCCCGCAACTTAGGACAGTTGAAGAAACGGGTGAGAACAAGGTGTGTCAACTAGAGATCAGCGTGGTGCACCGTGGTGGTGGTGGTGGTGGTCCTCATTATACAACACTGCCCGGGCACAACATAGGGATGCCTTAAGGGGAGTTTTACAATATTTTGGTTCAAAAAAATATTTTTAATTGCATTTTTGGATCCATAAGTGTTCGGCATCCGCCCCTGAAAAGGTTTTCTGAATACGGAACTGAAATGTTTGTTATTCGCGGTTGAACAAAAAAATGCACCTGACTGAAATCGGCCTTTCTCACGCACCAGTTTTTTTCTATCGGTGGACGAGTTATTGTACCGGTGCTTGGGAGGAAACACACACAATTCAAACGAAAGTTTGAACGCGTGTGTTTGGAAGTTAGCCGCCAACCATTTGCATTCTGGCGCGAAGAGTGTGGAGATCGCGACTTTCCTGGCAGTGAGCAGCTTCGACGAAGAGTTTTCAGTGATTCTGAAGACCGTGACAACGATGGACGTCACCCTCCTCTTCTCTTTTAGTTCGCCCTCAGCATTGTTCAGTGACGTTGCTGTCGTTACTATCTAGCATTCAGAGCACCTGAGGTGACAAATTTCTACTGTTCATAGGAGTATACGCTGCGATTGGCATCTGTAGAGGGCAACGAGGGAGAGATCGGCATTCTGCGTCGATCTGAGAGATTAGCACAGATTGAGGAATTAGTAGCACACCGTCAGCGAGAGATGGCGATTCGTGTTTGGGTCCTGGGCTCTCACATAACTTCCCTGGTCACAAAACATTAACTTAACCGTGTGACGTATATGCTTACCGTGAGGACAGCTGAAATGTATGAACTGGTTTCTAACTTTAATTCAGTGGCCTAATTAGTAGGTCGTCAATCAAAATGTGGTCTCCGTCTGGTCTCTCCTTTTTGTATCTATCTTGGTTCGTGCTGGACGTCCACATGCAGATGTTAGTGATCCCGTTTCCAAGACAGAGGCAAGCTACGGCTAGAAGATCCCTGTGTGGTACAGCACTGTGCGGTTGAAACCAAGCTTTCCATTCATGGTTATTTTACAAGAGCATCCGTGACGGATGCGAGCTCCGAAGTAGGCAACAGTTGTGGGAGCTTACAACTCCTGTGTGTTTCATTGCTTTACTCTTTCTACGAGAAAAAGCTGGTCTCTTCCTTGTAGCACTTGGTAATTTAGATGGCTTGATTTAGATGACATGTTTTGGCAAGAAAAAAAATGCCTAAGTAATTCCTCGATCTGCAACACATTCGATTTATCTTCGTCATATTGTCGAGAGAGTGACGGGATGAACGTGTATAAGATGGCACATTAGCAGTTCAGAGCAATTATCAGCGTTTATAGATGCGAATACTCCGCTAGTTAGTTTCAAAACATCGAAGGAAAACTAATGTAATTCTGATCAAAGTGTCGTAACAGGAGGCCTACATATTAACTGCCCTCCACCCTACAAAAAAAAGCTTTTCTAGAGGTTAAGTGACGATTTCCTAAAAATAATTTTTATGCCGATGATTTATGGTGAAATGGTAATGAAGGTGGACACCACTGAGCGTGTAAGAGGTACTTAAGTCGACGAAAGAACGGGTCTTAATTATAGATGACAACCAGTAAGGTGAGGAAAATCAAGACTCAATGTAAGCGGCTGGAGAGGTGTGAATCACGTGTTCAAAGAGAAAGAGCGTAAGTGTGTGTGTGTGTGTGTGTGTGTGTGTGTGTGTGTGTGTGAGAGAGAGAGAGAGAGAGAGAGAGAGAGAGAGAGAGAGAGAGAGAGAGAGAGAGTTAGTTTTCGTGAATGTGTCGGTAGCTATTCAGGGTAAATTGTATAAAGCTGAATATGAATGTAATGGCTGTCAGAGAGTGCTTCAAAGCTTTGGTTTTCGTCTGATTTGAGTTTTGATTTAAATGTTTCGTGGAGTAGTTCATTGATGATTGATTGGGAAGGGGTCGGATGGTATTTCTGTTATTAAATCCTATCCTCTGTTAGTGTTACTCCATTATCTTATCTATTATTGTAACCAGTCAATTGTTTGTCATGTGTACTTGATCATTCAGCAGTTTTTTTTTTCTGCTTTGGCTTTCTGTATGCGGTAATTTTCTTGCAGAGTAAGGTGGTGCTTTTTATTGTTGTTTCTAATTATTTTCGCATCTCCTTCTCCTAATGTTGGTCTGTGGTTATGTTCTCTTAGCTGTTCTTCAAAAGTGGAGTGGTTTGTCCCATACTTCCAGGGTCTAGTGTGTTTCTTGTATCTGAGGAAATGCAAATGCCAACTGAAAACGTGAATAACTGTAAGCAATCACTTATTTACGTAGAAAACAAGACGCGAATTGTTTAATAATCTTTAAATATAGCTGGTGACACGCAAAGTATCCCAAGTATACTCATCCTTGTAATTCTTCATGCTTTCCCGGCGATCTGTTGACATCTTGGATATTCGGGAATCCAGCCGGATGTTCGCGTCGTTCTCGCACGATATTTCAACAGCGTGCCTCGCTGTCTTCTTCAGGTGCTACCTGAGACTGGTCCTTGGGTCGATCGAGTCCAGTATTTATGCCTGGGAGGAGCTGGGCGTTCCCTAATCGGTCCGCGCCGAGTCGAGTGTTCCATCTGTGGTCCGCGCCCGCCAGACTCGGCTTCAACGGACCCCTCCAGTCGCTGATGTTCCGACTGCCGTCGGCGCCGTTTTCGCCGTCCTCAACGGTTGTGGTTGTCATTTGAGGTGTGTCAGACCCGATTTGAGATGTTGGATACTCTATCTCATGACTGTTACTACGGTTTCCACTTCTGTTGCGTGCTGGGCGCTCCCTAATCGGTCCGCGCCGCGTCGTGTGTTCCATCTGAGGTCCGCGCCCGCCAGACGCGGCTACATTGTCCCTCTCTGGTCGCCGGTGTTCCCTCCGCCGTGCGCGCCCGGCCTGGCCGTCTTCTGAAGTCGAGTTCATGATCTGGGGTGTGTCAGATCTGGTCTCTAATATCCAACACCTTGTCTCACGGCTGTTCCCTCGGTCTCCACTTGTATTTCTTGCAGAATCCCGGAGTGTCCTGCGTTGAGCTTTCACAAGCTCAAGTGCTGGATTCCAGGCAGTGCTGATTTGGTATCCCGAGTCACGGTTGATTAGATTGTCTGTGACCTTAATCTCAATTGCTTCTTTAATGACACTGTCCCAAAATCTTGAGGTCTGTGTCACAATCTTGGTGTCATTGTAATCCATTGAATGACCAAGTTCCAGACAATGCTCTGCTATGGCTGATTTAGTTGCCTGCCTGAGTCTGGTATGTATCTGGTGTTCTTTACACCTGATGTCCACAGTTCTGGTGGTCTGGCCAATGTATGACATCCCACACTGGCATGGTATGTCATACTCATCCTCATTCCATACACATTGCATTTCAGGAGTGACAGTTCCAACAGTTTGAATGACGACTTCACACAGTAAACTCGTACGCGTTACAGATGTAGCCTTCCCTTGGCCTTAAACATATCCCCAAAGCAAAATATCTAGTGGTATAATTCTGCCGGTGTTCCTGCCCGTTGGATGAGGCCATCCCCTTCAGTCTACTTGGAAAGACTCCAGGACCATGTTGCCCGGTGCGGTAGTGCTCCATCTAGTTGAAAGATGACATGGGGATACATGTCCTAGAAATGGGGTACGGTATGTCAAAGTACACAGTATCAGAAACATAAAATTCATGGAAGGAGAATGACCCGGTAACTTTGTCCTGTGCATTACTGCACGCCACACGCTGGCCTTCGCGCTATCCTTTTTGTGCTCCCTCAAAAGCCCTGGCTTTTCGTTAGGACAAAAACGCATTTATAACAAACAAATAAACGTAGCTTCGCCAGAAAACTCTACTTGCTCTAAAATATTTTCATTCTCCTCCCTCGGGAAATTATTCTCGTAATTTATAATCACGTGGTTTAATTTCTTGCAAATTTGGATGATGGTCTCTTAACCATTTTCAGAATGTTTTCGACAGTCTCTGCAGTCCTTGACCATTAGCGCATTTCATCTCGCAATTGTGTTCTTAAAAAAGAAAAATTGCATCCATGCCTTAACCAACTTGATGTCTGGTGGCAGTTTCCTGTATAGTTGTTATAAACCTTCGGTACACCGTAACTGGACATTTTCTTTCAGCCAACCACACAACCCGGTGTGTGTTTTCCTACACTGAAGCTGGCATTTCGCGCTTTAATCGATAGTGGAATTCCCAGCGCCAGATTGAGGAACAAAAAAAAAAAAAAGCATTGTGTAAACTAAGAGATTGTCAGCACATTAAAAATTAGACATACGAAGTGAGTACGTAGTAACAGCTATTTACAATGAGGGCAAACATTCTGGGGTATCCTTTAGAGATAATAATCGATCAATTACATCTACTCAGCCGTGATGACAATGGAAGCGAAAAATTTCGTGCTACGTGCGACACGGAACCGCTGGGCACGTTACACGACCCTCGGGCAGTCACGGTGGTCAGCGGGCCTGCCTAGAACTGGTTTGTTTCCGCGCCAGCGTCCTCGGCTTGTCACACTGCGCTCCATTTCCCTCGGTGAGTCCGTGTCCTTCCCAGAGCGGCAGGGCGCTGGACGGGTTTTGTGCCGTGCGTCTCGGGCGCCGCTGCTGAGTACTTGGCGCCAGTACCGCTGTGCGGAGATCGGGTACCGCGGCGGAGAAAGCGTCCGCGTTCCGCAGGCCGCAGGTGGCAGACAAGCGGCCAACAGCCAGCGACCCCCTTTGCGGACGCGGCCGGCCGTGTGAGAGCTGAAAACGTCCAGCCTTTACGGAGAATAACAGTATCGTTATTCTTTAAGGGGAGGGGCTGCAGCTAAGGAAAATAGTTACCTTATTGAAGACATAACAGGTAGCGTTTCCGTTTCGTCAAAAGATTTCTCTTAGGATTCAGTTAGATTTGTACTAACAACGAAAATACAGGGTGAATAAAAAAGGACTTCAGAACTTTGTAAGTTATCTCAATTTCTATATCAGTGCAGAGTTGGTAGATGCATTATTTCGTGGCAAACAAGCTAAAGTTTGATTCACGTAGTGCATCAGTACCCCACATCACCACCAGGAGCGCGAGCGTAGTGTACAGTTAAAACAGCTACTTTCGCTGATGCGGAGCGTGTTCGCTGTGTGTTTTGATTTCACGAAATTAACTCTACAACGGTTAGGTGTAAATTTCACATCGGATACGCTAAAAAACTTCCACGCAAGTATCCAATTCACTCTTGGTACAAGAACTTTGTTGAGACGGGTTGTTCAATGCGACACGATAAATCAACAGGTCGCCTGCGTGTTGATGAGTATGCCGAACAGATTATGGAGACCTTTGCCCGCAGCCCACAAAAAATCAGCGCGACTTGCTTCTCGCGGGACTGGCACTTCACAAAAAGACTGTTTGGCGAGTACTGTGCGGGCGTTTACACTTGAAACCGTACAGATCCACAATGGAACAGCACATTAGTGATGCAAATAAGATGCGATGTTTACCGCATTGCAAGTGGTAGTCACATCGAACCAAATCCAAATTAGACCCTACTGTGTGAAATGTGACGTTTTTGCAGGAAAATGACACATCTACTGATTCTGTAAGTTACCTCAATGAATTTCTGTATCATTCCAAACGTGTAAGGTTCTCACCGCAAATTTCACGCTGAGGTCAGCGCCGGTTCGTATTTACACATCAGCAACTGCCTTGCAAACAACTCGCTTCTGGACCTCGTGTACTGTAACGTTTATACACCCTGTAATATCACTATCATCTTAGCATATCACATCATATTATACATCTTTTTATCATATCGTCATATAATGATTAACACTATCATATCATCGTCTAATCATATAATCAATACCTCCACCACCATCACCAACACCACCAAACGAATACAGTCACCATCGTATAATCACCTGAAAAGTAAACTTGAACACTTGGACTTCACGTCACTGATTACAGCCATGTATCCTGCAAGGAAAGCTCACGGCGCATGGTACTCGTTATAAACATACGTGCTCGTTGCATCACTGATGTTCGATTCTTCGATCATATTTCACCATCATATCCACAGCTATCCTAGTTGTGTGCAAACATGCGCAGAGATTTCCATTTACCGAGCCTGGGAACCACTAATATACTCTTAAAAATTGTCTGTAATTCTGCGCAAGAATAATAAAGAGGGTGGTTAATTGTCCGATGAGTACAGCTTAACGGCGATCCGCGCAAGGGACACGCCGAGAGCAGACCTTCCAGAAGAAGCGTCTTTGAGCTGGCGGGAAGTGGGGGTGGCAGATCTGGTGTGTCCCTTTTGTCGGCGCCACCCTCGCCGCCCCTGCCCCCGACAACAGCGTTTAGACCGCCGCCCACGCAGGCTGCCTCTCCAGCTGCAGAGTTCAGACGCGTGGGCGGCGCGGGCGTTGACTGCTCGTCCTGTCACCTCATTCCGTGGCGTGTGCTTGCTGCATCTCACTCCACTGGAACTAATTTTCATTCACTTGTTCCATTAGCAGTATTCAGTTCACATGACTGATTTCGTAAATATACGTTCTGAATTTTCACGTGCATTTACCAGTCCATCTCAATGAGTGATGTCAACTGATCCAAAACTTAACCTTATCGAAAATCAGCACTGCTGCTATGAGCATAGAATATGCCACTTCTTGTGAGAACTCAATATGAAGGCCAAGTATATAATAACGAAGCTGCAAGCCAGCGTTACGAAAACTAAGCAGGACAGTCGGGAAGCTTTGTTTGCTTTAGTTTTCGCCTTCATATTGCGTCCACACAACTGACATACACGCCAGTCCGAAAAAAATGTGCCTACATTAACAAAAAAGAAATAAATGTTAAAATAGTGGCTTTAACGCCTCGGTGTTCCACATTGTCATTTCTCACTCAGTAATGTAAAATAATGTTGTAAGAAAGGCAATTCTCCACAACTCGAACGACCCAGTCATAAATCTTCACCAATAAAACCGGTTGAGCTCACTAGTATGTCAGTCTGTAGAGTATTAAGTAGATGGCCCGCCACGAATTCCTCTCCTGTGCCAAAGTCTGTATCTCAAACTAGCACTTGTAACCTATGTCCTCAACTATTTGCTGGATGCATGCCAACCACTGTTTTCCTCTACAGTTCCCTCTACTACCATGGAAGTTATTCCCTGGGGTCTTAAAAGATGTCCTAACATCATGTCCTTTTTCTTGTTAATGTTCGCCACATACATCTTTTCTCTCAGATTCTGCACAGAATATCCTAACCCCCTATCTTAGCAGTCCATCCAATTTTCAACATTCGTAGGTAGCACGACCGCAGAAATGTTCAAACGTGTTTGAATACCTAAGGGAACAAACTTCTGAGGTCATCGGTCCCTAGACTTACTACGGACAACACAAACACCCAAGCCCGAGGGAAGACTCGAAACTCCGGCGGGAGGAGCCGCGCAGTCCGTGACATGGCGCCTCTAACCGCGCTGCAGCACCACACCTGAAATGCTTTGATTCTCTTCTTTTCCAGTTTCCCATAGTCCATGTTTGACTATCATACAATGCTGTGTTCTGAACGTACATTATCAGAAATGTCTTCCTGAAATTAAGGCTTCGGTTTGAAACTAGAAGACTGCTCTTTGCCAGGAATGACCTTCTTGCCAGTGCTAATCTGCTATTTATGTTCTTCTTGCTCTGTCCGTCATGAGTTAATTTGCCACCTAGGGTGCATAATTCCATACCGTCATCTACTTCGTGACCATCAATCCTTCCATAACGTCATCTACTTCGTGGCTATCAATCCTCATAAGTTTCCCTCTGTTCTCCTTTCTGCTACTTCTCGTTTCTACCACTTCTCATTACTTTTTTCTTTCTTCAATTTACTCTCAGTCCATGTTCTGTACTTTATTCAGTCCTTCACTTTCACTGAGGATATCAGTGTCATCAGCGATTCTTGTCATTGATATCCTTCCACCTTGAATTTTAATTCCACTCTTGAATTTTAATTCCACTCTTGAAACTTTCTTCTATTTCAGTCATTGCTTCTTCGATGTATAGATTGAACAGTAAGGGCCAAAGACTACATCATAGTTATACACTCTTTTTTTTTTAATACGAGCACTTCGTTCATGCTCTTCCAGTCTTACTGTTCGCTCTTGTTCTTGTTCATATTGTATACTACCTGTCTTCCTCTATAGCTTAACCCTATTTTTCTCCGAGGCTCGAACTTCTTGCATCATTTTACACTGTCAAATTCTTCTACCAGATCGTCAGATCCTATGAATGTGTCTTTATTTTTCTTCAGCGTCAATTCCATTATCAACCGCGATGTCAGAACTGCGTTTCTGTTACATTTACCTTCCATAAAGTCAATTTGATCGTCATCTTACTAAAGTATATAGACTACAATTAGCGCAAGCTGTTCATGTGGGTGATGAAAGGAAACGTGTTGTCGTAAGCAAAGCCGTGCAATGAAAGGTGACAGAATTCTACAGCCTTATTTTCGTTTGGTGGATCAACACTCGATGGTGATGGTAACGTTAAGTGGCATAATGAGACTCAGCAAGCTGTCGAACACGAAAAGATGACCCTTCAGGTGTGCCATTTCTCATAAAAAGTGTAAAAAGGTAAAGCTATCACCAATCAGGTAAGATGGAACGGCACAGTGCTCCCCTAGCCGTTGTCATATGGGAGGCGGGATATCTTAGACTTCCTAAAACTGTTAAACTGTTCCAGCCAGCAGCTTACGGAGTGACCTACAGTCCAAAGTGCAGTACGAACCACGGTACAACTCAGTATCCTCGCTTTACCAAACATTAGCAGAGGTGAAAGTCGTCATTAATGACAGATAGTAAATCCAGGGCCGACCAAGGATCGAACTGGAGGAGTTAGGGTCTGTGGTATTGTAATTTACTTCTCAGCCACCAAGACACACTACGAACCCCTAGGATGTGGCAATCGTCATAATTACTATTGTGAAATATTATGAATATATGTGAATAATATGATGGAAACCAATTCAAGAATAGTTTGGAAATTCAGGACGAGACTGAATCTAATTCTTCTCTCTTCTCATTTCAACTAAAGCTGTAGCAATTTCAGGAATACACAGTACAGGTGTGGAAGAACACTGCTGCGTAGTCGCTCCAACCCATTCCAAACATGGAAACACTGGAG
The DNA here is from genome assembly GCF_023897955.1 of Schistocerca gregaria. NCBI lineage: Eukaryota > Metazoa > Arthropoda > Insecta > Orthoptera > Acrididae > Schistocerca > Schistocerca gregaria. The sequence continues at coordinate 422,954,240 of NC_064926.1, read as the reverse complement.
CTAAAGACATTGATCTACATGACTGACCTCAAAGATCTCTAAATACAATCCTATGCCTTTTTCTAGCGAACGTACGTAAGGGAATGTGTTCCCGTATCTCCTTTAGCTCGTGATACAAATTATCTCAAGAGTACAGTAACAGTAGTAATTGCTTTTGTCGAAGCAGAAACCTTACGTTAAGTGGGTAACGAATTTAGCAGTCGTTTAGTTCATATTGGTGCGGCCCGCGGCTCTCTGCCGCATTTTATAGTAATATGCCTCCAGCAACTGACTGCCAAATCCAAAAAGTCAGCTAAATTGTAAGATCATCTTAAAAGTGTAGTTTCCCGCTCAGTAACAAACAAAAACACGGTCCAGAAGTGGTCTCGCGGTTCTAGGCGCGCAGCCCAGAACCGTGAGACTGTTACGGTCGCAGGTTCGAATCCTACCTCGGGCATGGATGTGTGTGATGTCCTTAGGTTAGTTAGGTTTCAGTAGTTCTAAGTTCTAGGGGACTAATGACCACAGCAGTTGAGTCCCATAGTGCTCAGAGCCATTTGAACCATTTACGGTCCAGAAAGTAAGTTCTGATCGGTCGCGAAATGGACACCACAGTGAAAACACGGTGCAACTTTGCACTGATCTGTTGGGTAGTGTCTAGTAAGACTGTCGATCGCATCAAGACAGTCGTTTCAGTTGTGAGCGTATTGTGAGCGAGTAAAGGTGCCTAGAACAACTGTGTCTCCCGCCAAGTAGGAGGGCCCGCCGAGAGGCTTCGCCTTAATGAATGCACCCCACCTAACACAAGTGCCATGCATTTCCTTCAAGGCAATTCTCAGCCGCAATCTTGCAGGGGCAGTGAAGCCTTTCCGATGGGATGTGTTCGATCACCCACAACATATTCCTAATTATCTCATCATGAGTATCATCTCTGTTCACATGAAATGCTGTATAGAGAGACAACACTTGGGTGCAGGGTACGCACTGTAGACCAGTGTAGAGAATTATCGGAAAGCACAGGCGGCTGCCTTCTATGACGATGATGTTGGAAATTTGGTATAACGCTCTGACAAATGTCCAAGTCGGAGCGGCGATTATGTAGAGAAGTATCTGGAAAGTGTAGCCAACTCTTGAAAATAGAATGTTTCTGATTTTCACTGTGGTTTTCATTTATCGACCGATCGGAACTTTGTTTCTGGACAACCCTCTTACTTACAGAGACAGTAATGTTTTGAGATCTGCAGAGGGATACCTAGTGCAGCCACTGCAGGCTTAGAGTTTTTTGAGAGGGGAATGTTTTATCGTTTGTCTTCCAGTACTGACAGCTCGTACCGATCAGCTGCCATGGTATAAATTTTCACAGAGAAGTAACAGGGCTCTGTGAATGCTCATTACAGAGATAGTCATCATCCAATGCGATAACTATTTTTAACAAGGAATATCAAACTAGAATTGGACTGTTGTAATACAATGCACTGAGCAGAAGAAAACTGGCAGTTACATAATTTAACTAATTTTTGTGACGGTGTCTCATATTCAATAGTCCGCTTAAATGTAAGTACAAATACTGATATTAGTCAAAGTAACTATAGTATTACACCCGTTTCGTCGATGAGGTTGGCAGCTACCCGAAAAAGACCAGTCAACACAACATGTTCATGATGACGCCGACATTTAATGATCAGTAATTCGGGGCTGGCGGCCAACTTACCGCACCCTTACTGAAGCTTCCTTCTTGCGAGAGTCATAGCATACTAATAATGTAGGCTACCAGTTAATAATGAATCGGTGTACAGTTTTGGCTTTTGAGCAAAAAATTTGGATGGCCACTCGTTAAGATTGCGCGTGTCAGCTTGCTGGTGGACACATCAGGGATTTGCAACAGAATAATAAAATAACGTCGCGTTTATGTCGGTATTCCGCAGATTCCTTTTTTTTATTATGTCTGCGTCAGTAAATGTGTTAATTAGGCGATTAATTCTGAATCACTGTACAAAACCACTGGTCAGATTTTTTTCAGCAGTTCAGTCACAAGTGGTTCTCTTGAGGTAGTTCAGTTCCTCGTTAGAGAGATTCCATTTTCATGTACTCAGTTGTTAAGCTATAACAAAAGTAACAAGAACAAAACTCTCAGCATTTATTGTACATAATAACGCTACTTCTACTCAGGGCTCACACGTAATTGTTTTTCTCGTCGCGTTCCGAATGTCGAATACCTCATCGTCTGAAATGGGGAGGCGATATGCCGAGCTACTCTTTCTGTCGCTGAGACTCATTGGAATATGCAACGACTCGACTGCATTATACCCGCTCGCCCTTGAAGTCGAGTGCTGGAGCTTTGCGAAACGCAAGAGGTAGCAGCGTCCGGTAACGCCGTGACACCATAACTATTAGGGCTCCAGTAAAAACTCAATGCATTACGACTGCTGCACGCGTTTCCAATGAGAGAATGTACGAAACATCACTTCAGTGTGCATTGAAGTGTCATGACGGAAGTACTCGAGGTATACACACAGCGGTTTCTGAAAAACCTTGGCCCCAGTTATAATTTCAATTACGGCTAGACAATACTGTTACATTTTTCCATACGGGTCAGTTTTTTCCACCGCTATATGAAGGTCCTCATCTGGTCCTCATCTGTTACTCATCTGCACGACAGAATGTTTAATATGACAACCACACTAATGAATTCATTGGCCCCTTTAGGCAGAATTAATTCTAAATGTTTTGCGTCGAACCCGTAGACTCTATTAGACTACCACTTTCTAATTCCGACTACGCAGAACACTCAGTTTTACATAATAACAGCTGCTTTCAACAATGAATCCTCTACAAACGCCGCCTTTAGAACAAGCTTAATTAGTTCGCTTTATTTTACAAAGCGATAAGTTTTCGATCTCGCTGATAATAGTTGTACCTTTGCAGTTGAGCGAAAGTAGATGAAGAAGCAATGACTAAAAAGCATTTGAGTGTCTTCGTTATTTTATAACTTTCACTGGTGCCAATCAAGATTTTCTTTTATGTATTGCACGACGTGTTTCGCGAAATCATTTCCATTCTCCAGTGTTTTTTTCGTTTGTTATGAAAACTCGTAGCTGCTAACGCCCCCGAACACTATGAATTGGTACTAATATCCGCCGTTAGCGAATATTTTGTAGATGTCATGGCTTCTCACCTCCAACTCTACACCTAAAAACTGTAGTTGTGTGTTATCCCCCACAATATTTTTACTCAAATAATACAAATAATGTCACGCATGTTCCAAATTGATAGACGTATGTTCCAAATTGATAGATATTGCTCCAGATGTTCCTGACTTACTATTGTCACGCCCCCTTCTCGCTTCCCGACCACAGGGTCCCAAGTTAGATTCCCGGCGGGGTCAGGGATTTTCACATGCCTCTAGATGACTGGGTGTTTGTGTTTTCCTTATCCATCATCATTCATTAAAGTGGAGAGTTTGGACTGAGCAAAGGTTGGGAATTTGTACGGGCGCTGCTAACCTCACAGTTGAGCGCCCCACAAACCATACATCATCATCACTCACCCTTCTCACCCCCCTATTCCTATGAGAGGTAAATACTTGTTTCATCGAATTGCTTCTTTCTAGATAGTAAGTGGTCTATGTTCAAAATTTGGTTGAAATCGATCCAGTGGATGAGGATATAAGTAGCTCCATCTATACTCCGGAAGTCACCTTTCGGTGTGGGGCGGAGCGTACCAGTCAGTTCCCTCTTTTTCCTTCTTATTCGCGTATGTTTCCCGGGAAGAAAGATATCTGGCGTCAGATACATATAGGATGGAGCGATCAGTAAATTTTTTCACTCTTCTAGCAACGTACACTCTCGGAATTTCAACAGCAGACCGTACCATGATGCATAAGGCCTTTCTAGCAGCGTCTGCCATTGCAGTTGAGTGAGCATCTTCTGACGTTTTAGTGCTTACTTAATGAATGTTTAACGAAACGTGAGGTTCTTCTTTAGATCTCCTCTATCAAATCTATCTAGTGCGGTCCCACATGGATGAATAATATTAAAGTATTCGTCGAATGGGTGCTCTGTCAGCTGCCTCTTCGTTAACAAATTTCTTGAGGAATCTTAGATTAAATCTCTCTGGCATCTGCCTCCCCTTTGACTAATTATACGCGCTCGTTCATAAGATAGCTACGTACGCATACTCCTCTACACTGTACGGAAATAACTGCTCCCAGCCATTTTTCCGCAGTCATGTAATACAATAAATACATTTTTTGTCTTGAGGGTAAGTTGCCATTCCCCGCACCAAGCGCCTATCATCTGGAGGTCTTACTGCCTACGTACATACCGGAAACGGTTTTTGTAAATATAAACAGAAGTATAATAGATACAGATCGTAACCCACCATTATTAACGATGTTATCGTCGTCTTAAGTGACTGATTTGTCCCGATCACCTTGTTTACAGCGCAAGATTTCACGTAACGCCCACAGATAACTGATAAAGTTATTTCAGCGGTGGAGTCTCTTTCGCTGATAACGTAAAGATCATTTGTTTGTATCTACACGAGTTTTGTTGCGCAGCGTAGGCACAGGAAACTTAGAACACATTTGAGAATGGGGATGCGTTCTTGCGTGCATTTAATCCCATCGCTGTGTGGTATATGTAACGACCACAAAAACAATTTTTCTTAAAGTGAAAATACGTTTTGGCATCTCCCTGCGCACTCCGTGGTGTTGGAACGTACAGAAATACGAGCATAACACGGAATTGAGTTGTATCAGAGACCAGCATACAGAAATAATACAGCTCACCAACAGTTCCATGAATTCTGTACGCCAGCAATACGATGATCCCTGAGAGTGAACATAAAGTATGAAGAACGTCTCAAGCTGCGTGGGATCGATCCGAATTCATTACTCATGTACGTTTTTGAGTGTAATTGTTTCTTACTCCTGGAAAACATCCGATCCATTATGTTGAATACGGAAATACCGCAAATGCCCACCTTCCCCCTGAGTTAAAGTGTACACAGATGGATAAGAACTACAGGATTCGGGTAACCTGTGATGTGCGGAATTGTGCTCACACATGAAGACAAATTGATTATTACATCTGCTAGAAAAAGGGTATTTCACGAGATCTTTTACAGGCTTCTAGGGATTGTAGCGGGGACTGAGTAGATAAAGTTTTCGTTAGGAACCATGTCCGGAAAGGTAGCGTTCGGATTTAAAATAAGCTTGAAAACGGGATCACTTTCGAATTTCCAGCTTCGCGGCACCCACACAGCAGAGAGAATGATTTGTGACATGTGTGCGCTACAGACGCCCATGCTGCGGCTAACGTCGTGGCGTTCAGTTCTGCGTGACGTCTTGTTCAAAGCCGAAAGTGCGGCGTGTCCTTGAAACACAACCGTCAGCCCTCGTAGTTGCAAACATACTTGTTTCTCGCAATCATCGTTGTGAGTCGAGAATGTGATGCACTGGTCAAGATTGTGAGGACTGACGTCAGTGCCGTGTTCTCAGAATGCGTGAGTGCTGCGAAGTAGGAGATTTGAAAGGGATCCCATTGCAAGCTAATTTTCTATGCAATCCGAACATTTTTGTACATGATTCCTTGCCAAACTTTGTCTACTGAACGCCTTCTGCAATCCCTAGACGCCTGCAATAGCAGTTATGAAATACTATATGTTTTTACAGCGATCACTGAATTGTGGCTAGGTAATTGTTAATGTCAATTATTTTCGTTTGTCACAGACTGCGAACTCTTAATTATAACTACGTGATATTAAGAAACTTCCTGGCAGATTAAAACTGTGTGCCGGACCGAGACTCGAACTCGGGACCTTTACCTTTCGCGGGCAAGTGCTCTACTAACTGAGCTACCCAAGAAAAACTCACGCCACGTCCTCACAGCTTTACCTCTGCCAGTACCTCGTCTCCTACCCTCCAAACTTTACAGAAGCTCTCCTGAAAAACCCTACGTGATATTAAAGCATAAAACTGGATGTACTGACATTTTTGCTCGTTTTTATTACACTTTATGTACATCGTTTACGACATAATAGTTCGTTGATAAAGGCCAAATTAAATAACAACAACAAAGGAAGTAGGTTAACGAAACAATCTTGTCGTATTTAGCTGCTTAGACACTCTTCTGCATCGGTTTTGGTGCTAGAGGCGTGAGAGATCATCTCTTAACTGGAAAGGAATCTAGATGGAGACAGGGCAACGGCAAAGGCTTCTCAAATGGGGAGGAAGCGGGGAGGGGTTCTTCCCTGCGACGCGCTGCGGCCAACGAGGCGTGTCCAGAAGATGGCGGCGGTGGGAGTAGACCGGAAGCCACACTTCCTGCCAAATCTGCGGAAGGTTGCTCGTTACCTCGCGTGACGCTTGCATGGCTTCTCAGTGGTGCAATCCTGAATAAACCTTAGGATCGCACGATCAGTGAGTAAAAAAGTCCATAAGGTCATTCACAGTGTCAAAGTCACTAGGGCAAGCTAAAACTTCATAGGTCTGACAGTGAGAGACCGTATTTCACGAGAACTGCTTTCATTTTTACGACTTTGTTCCTTCTCTGGAAGTGTCCAGTAAGTAACAAGTATTAGCTTATTACACTCGAACCGTTTTCCAGGAGCAAAATGGTTTAGATGAGGTACACAGTAAACAGGGGGTACGCTCGAATGATTCCTACTTCGGTTAATTCTGTTTCCCATTTCCAATATTTGGCTGCAGGTACATCATCTCGATCAAGGCTGATACTTCTCTTTTGCAATTCAGGTCTCCGGCAGTTTTTGTCCACTTAGTTACCATAGCGAGCCCTCCATTCTCAGCCTGCAGGAAAACGCCCAAGAGGATTTCAAAGGACGCAATGGAACGATTGAGTATTAACAACACTTAAACATTTGGAGCCGTCACTATTGCTGAAGGATGAAGCTGCAGACCAGTAACTATTGACTGTGGTCTGTAGTACATACCTACTCCGTTGTTACTGCCTTTTAACTGTGCTTCTTTAAATGTGTAATTTTATAATTTTTTATAGTTGCTAATTTTTTTTTTTTTGTCTTTTGTAGTGAGGTTAATTCTTCCGTTTCTTCTCTTGTACGCCTTAATGGCCCGTTAATGGAATAAATGATAGCCGTGGCTTAGTCCGAAAGCTTGTGGTACTGGCGAGTGTGGCTGGCCACACTAGAAGTGTCACACGGCCGTACCCTGCCAGCAGCTCAACAAGGATTGTTACAGCGTTGTTCCACTTCAAATGTAGAAAATGAATCACTGGCCGAAACACCACTTCATGAATGGGCTGCTTCATTTTGTTTCGGTTCCTCCAGCAGCGTACTGCGCTTCCGTGAGCCGGGAATGTCAAAGTGTATCAGGTTTGCAGACACACACCTGCAGGCAAAAGAAAATCTTACATACGTAACTTATTTTTTTTGTTTTCTCCGATAGTCAAACTAAGGACCATGTGCCAATTTCAATTAATTGCTCGCTGTCCTCTTATTTTCTTTCAGTAGTGTCTCATCTGTTTACTTTGTTTTTTCTACCTCTCATCTTCTCACGACTTCCTTCATTCTCCTCCCTTGAAATCCTTCTATATTCAATACTTCTCCATAAATACTCCTCTTTCAATTGTTACTTAATCTTCTATGTTTTTTTCTAAATCCTTCTTCACTTCATGTATCTAACCTGTTGTTGACTTCTTATCTCACAAATACTTTAAGATTTTTGCATGTACTTCCTTGTATTCGATATAAATTTCCAAAAAGTACCATATTGTTTTCCTCAATTTTTTTTTCGGACGTTTTCCGTGTTTCAATACATGTCATCACTACAGTGTAATTTCCAAACATCCCTAGTTTTTCGTCAACCTAATATTTTCCTAAACGTTCACCTTTATAATATTTCTAAATTTTATGTTCATAGTAGACATATGCTACTATTATAGTGAACATTATTTTTTCATTATTAGAGCGACGTTTTTTGTTGTAAAATGCTACAGTTATTCCACATGTTCTTCCCTTTTTATATATCCTTTATTCTAAAGCTGATCTTCATATCCATTTTCTTGGATTTTCTCTACAAGATACTTCCTTTTTTAACGTTTTCAGTTTGCCCAATATTTTTTTCATAAAATTCAGTGTACAATGTTTGTAAATAATTTAGTATTTTCTGCGGAAATTCTTAAGCCAGTCCTACGTGTTACTTATTCAAAACGATTGATTTGAATTAAAACAATGTCACATTTCCAAACGTACAGCCAGTATAGTCATCTGCAAACTCAAGTCAGTCTATTCCAACATTGTTTCCTCTTCCCAATCGTATTGTTAAAATCTGGTATTCATTGAGTTTTTCATTTCAAATTTCCACTTTTTTCTAGGATGCAATTAAAAAATACTAAGTAAGATACTACATAAGTGTTCCACGAATTCATTAGCTAATTTAAACGTGACCAAACTCTCGGATCATTTTATTTATAGTTTGTTTACCAACAGAATTGACAAATAATACTGCAATATCTTCTGAACTCAGCAATCTGTGGCGAATGATTGGCAGATCATGTTTTGAACAAATATTTAATCTGAAGTCATTCCTAAAACCGCTTTGACAATCTCCTAAATGCCGGTACAGTGTTGTTCCCACTCTGCGTCGTAAAATCGGGGAAAATATTGTATATGGAACTAGTGTCAAAGAAATACCTCTTTAGTTATTAGTCTTGTTTATTGCCTTTCTTATATAGTGAAAGTATTAAGACTAACTTCCATTCTCCCTGGAAGTTTTACTTTTACAGATTATCCTCGAAGATTAATTTTAGCTCATTTTTTAAATTTTTGGTGGAGACCATTTGATACCTTCCGCTTTAATTTTATTTTTTTCGGGGTCACAAACTTTGTTATTAGTAGACAAGCACAGCCGAGCCAGAATATTATGACTACCTGTTTAATAGCGTATTGGTCCACTACGCAAACACAATACAGCAGAGATTCTGCTTGGTATGGATTCTACAAGACCTTGTCAGGATTCCAGAAGGATGTGGCACCAGATGTCTACGTACATGTCAAGCAATTCCTGCAAATTACGGGGACGTGGTTTACGGGCATTCAGCTGAAGCCTGGTACGTGTTCCATTGGGCACAGACTGGCAAACCAATATGAGTTCACTATAATGCTCCTCAAACCACTGTAGCAAGATTCTGACCCCGCAACACGGACAGTTACCCTGCTGGAAGATGTCATTGCTGCAGGGAGGGTCCTCGAGCGTGAAGCGACGCAGATGGTACAAAATAATGCCTTCGATCACCACCACGGATCCCTTGGAGCCCAACTCAGTGTGCTCCATAGCATTATTCTGCCCTCACCGGCCTGCATCTGTGACGCGGTGCATGTTCCGTGCAGCCATTCGCCGGGATGACGGCTTGTAGGGACCGAACCATCGTCCTAGTGCAACAAGAAATTCTATAGGCGACTGGTTTCTATTGATCTACTCAGTGACGCTGTGCATACTGCAATCATAACTAACGATATCGTTAGGTCATCACAGGAACACACAAGGGTCGTGTGATGTGGAGCTCCATGTTCTACATCGGCCTCTGAGCCGTGTGCTCTGAAACATTTGTGCCTACATCAGCATTACACCCTGTCGTCGGATCTGACACCAGATCCCTGCCTATCCTGAATTATATAGTGGGGTATCCTCGGACCTTTACGTTTCGTGGTGAGACGTGGACATGCAGTACCTCAGCCTACGTGTTGTTTCACCATCCTTCAACCACTTTCCATAGATGCTTACGACAGCAGTACGAAAAGTCAGAGAAGCTTCACCGTTTCAAAGATTCTCGTTTTCAACCAAAGCGCCACAACGACGTCCCCTTTGTCAAAACCACTTATATCAATGGATTGCTACCCATTCGTTTCTTTTCTGCTTCAATCCTTTCCTTACTTCGTCACATGCCTGCAACACCACAAGGAGGCGTTCATCCTCGAGATGGACATTAGTAATAATTATTTTGGCTCATCACTTCAGTCTTGAGCGGTCCGCAACTGCGACTTCTATGTTACGGATTAATGATTAACAATACTGAGCCAGCAGTCAGAAATTTTCTCTTCAAATGCCTGTCCCACGCGTTTCGGTGCTTGAACTCCATTCTCAAGGACTATAAGGATATCCTAGACGTTGTATCTGGTTCAGTTTCTCACCTAACAGTGACAAGATGGCACAGTTGATAGATTTAACGAGAACTACTATACCTCGTGTGAGATTAAGATAAAGGTAGAGAAATGATAGAAATAGCCTAGCATCGTATTGCCTGCGCTTAACCATCTGACGTTGTCTTCTGCATTGCTGAAAAACTTCGCAAATGTCAGTTCAAATGTAGAGGTCTTTAACATGAAATACACAGAAAACAGATTTTCGAACCCATTGACATACTGTATGAACAGACTGATAGTGAATACAAGAGATTACTTCCTATATTCAGTAATGACAGCCTCTTACTACGGAATTGATTCGGGATTTGCGAATACGTATTGACGTCAGCTGTTAGGGTCAGGTAAATACTTACTTGTGCCGGACCGGAAGTCGAACCTGGATTTTTCACTTAACACTTCCGTGTCTGATATTGTGTAAAGGAATACATTCTAATCATCAGTGACTGTCTCTGAAAGCAATTGTCTCACAAGAAGCACTGGACACAATTTCCTTACCCCGTGGCTCAAAAACACACACAACCTATCGTCTTCATCTCGTTCCACCAACCCCAGTCTCTCTCTCTCTCTCTCTCTCTCTCTCTCTCTCTCTCTCTCTCTCTCTCTCTCTCTCTACCAAACGTTAAATATGCGCCATTTGAGTTTCCAAATACTGTAATAAACTGTTAAATAGTTTTCTAGGCGCGCAGTCCGGAATCGTGCGACTGCTACGGTCGCAGGTTCGAATCCTGCCTCGGGCATGGATATGTGTGATGTCCTTAGGTTAGTTAGGTTTAAGTAGTTCTAAGTTCTAGCGGACTAATGGCCACAGCAGTTGAGTCCCATGGTGCTCAGAGCCATTTTTTGTTAAATAGTTTCAAATGCTAAATGCAAATTTGGAAGTTGTTCATCAATGCGGAAGACAAAAGTCAGGTGTTTAACGCAGGTAATGCTTCAAAAATGGCTCTGAGCATTATGGAACTTAATTTCTGAGGTCATCAGTCCCCCAGAACTTAGATCTATTTAAACCTAGCTAACCTAAGAACATCACACACATCCATGCACGAGGCAGGATTCGAACCTGCGACCGTAACGGTCGCGCGGTTCCAGACTGTAGCGCCTAGAACCGCTCGTCCACTCCAGCCGCCTGGTAATGCTTCACTGGACTACATTTCTCTCTCTTAAATTCATTAATACCGCATGAGATCCAGTTCGTCTCGTGAAAACTAAAAACTGTGTCGTTCTGTCACTGTTAGGTGAAAAACTGATGCAGATGTAATAATCACGATATTCATACAATCTTCGAAAAAGCAGTTGCAGCTCCGAAAGGAATTGGACAGCTATTTGAAAGTAAAATTTGTGACTCGTGACAGAATACGTAGTTTCAGTTAGTGAACCAAAACCTTAAACTTTCATGACCCCTCGCCCACGCAGACAGCGGTGGGAAGTAGGCGTAGCGCTGTCGGCGGCCTCCTGCCGTCAGCCAGTCAGCCAGTCAGCTGGTGAGGTGCGTGGGCCAGCCGCTCCGTGTGACGTCACGGCTGAGTTACTCCGCGCCGCCCCCGCCGCGTGGGTGTGTCGCGGGCTGCGAGGTTCCGTTGAGCACGGGCGCGCCGGCGGCGGTGCCGCGTGTGAGCGAGTCGGAAGTGCAACAACACGGAAGAGCATGTGTAACATGTTCTCAATTGTTTGCAACATGCTCCAGTAAACTGTTCGTAATACTAAGCTTACGTATTGTGTGTAGAGTGTACTGTAATACCTGCGTTGGATGACGATGATGATGGAAGGGAGAGGATGAAACCCGGTGCTGTCACATAGCCCACTCCTCGCGAATAACACCAAGGGGGCTGGCAAGATTAACATGCCCATCCGACGGACATATCACAGTCAACAATGTCACGCACCCTCACTTCACGAGACGCTACGGAGAGGTTTGGTATTTAAATCGCGACGCCGACACAAAGTATGATCAGGAACTGTACGCCATCATCTCTCCTCCCCTTCGCGGCGAAATACTGGCAGTGAGACTTCAATCCACGACTAGGATTCGAACTGGCTTACCCCAGGGTACAGCAGCAACGCACAACCATGCCTTAGCGACCTCGGCCACGGAGGCGGGACATACAGTAGGTATGTGACGACTTTTGACTTACACTGACTAATGGATTTTCAGTGCCAAAGCCATTCTAAAGTGTTTGTTAGGAAATGAGGAATGGAGATACGTACAAGGTTAGTCATTAACACATAGGCGAACAGTGGCTATTTTGGGGCACTCCAATCAAAATTGGTGCAAAACTTTCGTTGTTTTGAAACATTTGCATAAAGCCTTCAGTTGAACATGTTTTTTGTGCAAATGGTGAAAAAAAGAGATGTAACCAAAATTACGCAATTACAGGAATTACCAGCGACATGTTTTGGAGCTCAAACCTTACCTGTATTGCAGTAGTTGTTAAATACTTAAAGATAAGTGAGGTTAGGCATAAAACAGGCGACAGCGGACAGAGGAGAGGGAATGAAATACATGTTGACAACCTAGGTAAAGTTGACGAAAAACGAAATAAATATGATTCGAAAAGATCCCAACGATTAAATAAAAAATATCGATATTGAGAGATGCAGTTGGTGTTACGAAGTGAGGAAGCACTTAAATTCCATGGGTATATAGTAGGTATTTACTATGGGGAAAAATGTTTCCAGAAGAGTTTAAATACAATACTACCAATGAAAACACGATCTGATAATCTGGAATTGGACACTCAGGAACATAGCCCTACGAAGAGTTTCTGGTATCGTTCTAATATTACGAGGGTCGTTCCGAAATTAATGCCCCTTATTTTCATTAATTGAAACTACAAAAGAGACACAAATCACAACAACACTGCTAAATTGAACAATATTTAAGGCATACACTGTCATTTTTCCACAGTCACCACCAACCGTTATGCGCTTTAGCCAACTATGAACCACTGCCTGCATGCCGGGCTTGTAAAAATCGGGACCGGCTGAGGCTAACCACTTCCTTACAACTTTGACGAACAGCATCCGTGTCTTGAAAATGTTTGCCACGCAGTCCATCTTCCAGAGACCCAAAGAGATGGAAGTATGAAGGTGCTAAGTCGGGACTGTACAGTGGATGTGGTAAGGCAGTCCAGCCGAATTTTGCAGTGAGTTGCGTGAACTGATGTGGGGCCTGGCATTATTATGTTGCAGGTGAAAGTTGTTCTGCTTCCGTGGCCTTACCCTGTAAATTCTGGGTTTCAGCGTAGTCATTGCCTTGTGGCGTGCTGAAATGACACTTCCTGCAGGCTCCAGGACATTCAAAAGGACAGCACCCTGTCTATTCCAGAAGACTGTGCACATAAATTTGCCTCCAGACGGCTGAGTCTTGAATTTCTTCTTCGACGGAGAATTTGCGAATCGCCATTCCACGGACTGTATCTTGGATTTCGGCTCGTAGTGGTGACGCCACGTCTCATCTCCGGTGACGATGCTATTCAGAAAAGTTTCACCTTCAGCTTCTTCATATTAGTCCAGCAGGACCCGACAAATTTTCATTCGATGTAAGCATCCGCAGGACCCATGTCGTACAGACCTTCCGACAACCAAGGTGTTCCAACATCGTTTCTAAGGCACTACAGCCAACATTCAGCTTTGCACACAATTCTCAGGTCCTTATCCACCCATCAGGACGGGTGAGTTGATCGAGACGACTTCGATTGCCTGGGACGACAGCTGTGCACGGTCGACCGGGCCCTGGCTTGTCATGCTGTAAGTAGGTTGTGTGGTTTTTTTTTATTGGTAACGCCGCCGTCACGTAGCGCTCTGTATGAAAATCACTGGCTGTGCTGTGTGCAGTCTGTGGCTGGTTTGCATTGTTGTCTGCCATTGTAGTGTTGGGCAGCGGCAGTTGGCTCTTAGCGGCGCGTAGCGTTGCGCAGTTGGAGGTGAGCCGCCAGCAGTGGTGGATGTGGGGAGATGGCGGAGTTTTGAAATTTGTAAGAATGGATGTCATGAACTGCTATATACATTATGACTTTTGATGATATTAAGGTAAATACATTGTTTGTTCTCTATCAAAATCTTTCATTTGCTAACTATGCCTGTCAGTAGTTAGTGCCTTCAGTAGTTTAAATCTTTTATTCACTAGTGGCGCTCGCTGTATTGCAGTAGTTCGAGTAACGAAGATTTTTGGTGAGGTAAGTGGTTTGTGAAACATGTGGGTTAATGTTAGTCAGGGACATTCTTTTGTAGGGATTTTTGAAAGTCAGATTGCGTTTCGCTAAAAATATTGTGTGTCAGTTTAAGCACAGTTACGTACAATTTCTCTAAGGGGACGTTTCAATGCACACAGTTTTCATCACCCTGAAAATGCCGTACCCATTCCTTCACATTGATTACTTCCAGTGTATCGTCTCCATACACCTTTAGCAAGCGATGATGGATTTCAGTCGGCGCAGTTTCTTCATCAGTAAGGAATTCAATCACACGTCGCTGTTTTATATGTGCGTTCATATCAGACACCATTCTGGAACACTCCTCTGCTGGCGCCGACTGCCGCAGAACACCGGGACCCCCTGCAAATAAGAGAACAAGGTTCAAGCATTAGCACCACACCCACGGCGCGGACGTCTAAAGTCACCACAAAAAAAATAGGAGGCATTGCTTTCGGAGCGACCATTTTATATTCTATAAAGGGAAAAAAGGATTAGTATTTGAAAAAATCGGGTAGCGTAAGATGGATTGAGAAACAGATACAGAATGTTGTTGTTGTCTTCAGTCCTGAGACTGGTTTGATGCAGCTCTCCATGCTACTCTATCCTGTGCAAGCTGCTTCATCTCCCAGTACCTACTGCAACCTACATCCTTCTGAATCTGCTTTGTGTACTCATCTCTCGGTCTCCCTCTACGATTTTTACCCTCCACGCTACCCTCCAATGCTAAATTTGTGATCCCTTGATGCCTCAAAACATGTCCTACCAACCGATCCCTTCTTCTAGTCAAGTTGTGCCACAAACTTCTCTTCTCCCCAATCCTATTCAATACCTCCTCATTAGTTACGTGATCTATCCACCTTATCTTCAGTATTCTTCTGTAGCATCACATTTCGAAAGCTTCTATTCTCTTCTTGTCCAAACTAGTTATCGTCCATGTTTCACTTTCATACATGGCTACACTCCAAACAAATACTTTCAGAAACGACTTCCTGATACATAAATCTATATTCGATGTTAACAAATTTCTCTTCTTCAGAAACGCTTTCCTTGCCATTACCAGTCTACATTTTATATCCTCTCTACTTCGACCATCATCAGTTATTTTACTTCCTAAACAGCAAAACTCCTTTACTACTTTAAGTGTCTCAGTTCCTAATCTAATTCTCTCAGCATCACCCGATTTAATTTGACTACATTCCATTATCCTCGTTTTGCTTTTGTTAATGTTCATCTTATATCCTCCTTTCAAGACACTGTCCATTCCGTTCAACTGCTCTTCCAAGTCCTTTGCCGTCTCTGACAGAATTACAATGTCATCGGCGAACCTCAAAGTTTTTACTTCGTCTCCATGAATTTTAATACCTACTCCAAATTTTTCTTTTGTTTCCTTTACTGCTTGCTCAATATACAGATTGAATAACATCGGGGAGAGGCTACAACCCTGTCTCACTCCTTTCCCAACCACTGCTTCCCTTTCATGCCCCTCGACTCATATTACTGCCATCTGGTTTCTGTACAAATTATAAATAGCCTTTCGCTCCCTGTATTTTACCCCTGCCATCTTTAGAATTTGAAAAAGAGTATTCCAGTCAACATTGTCAAAAGCTTTCTCTAAGTCTACAAATGCTAGAAACGTAGGTTTGCCTTTTCTTAATCTTTCTTCTAAGATAAGTCGTAAGATCAGTATTGCCTCACGTGTTCCAACATTTCTACGGAATCCAAACTGATCGTCCCCGAGGTCTGCATCAACCAGTTTTTTCCATTCGTCTGTAAAGAATTCGCGTTAGTATTTTGCAGCCGTGGCTTATTAAACTGATATTTCGGTAATTTTCACATCTGTCAGCACCTGCTGTCTTTGGGATTGGAATTATTATATTCTTCTTGAAGTCTGAGGGTATTTCGCCTGTCTCATACATCTTGCTCACCAGCTGGTAGAGTTTTGTCATGACTGGCTCTCCCAAGGCCGTCAGTAGTTCTAATGGAATGTTGTCTACTCCGGGGGCCTTGTTTGGACTCAGGTCTTTCAGTGCTCTGTCAAACTCTTCACGCAGTATCGTATCTCCCATTTCATCTTCATCTACATCCTCTTCTATTTCCATAATATTGTCCTCAAGTACATCGCCCTTGTATAAGATACAGAAGAGTAATCTGAAATACTTAAAAAATCAGTAATAAGGTGGAAGATGTAAAGATAGTATGTTAGTAAAGATTTTAATTAAGGAAAAGTTGTATTTACATCTGTCGTTTTAACTTAACGAAGACAGTAATGGACCGAAAATGAAGTGGCAGCCTTTGTCTTGCAGTCCTTCCAAAAAGTAGGCCTGGTCCCCTTTTATGATAAATCCTTCCTCTGAGTATGTAGTTGAAAATTGTTTTCCTTTACTTTAGTTAAATATGTCATATGTTTTATCTTGAGCTTTTAGGAAACTTTTCCATTATTTTCATTGTACAGTAGCCGATTGACAAGAGCTTTGGCCAGAAATTTTGTTTTTGTGGCTCCTAAATGTTTCGTTTCTTGATTTGAAAATTACAAAATGTTTCATGATCCGGTACGAAATCACAGTGATTGTCGTGCGAGAACTTAACAAGTAGTTTACATTGGTTTCCGGACTTAGACTCATCAGTAAATTTTTCAAAATAATCTGAATTCTGTACTGTAGTCTGTTTTGTTCGATACATTTTGGTCATTAGGATAACAGAATATATAGCCAAAAATTATAAAAAAATATTTGCTTGTGTATTGAATTGTCTGTACAAAATAGTTCTAACAAGTAGTTTTTAACTTAAAGGGCATATTACTTTGCCTTCGCTTTTCAACATTATTTAGATGATCAGTGGAGTACTGTAATTCATTAGCATTAGTAAAAAGAGCTTCGTCGTCTGCGTGTAGTAAATGGTACCTGAGTTAAAACTGCTTTGAATTTCAGTACTGCTCTGATTTTTTAATTTCCATTGCTTCAAAATTGCGTTGATGCATATGTTACAGAGGTCAGAGGCAACCTCAACACGCTCCAGATTTTATTGTTTTAGATTCTAAAAACTCGCTTCCTAATTTCTGTGAGGGTGTTTTCTCTACAGAAACTATAAGCGGATCATCAAATCCGATTAGGTGTTCCATTTCGAAAAAATAACTGACATCCGAAATAGGGAATAATAATCTTTCTGTTGTGTGGTCTTTCACTGTTCATCTTCCTATTTTCTCAATTTACTTCCACTTTTCCACATAGTTTTCGTTCTTGTTTCCACGGAATTTTCATTCGACACAATCCAACTAACTGTGACGGTCGGTGAGCGAA
Source organism: Schistocerca gregaria (assembly GCF_023897955.1). Lineage (NCBI taxonomy): Eukaryota > Metazoa > Arthropoda > Insecta > Orthoptera > Acrididae > Schistocerca > Schistocerca gregaria. The sequence continues at coordinate 422,936,596 of NC_064926.1, read as the reverse complement.
CGGACAAGGCAGAGTGGTGCAAGTGTTTCGCGAAACGCTGGCGACTTTGGGCCGGCCTTAAAGTGGCTGTCGTCGGACGGTCCCAGCACACTGCGCCTCTACAAGGGGGAAAACGGGGGAGCGCGACGTCATAAAGAATCAGCGTCGTTAGCGGCAGAGCAGCGCAGCAGTTTAAAGTCGCCGCCTGACAAATATGTGAAGGTATTTCAAACAGAATGGCTGCTCGCAGACAGCGTAACGGGCGCATATCCTTCGCAGCACGTAGTAGATACGGCCAGGGCAACTTTCCAAGAGTGGCTGGTGAGTGCCCTCTGTGGGGACAAAGAAAACGATGAGCGTCGCAGCCCGAGCGTAGTCCGAAGACGAACTGTGCTACAAGACCTGCCGCCTACTCCGAGGGTGGCTTTATTTTTATATTCGAAGATAATATGGGAAATCGGTTTTTGTGGTCCATTAGCAGCAGGTATGCAATAAAGATCGTGCCGCGATCCACACCGATGATTGCCATTAGCGGCTAATACACCATTCAGTTACTTAAAGGTCCCCGTTTGACTGTAAAACCAGCTGTAATGCCTAGTTTACAGGAAAAGATTACGATGATTTAACTTCCCATTAACGATGTCATCAAAGACTGGTCTTCAGCGGAGATATGCCGGGCGAGACGGCGCTGCTAGATAGAGGATTCGTGTTTGGAAGACGGGTGGGTGATACCCGGTAACCATCTAAAGCCCGCCCGGTTCGCCGTGCGGTCTAACGCACGGCTTTCCGGGCGGGAAGGAGCTCCTGGTCCCCGGTACGAATCCGCCAGGCGGTTTTGTGTCGAGGTCCGGTGAACCGGCCAGTCTGTGGATGGTTTTCAGGCGGTTTTCTATCTGCCTCGGCGAATGCAGGCTGGTTCCCCTTACTCCGCCTCAGTTACACTTTGTCGGCGATTGCTGCGCAAACAAGTTCTCCATGTACGCATACACCACCATTACCCTACCACGCAAAACATAGAGGTTACACTCGTTTGGTGTGAGACGTTCCCTGGGGGCTCCACCGGTGGCCGAACCGCACAATAACCCTGGGTTCGGTGTGGGGCGGCGGAGAGGTGAAGTAGACTGCGGTAGTCATCGTGGGGTTGTGGACCTCTGCGGCTGCGGCGGGGACAAAGCCTCTCCGTCGTTTCTAGGTCCCAGGTTGACGTACAATACAATACAACCATCTAAAACTAGATTTTCCGTCACTTCCCTAAATCATTTAAAGGTAAATATTGTTCCAAACGTCACGTAGAACCGCCACCACACGTACTCGGGCATAACTCCCAAATCTTAAATATCTGTATTTGATGTCTGTTACTTGTCCTTATCACGCATAATAAAGTGAATCACTTTCTTTTTATGACATCATCTCCTAATGTCGGTACAAACGGATAAGGAGTCGCAGTGGCAGGGTACTTATTTTGGACCAGCTGCTATTGTGGACACTTCCACTCGCCACAGTACCCTTCACCTTCACTTTAACTTGTGCCTGTCATACACGTCCTTTTATCGATACACTCGGGCCACTGTTCTCTGAAAGCCAATTCTTGTGACACGTGACAGCTCTTCACCCTGACACTCTGCTTTATTACTCGTCAAACTCTTCTATTGAATCATTTGTTACGGGGCAAAAGGGAATACTAGCGACGCAGTTGAGTCCACGAAACCACATTCACTATCACTTCCACGACTACTCTTCTGCTAGCAGGGAATAATATGAGATTATGGCGCGCGCAGATATTCACTGCAGTAAGGTTTTCTCGCTCAGTACGCCGGCGAAATATGAAATAAAGTTGATGATAATGGTACGAAGGACCCTCAGTCGTTTGCGGTATAGTACATTCAGCAATATATCCAGCGTATTTTAGCAAGTAATACTATGAATTAACAGTAATAAAACATTCCACGTAACATGTCCAATTTCTATTGGTTACAAACAGAAGCTTCCATTTAGCGTGTTGCTATTCCAGTAGCTATGGCTTTATGTATCGATAGTCTATTTTGTGTTTACGTTCAAGATGTTAAGTTCTGCGTGAGTTTACATAGCCGAATTTGTGGACTTGTAAGTCCATAAAGAACAAGTTAACACAAGAGACGAGAGAGTCGCTCGGTTAATGAACAGTACTGTCCTGATAAAAGAACGGCAAGACCACCTCAGAAGAGCTACGACGCGATGTTGTCAAGAGAATTCGAGAGAGCTTTGAAGTCGGATGCGGAATTCATGAAAATCGAATTTGAACTCACTTCTCATCGCTTAACACCTTCTATAAATATAACATAAAAAATATTCTAACAGCTGTATATCTTGTATGAGATGCATACCGTCGTAATAATAATCTCTATCTACAACATTACTCTCCCTTAAATGCGTGGCAAATGATTTAACGAACCACTTTCACTCTATTTCAGGAGCGTTCCACACCGTCTAACACGCTCTCCTCTACATCGCGATAATAAAAAACAAGGTCACCGTCTTCGAACTTTTTCGATGTCCTCCGTCAATCCTATCTGAGAAGAGCCCACAATGCACAGCAGTACCCTATCAAAGGACGGACAACTCTAGTGCATGTAGTGTCCTTAGTAGACCTGTTGTATCTTGTAAGTGTTCTACCAATAAAACTTCCACCACAATATTATTTGCGTGTTGTTCGTAATCGTAAATCGCAGGTATTTCGTTCAGTTGCAGTTTTCAGATTCGCCTGATTTATGATGTAACCGAATTTTAACGGATTCCTTTTAGTTGTACTGTGGACGACTTCATAATTCCGGTTCTTTAGCGTCAGTTGCCACTTTTCGCATGATACAGATTTTTCATCCGAAACAGTATGCACATAAGTTTAGATCTTCTGGCGACTAAACTACACAGCGAAGGACAGTATCAACTGCAAAAAGTGTAAGTAAGTGTGAATAGCTATCTCCTAAATCATTTATGTACATTAGAAACAGAAGGCGGCCTACAACACTTCCTTGGGACCCCCTAATACCACTTCGGTTTTACTCGATGACTTTCCGTCAATCACTACGAACTGTGACCTGTCTAACAGGAAATCAGGAGTCCAGTGGCAAAACTGAGACTGTACGCAATGTAATTAGAAATAGCTTTTGAGGGACGGTATCAAAAGCGTGGAATAAATCCGATATCCCTTGTCGTTGTCAGTCATTGTTAAATGAGAATAACTAGCTAGTTGTGTTTCACAAGACCGATATTTTATGAACCCGTATTGGCTATTTGTCAATAAATCGTTTCCTTCCAGGTGATTTATAATGTTAGAAAACAGTATATGCTTCAGAATGTTACTGCAAATGAATGTAAGTGATATTGGTCTGTGATCCAGTGAATTAGTCTTGCTTCCTTTGTTGAGTATTGGTGTGAACTGCGCAGCTTTCCAGTGTTTAGGTACCCACCTTTCGTCGAGCGACTTTACAACTGTAAAGTATAGAGCTATTGTATTAGCATTATTTGTTACATAGGCTGGGCTGAAAGACTGGTCTTTTATTAAGTGAGTTAAGCTGCTTTGCTACACGGACAATAACTACTAATCCAGCAAAACTGCATTTTTATATTTTGTTTACAGCTAACGGTTTCGAACAATGTCTCATTCTCGGGCTGGTACGTTGTAAGATCTAATGTGTTCTTTTTCAGTTATGATTTGCTGTTTTTGTTGGGTTGTTTTGGGGGAGGAGACCAAACTGCGGGGTCATCGGATTAGGGAAGGATGTGTAAGGAAGTTGGCCGCGCCTTTTCAAAGGAACCATCCCGGCATTTGCCTGAAGAGATTTAGGGAAATAATGGAAAACCTAAATCGCGATGGCCGAACGCGGGATCGAACCGTCGTCCTCCCAAATGCGAGTCCAGTGTGCTAACCAGTGCGCCACCTCGCTCGGTGCTGTTTATTCTCGTGCTGTATTTATCAGGGTAAAGTACTGCAAAACAAAGTAAGTAGTCTTCGAAAAAAAAAATTCAGATCTTACAGTGTACCACTCAAGACATCGCTCAGATCTTTAGCTGTAAACAAAATATAAAAAAGCAGTTGTCATGGGTTACTATTAGCTAAGCCTGCACAACAGCATACACAACAAATACTGAAGCTGTATCTCTGTTACGAGTAAAAGCTTTACATTTGTTAAGCTACAAGTTTTATTCCAGTTGGTGTATACTGGCATTTGTAAAATATTCACTGTTCCTCCCGAAGCACTCTGTTCACGTGGACGTAGAAGAATGCGGTGGCCGGAGCTGAGACGGTGAACCTGTGGTAGGCTCGTGCGCGCGCCGTCGGCTGCCGCCGCTGCTATCGACCTAATGCCACGCTACGACACACCGCCGCTGGCCGTTCATCTCCCACCGCTCTCCACACTTCGCGCTACTCCCGCGTTGCGTTAGTGCTCTTCCTTACTCGCTCTGCCTCACTGAATGAATGAATACTTGAATTCAGACAGGAGGGGCGTGACAAATGGAACATGTCGTGTTCACTGGACGAAAGTAACTTTCGGATGTGTCACTAACAGGTAACATAAACCGATGAAACTTGGACCATACATAAAAAGAAGTGCTACAGTATAGTACAGAAAATAATTAAAAGAAATATGGAGTGTGACGAACAGAAGACACTTTCATTTAAAGACGCTGTTTACACTAAGGTTACCTTCATTTATGGCTGTCTCCTAGACATAACAAAAGACGAGACATGGTTCTTAACAGTGTATGTGATCAGCCTGGACGATCAGCCTGAACGGTTGTGTATGCTCTGCAGTGTGCTCACATGTTGGCCGCAAGGGTGGTACGAATTTCTTGTGGTAGGGCGTTCCATTCCTCCGCCAGCATAGTTAAAGACCGTTTGATTGTGGCTGGTGCAATACGTCCCCCAACGAAACCCATACGTGCTCCATTGGGTTTAAATCGGGGAACGGGCAGGCCAGTTCACTCGGTGAATATCGTCTCACTCCAGCACCTACGATCAAGCATTTCGGTGCGGACGCAAGTTGCATCCATTAAATGAAGGCACGACCGAATTCACCCATGAAATGATACACATAACGAGTACAATGTCACAATAGCGTTGACCGCCGAGTTTACCTTGTTCAAAGATTTGGAAGACAGTTTGCCCGTGCTACCTTCAGCCTTCTCACACTCTAACACCTGCACCACCAAAATGATCACGTCAGTAATGATCCCGGGAGCATTATGTGTTTCCACCTTTCGCCATATGAGGGTACATCCAAGATCGCTACTCAGACTGGATCTGCTCTCATCCGAGAAGAGCACGCGACATCAGTACTCCTTGATCCAGTGCCAAGCTCTTGGCACCATCGCAAATGGTCCCGTCGATGTGTGGGTGACAGCGACACACAAAGCACTGGTAATCGGCAATTAGACTACTCCCGTGCCATTATGGAGCGTGAAATTGCGTCCTTGCAGTCCTATTAAATATGGTTCCAAAAGCACCAACTGTTGGAGGTGGGTCTCTCCTTGCCTGTTCCACAATTTGCCTATATTGACCTTGTTAGACTACCTCCTCTTCGGGCATCAGCGACTGTGGTTCGGAACGCTCCTCCTGGACGTGAAACAGTGCTGTGAGCAATACCAAACAGCTGTTCTACTCGGCTAACACGTCGTCCTTCTTATAATTTCCCCCTATACAGGGTATTTTAAAATTAAAGGGCAAATATTCAGGAATGAATTCTTTATTTAACAAGAAGAAAAAAAGTTTAGTAAAAAGAGCTCTGAGAAGTATATTTGAAGAGCCATCGGCACCTGTTGGTCTAGCCCGTTCGGTTAGCCAAGGGGGATTCCACCGGAGGCCGAACCGCACAATAAGCCTGGGTTCGGTGTGGGCCGGCTGAGGGTTGAAGTGGACTGCGGTAGTCGTCGTGGGATTGTGGACCACTGCGGCTGCAGCGGGGACGGAGCCTCTCCGTCGTTTCTAGGTCCCCGGTTAACATACAACATACAACCTGTTGGTCTTAGCTACTGTGAAACACATTTTTTAATGAAAAAGTGCTCATAGTTCAAATTTGGGGAACTACGAGGAAAGAACGGGACATGGCGTACTGCAGAATTCCTGCTTCGCAGTGAAGTATATCAATAGAAGAGACGTAGGCCCACGGCCCCATTCTGCAGCGATCGTTCCTCTGTCGCAATTCTATGCGAAATCCCTATAGGGTGTCCCTGGTGATACTTGCAGGATTCTATAAGGAAAGTTAACGCTCCAAATGGCGTGTGTGTTTCCGTGTATACTGTTGACACCACGAGACACTTTCCTAGTAATTTCTCCTAACCTACCTTGTTTGACACAATAAATAGGCGTCTGAAGAAAGATTTCTATAAGAGGTCCCAAACATTTAGAGTGAAAATTGTACGCAAGCTAGGAGAGAAACCTGACAGCTTCAAGCTAAGAAACTAATGGTCTGACGTAATTACTTTCTCGCCGACATAAATAGCTGTATTCGTCTCGCCGTCATTATTGTCGAGCATGTTGGAAGCACGAAGCCACAGTCATATCGCAGACCACCTCAGGCTGCGCTATACTGATATCGATTATTGATATAACTACGTGACATTGTCATCAAATATTTTTGGAATTTCAGTGAGATACATCCATCCATTGACAGCCGATAACTACTTGTATGCTGCCATACCACTTTAGCATAATTACGTCATTTTCATCTACGTAGCATCCATTGACAGCCGATAACTACTTGTATGCTGCCATACCACTTTAGCATAATTACGTCATTTTCATCTACGTAGCGAAGTTTTATCTACTTATTTATGTATTTAGATTTACTACATATGCGACACCCAGACAGACAGTGGAGAGCACCAACCAAAACTTACCTCCACGATCAGTTAGAATTTCGAGTCTATTGGAAAAAAAGAAATAAAACTTTTACCACGTAGATGAAATCACGTAATGTTGTGCGTGAAGTGGTGCGTTAGCATACTGGTGGATATCGGCCGTCACGCACAAACGTGTTTCATGGAATCGATATAAATGTGATTGGTTCCCCAGACACCCCTTACAATGGAATGTGTGTTCCGAAGCACGCAGGGGAACTCGGCACCGATGGAAAGAAAACAGGTCAAAAATCACGAGATTTCTCATTTCGACACTATCATCTCATTTGTATATAGAAGAAGCGATGAGAGGTGGTGAAAAGGCTACCTCGATGTGCGAATTTCTTCTCACGAACAGGAAATCATAATGATGATGATCGCTTATGACGTAGCAGTAGCTGCCGAGAGTGAATATGAAGAAATTCTATGCTTCATGAAATACAACGCATGCTGACAGATGGGTATAACGTGCACATCAACAACAAAAAAACGCTAACGTGAAGGTCGACATGCTCTATGCCCACGACAATAGACACAGTAGTACATGAAGTGTATTCGCAGTTGCGTATATGAACAACCGTTAGCTGTATAATTGGATGACTACAGTGAAAATTTGTGCCGGACCGGGACTCGAACCCGGATTTCCCGCTTTTCGAGACCGCTCGCTTTATTACTAGGGTATCGGAGCACGACTTATGGCCACTATCAAACTTCCATATGCATAAAGATGTTATGTGGACATGTGTCCGGAAACGCTTAATTTCTATGTTACAGCTCATTTTAGTTTCTTCCATCTACGCTCAATGGAGCACGTTATCATGATTTCATACGGGATACCCTACCTGTCATGCTAGAACATGTGCCTTTACAAGTACGACACAACATGTGGTTGATGCAATATAGAGCTCCTGCACATTTCAGTAGAAGTGTTCGTACGCTTCTCAACAACATATTCGGTGACCGATGGATTGGTAGAGGCGGACCAATTCCATGACCTCCACGCTCTCCTGACCTCAACCCTCTTGACTTTCAGTTATGGGGGCATTTGAAAGATCCTGTCTACGTAACCCCGGTACAAAATGTAGACACACTTCGTGCGCGTATTGTGGACGGCTGTGATACTATACGCCATTCTCCAGGGCTGCATCAGCGCATCAGGGATTCCATGCGACGGAGGGTGGATGCTTGTATCCTCGCTAACGGAGGACATTTTGAACATTTCCTGTAACAAAGTGTTTGAAGTCACGCTGGTACGTTCTGTTGCTGAGTGTTTCTATTTCATGATTAATGTGATTTGAAGAGAAGTAATAAAATGAGCTCTAACATGGAAAATAAGCGTTTCCGGACACATATCCACATAACATATTTTCTTTCCATTTTACTCGAATTACGAGGAAATGTTAATTTGGACATCATGCATGTCCAAAGAAACATAGCATCGTAATTTGGAATAACATCTGCGACATCATATCTAGAAGTAGTTGCTGAATTTTGCTACTTTGGAAGTACACTACTGGACGTTAAAATTGTTACACCACGAAGATGACGTGCTACACACGAGAAATTTAACCGACAGGAAGAAGATGCTGTGATACGCAAATGATTAGCTTTTCAGAGCATTCACACACGGTTGGTGCCGGTGGCGACACCTTCAAGGTGCTGACATGACGAAAGTTTACATCCGATTTCTCGTACACAAAAAGCAGTTGACCGGCGTTGCCTGGGGAAACGTTGTGGTGCCTCGTGTAAGGAGGAGAAATGCGTTTCATCACGTTTCCGACTTTGATAAAGGTCGGATTGTAGCCTATAGCGATTGCGGTTTATCGTATCGCGACATTGCTGCTCGCGTTGGTCGAGATCCAATCACGGTTAGCAGAATATGGAATCGGTGGGTTCAGGAGGGTAATAAGGAACGCCGTGCTGGATCCCAACGGCCTCGTATCACTAGCAGTCGAGATAACAGCCATCTTATCCGCATGGCTGTAACAGATCTTGCAGCCACGTCTCGATCCCTGAGTCAACAGATGGGGACGTTTGCTAGACGACAACCATCTGCACCAACAGTTTGACGACGTTTTCAGCAGCATGGACTATCAGCTCCGAGACCATGGCTGCGGTTACCGTTGACGCTTCATCACAGACAGGAGCGCCTGCGATGGTGTACTCAACGACGAACCTGGGTGCACGAATAGCAAAGCGTCATTATTTTTTTTCGGATGAATCCAGGTTCTTTTTACAGCATCATGATGGTCGCATCCGTGTTTGGGGACATCGCGGAAAAGGCGCATTGGAATCGTGTATTCGTCATCGCCATACTGGCGTATCACCCGGCGTGATGGTATGGGGTGCCATTGGTTACACGTCTCGGTCACCTCTTGTACGCATTGACGGCACTTTCAAGAGTGGACGTTACATTTCAGATGGGTGGGTCTACCCTTCATTCGATCCCTGCGAAACCCTACTTCAGCATGATAATGCAGGTCCTGTACGGGCCTTTCTTGATACAGAAAATGTTCGACTGCTGCCCTGGCCAGCACATTCTCCAGATCTCTTCACCAATTGAAAACGTCTGGTCAATGGTGGGCGAGCAACTGGCTCGTCACAATACGCCACTCACTACTCTTGATGAACTGTGGTATCGTGTTGAAGCTGCATGGGCAGCTCTACCTGTACATGCCATCCAAGCTCTGTTTGACTCAATGTCGCTATTACGGCCAGAGGTGGTTGTTCTGGGTACTGATTTCTCAGGATCCATGCACCCAAATTGCGTGAAAATGTAATCACATGTCAGTTCTAGTATAATATATTCGTCCAATGATTACTCGTTAATATCTGAATTTCTTCTTGGTGTAGCAATTTTAATGTCCAGCAGTGTAGAATACGCAAAGATGGAACATCGAACACAGGCTTACGGGCAAAGACTGCACAAGGGAAAAGGACTTCTGTAAAAAATATGAAGAGGCTTGCATACGGTAGGCTAGCGTGGAGAGCTGCATCAAAAACGTCAGCAGACAGAACAAGAAAGATGATGATCCTTTGCGTAGAATCTGATACGAAAGTTAGTCATTTGTAAACCGAAATTAAAATACCTGAAATTTGCCGTGAGTTTCATACATTTAAATGGACTAAGGGCAACTGGTGTCACTGTGACCCGCTAGGAAACAGTAAATGGAACGTGGGCGTGAATCCACTGTGGACACGTTTAGCTTGGACAGCACTAATACCGTTGGGTGCACGTTGATCTCAAAAAGAGTGCTGGCGTCTCATCTTGGCTCACAGAATCCGTTTCGCCCACTGCGGTAGACTAGGACGCTCCCTTCATTGAGCGAGTGCCAAAGTAGGAGAAGGCTACGCTGGGCCGTCGTGTCTTCCCCTTCCATTCTCTTCCCCTTCCCTCTTCCAACCGCGCTTGCTCTCCCCGTGGCGCTCGTAATTACGCAGCCCGTACGGGTGACAATAACTCTCGCCAACTCCCCCGGCTATGGCTCGTCGCTCGCTCGCTCACTGGCTTGCTTGCGTCGTGCTAGCCGAAGTTGACAATTTCTATAGAGCGAGTAGTTGGTTGTAGTTTCTGAGCTGTCAAGAAGCCGCGCATGCAAACTGCAGATGCAATGATTTGACAAACAGTAAACAACTTGCTGTGCTCGCGACTGCACACAAATGTGTGACTGTGGATAGGTCGGGGCCACCGAATACGTAATATTGGTTTGTTCACGTAACGTGTACGCTTAGGAGCAACGTCCTTCAGAAATATCCTCACAAGAAATTGAGAATAACGGTCGTTTAATGTGCAGAACTGCCCGCAGAGTATGTAAAACAGAGCTCAGAAACTTTTTTGCACGACGTTTTTGCCAGTGATATAACTTAATTTCTAATTAAATGTTAACAGTAAGTATTTTTACGATCTCATAGCATAATTATTAGTATAGATAAGTGTTAACACTAGATGGCGTCAACATGTTAAGGACTGGAAGGCACCGAGTGCATTTAGATACTGTAGTTACTCGGGTTGGGCTGCACAAGGTATTGGCAAAAATTGAAATTCTCCTGAGATAGCGGTCAAACATATTATTTTGTACAAAGAAAACTAAAACAACGACTTTATAGGACTGGACTCCATAAAACTTAAGTAATGGTGAGAAGTTCAGTAGTTGACGACGTTCGCCATTCTAATTATTTGGGATGCGATATCACGTACAAAAAAGATAGACAATAAACAGAAAAACTTAGAATGACATATGAAGAGCTTATTTCAATAGTGGTACAAGTCCACGTTTGCTCATTCTGAGATACAGAGTCCTAAAGTTAAATGAGCCCTGAAAAACTGCAGTTGACAAACCAGAAATACTTAAGTATATATACTTGAATATTTCTGATATCTCTAGTGCAGGTCCTTCAGCGCTCATTTAACTTTAGCACTCTGTATCTCAGAATAAACAAAAGTGGACTTCTACCACTGTTGAAATAAGCTCTTCATATGAAACAATAAACGGTACATCAGAGGCAAGACACGAAAATTCGAGAAACAAGAGTGAAGTTTGATAAAGTAATGACCCCCACCCTACTTTCTGGAAACGAGTCGAGGATCATTTAGAAAAGACAAACTAAGATACAAGCACAGATATGTGACAAATAGCTCTTCCCACTCTCCATACCTCAGAATGTAATGACAAGAGAGAAAAAAACACATTGTAACGACGAATACCTTCTGACACAGTTCAAAGGGATTAGCTAGGTAGAGATTCAGATATTCCATTGCCCAAAGTAAATATACGACCACGAATGTCTTTCCTCACGGCTCGAAAATATGGAAATCGCATGGCTAAGAGCTCGTAACTATTGGGAGGATACGTAAGCTTCCCTGCGAAGACACGATGACCTTTTTCTTTGACTGCAAGAGTCCGACGCGGCGCCACAATTAGCGCGCAGCATTATGTGAACACGGCTGAAACTGAAGCGCACCGCCGAGTCCAGACGCCCAGCAATGGTGACTGGCTGCATCATTCTGTTGCAGAATAATGCCGACCCACCTGTTGCTACGGTTATTTCGACTACGCTGCAGTACTTTGGTTGAGAAGCGCTTACGTGTCCTCCACACAGCCCTGATCCCTCCCCATGCGGTTTCTACATACTCGGTGCCCTAGAGGAACACATTCGTGGCCGTCAATCTGCTAAGGATGAGGAGATGCATACCTAGGTACAGTCATGGTTGCACAGGAAACCGAATACCATTTTACATAAGGCACTGACATTCTGGTCTCACAATTGTTGTTGTTGTTGTTGTTGTTGTTGTTGTTGTTGTTGTTGTCTTCAGTGCCGAGACTGGTTTGATGCAGCTCTTCATGCTACTCTATCCTGTGCAAGGTTCATAATCTACCAGTACCTACAGCAACCTATAACCTTCTTAATCTGTTTTTTTTGTTGATAAATTACAATCTACAGGATTCTTCTAGCGAATATATTTGTCATTTCCTTTTCTTACAATTTTTTTATGTCGCTCCAGACGCCCCAGCCTCCCCAAGACAGTTTACAGTGATCGCCGATAGTATAATGGCACAGTATTGGATCTTCCCGCAAATTTATGCGTAATACGCTATTTTTATTTAAGTTTATGATCAACTGTCTGTCCCTGCAGCTCCTCCTGCATTTCACTAAAATTTCTAGTGTTAAAACTTTCGTATATAAAGTAGCATCATCGGCGATCTATCGTAAGCATCTTTTTTGTGGTGGTGGTGGTGGTGGTGGTGGTGGTGGTGGTGGTGGTGGTGGTGGTTGAAAACCAAGAGATTAAGCGCAGCCAACAAGCGAAGACGTCTTCGGAGGATAGAGTTCACTTTCGGTTGCTTAAATTCCAACGATCATACATGAAGACAACTTCCTCGCTGTAAGAATTCCATTTGTAATGAAACTGAACTAGTGTGTGGTGTTCAACGATGGTCGTAGCGCGACCCTTCCTGTGCTCTTTCCTTATCAGAATGCACCCGCGTGGCTACGGAACTGTTATTTCCACGAGAAACATTTTGTAAGCTACAACCCACACTATAAATGCCCCTTAACAAAGAAATAGAAGTCGTCACGAAGAATCTGCCGGAAGTGTCAGTGTTAATGTTGTTGTTGTTGTTGTTTTCAGTACAGAGACTGGTTTGCTGCAGCTCTCCACGCTACCCTATCCTGTGCAAGCTTCACCTCCCAGTACCTACTGCAACCTATATCCTTCTGAATCTGTTTAGTGTATTCATCTCCTGGTCTCCCTCTAAGACTTTTACCCTCCACGCAGCCCTCCAATATTCAACTGGTGATCCCTTGATGCCTCATAACATGACCTACCAACCGATCCCTTCTTTTAGTCAAGTTGTGCCACAAACTCCTCCCCAATTCTATTCAATATCGCCTCATTAGTTATCTGATCTACCCATCTAATCTTCAGCATTCTTCTGAACCACCACATTTCGAAAGCTTCTATTCTCTTCTTGTCTAAACCATTCATCGTCCATGTTTCACATCCATAAACGGCTACACTCCATACAAATACTTTGAGAAACGACTTCCAGACACTTAAATCTATACTCCATGTTAACAAATTTCTCTTCTTCAGAATTGCTTTCCTTGTCATTACCAATCCACATTTTATACACTCTCTACTTCTACCATCATCAGTTACTTTGCTCCCCAAATGGCTAAACTCATTTACTATTTTTAGCGTCTCATTTCCTAATCTAATTCCCGCAGCATTACCCGATTTAATTCGACTACATTCCATTATCTTCATTCTGCTTTTGTTCACGTTCATCTTATATCCTCCTTTCAAGGTACTGTCCATTCCGTTCATCTGCTTTTCCAAATCCTTTGTTGTCTCTGACAGAATTGCAATGTCATCGGCGAAACTCAAAGTTTTTATTTTTTCTCCATGGATTTTAATACCTACTCCGAACTTTTCTTTTGTTTCCTTCACTGCTTGCTCGATATACAGATTGAATAACATCGGGGTGAGGCTACAACCCTGTCTCACTCCCTGCCATCTGGTTTCTGCACAAATTGTAAATAGCCTTTCGCTCCATGTATTTTACCCCTACCGCCTTCAGAATTTGAGAGAGAATATTCTAGTCAACATTGTCAAAAGCTTTCTCTAAGTCTACAAACGCTAGAAACGTAGATTTACCCTTCTTTAATCTATTTTCTAAGATACGTCGTAGAGTCAGTATTGCCTCACGTGTTACAACATTTCTACGGAATCCAAACTGATCTTCCCAGAGGTCGGCTTCTATCAGTTTTCCATTCGTATGTAAAGAATTCGGGTTAGTATTTTGCAGCAGTGGCTTATTAAAGTGATAGTTCCGTAATTTTCACATTTGCCAACACCTGCTTTCTTTGGAATTGGAATTATTATATTCTTCTTGAAGTCTGAGCGTTTTTCGCCTGTCTCATACATCTTGCTCACCAGACGGTAGAGTTTTGTCTGAACTGGCTCTCCCAAGGCTGTCAGTAGCTCTAATGGAATGTTGTCTACTCCTGGGGCCTTGTGTCGACTTAGGTCTTTTAGTGCTCTGTCAAACTCTTCACGCAATATCGTATCTCCCATTTCATCTTCATCTACATCCTCTTCCATTTCCATAATATTGTCCTCAAGTACATCGCCCTTGTATAGACCCTCTATATAATACTTACACCTTTCTGCTTTCCCTTCTTTGCTTAGAACTGGGTTTCCATCTGAGCTCTTGATGTTCATACAAGTTGTTCTATTATCTCCAAAGGTATCTTTAATTTTCCTGTAGGCAGTATCTATCTTACCCCTAGTGAGATAAGCCTCTATATATATATAGACGATTACTTTCGAGACAATGAAGTTTATTTACTTTTTGCGTCTGTTTCGTTTTCATCTGACTGCGTCTCGTACAGGAAATTTAAAAACCGTAGTAAATACTTCATGTATTTCGCAGTCTATAATAATGAGGTACCATTAATATCCGGTATGTATTCATCATCGTGGAAGAGTAGTTACTAAGATTCTATGTGAACTACATGTAGGTAACGGAAGGCATTAATAACTTATGCGGCTTTTCCAAGAGGAGAAAAGGACGGACAAATGGTGGTTATGCAGAGGTGTCTTCGTACTTCGGCAGTCCAGTGAGCCTCTGAAATATTATTCTCTTTAGGAATGCTGGAATACGAAAACCATTTCCACTGCATTATACAAACACAAGAATCCGCTTACTCAACACGTAAACTTTAGTGCCTTCTAAATATCTTTTGTCGAAAGCTGGAGCCACAGTGACACGACACAGATACACCTGAATAGTTATTGTTTTTAGGCAACGTATTAGAAAACAGAACCGTTGAAGTGGACACGACTTTTCACCACGAAAATAATTTTGTTTGTAATAATCTACGAGCATGTAGAAAGTGATTCACGTCAACGCTTGTATTTTAGTTTTGTTTGCCCTTGGCTGTTTGTTTTCATTTGATTTTATACAAGAACGGTTACATTTCGCTCTCTGCTCGTAGCAAGACCTTTTGTCTGAGAGAGCAAGTTAAAAAGCACTTAAACAATCTATTCCTTATAGTACTGTACTCCGCCACACACCGTTGGGTGGCTTGCAGAGTATAAATGTAGATGTAGATCCATGGTTTTGTTTTAGTACTAAAGAGGTATCAATATTATTTTCGGTACTGATACCGATACCAAATATCGTATCAAATCTAGTATTGGAACGTCTACACTAGCAATCACCGACTAGCTCCATGAAGGTGCACCCCTGCAGGTTATCGCGATACTTGCCCGCAATACGTATCCAGATGGCGGGCGATTCCCCTTGACGTTTCTTCCAACGTTTCTCTCTCTCTCTCTCTCTCTCTCTCTCTCTCTCTCTCTCTCTCTCTCTGCCTCTGCCTCTGCCTCTCTACATTGGCTATTAAGTTGTCAAGTTCTATTTAGTTCTGAAAACAATATCAATAATCTGAGGAGGGGGGAGTAGGAAAAAGAAGAAATAGGAATGTAACATCTCAACATACCTTGTAGAGGAGCTGCAGATATACAGTGTTTAGATGTACAGTATAAGCGGAAGAGCGTGAAGGGCAGGTGGTTATAAAAACAGAAGTAACCATCTTTTTCTAGTGAACGCGCTACATCAAAGAGCATGATTATGTACTGTTACAAAGCAGTAGCTGAGAAATGTTTAAGCTTTGAACCTGTAACCTGTTTTGAAATGGCGCGTGTGTGTGTGTGTGTGTGTGTGTGTGTGTGAGCGAGCGAGAGAGAGAGAGAGAGAGATTCCGGTTTCATAGTTCTCGATTTAGCTTTACGAGAAGTTCTCTGCTCCTTTCAATGGACTAAGCTACCCGCAGAATATCATATTTGGCCAACAGCAGCAGATTACTCAATTACACATTGTCATTTAAGAACGAAATAGTTTTAATTTAGGAGTAACGGATGCTGCTACAAAATTCAGGGTATTAATATATCTATACTGTTGTCCTTGTCGCCTTTCCTCATAACGAACTACACATCGAGACATTCAGTATACCGTATAGTTCGTGCGCTGTGCCAGATCTCGACTTCATGCATTTTCGTAAACAGCAAAGGACTCCAATGCATGAATGGAAGACACCAGCTCACACAATTGCTGTTCCGGAACCGACGTGCTGCCGTTATTTCACAATAATTTGTCGTTGGTGAAGACTAGTGCGGTTTTTCTGTGTAATGTGATATCATTTTACCATTTGGTGAAATTCATACTGGTGGTGCAGTTACTATGCAGAACATCTCGTTTCATTATCGCTAGAGTAAAGTGTGACTTAAATGTGCCGAGCAACAAAAAGGCCCGTAGAACGTAGAATTTGGAAATTAAAATTGCAAATAAAAACTGATGTCCCTTCGACGGTTGAAAGTATTCGTTTCAGAGAGGTGAAAAGAATGAGAGTAAATATACTGTGAGTAGCACTCTAAACGATTTTTAAACAGTTGGGCCAGATTCATCCACGGGGGTCAAACGTATATTTATAGGCATCTGTACTGTGATAAAGGATCCTCAGAAAACAAGAGAAAACAACGTAATCTCCTTTCACGAAGAAGGAAGAGAAAGTGAAGTTTCTCGCAATAAGATTCCGACCCCTAACTGCTTATGGAGTTACGTCTTAATATCTACCAACCTGTTGCGTTCATAAATGAATTCTTAAAACCAAGGGGCGTTTATTCATCCTTAGCCAGGTTATTTATTTTTGCACCGTTTTACACAAGAAGCACGGAATGTCCAACGAAATTCAGGAGTAGTTGCGTAAGTCATACTCGCTGTTCACTTGGGCAATGGACACTTACGGTTACCTGAAAACGAATCGACCTAAGGCAAATGTGCAAGTGACGTTAGGTGCTACACTCAGGGACATTATTTTACGGACAACCTTCGCTAATTATTTTTAAAGTCCCTAATTATTTTTTACGTTGAAAAACTTGTTTATTGGCATTCAACAATAGATGTGTAGAAAGTGTAGACTTTTACCTACTTTGCCACATAACCACAGTTGACATCAATGTATATTTGTATGCGGTGTACCGTCTTCTCTATGCCCGCAGTGTGCGTCTGCACTAAAATTCCTCAGAGTTCTATGTAGGTAACTAGCGTAGAGGAGGAAATTCGGGTTCGAGTCAAGGCCCGGCATAAATTTTAAATTGTCACCGTTGAGTGTATTTCAGTGCCCAATCGCGACCAATGCCTTCGACTCCCTGAAAAAATTGTATAATTGCTTCGCTTGCTGGTTCATAGATAAGGGATAACGTGGCATTCTCGCCGGATATTCCTGAGAACCAGAGTTATTGATCGTTTCTTACATTTTTTATTTACTTAATCCGACACCTTTCGGCAGTTATTAAATGTTGGTGTCTCAAAGCCTTCGGAACTGAAGCACCACAGTAAGGAGAATTGGCCTATATTTATATTCCAGAACACACCTTACGGGGTGTGACGGACCAATGTAACTTTTCCTTCTTTTTGTTCTAGCCACATGACACGAAATGATGATCACGGCAAAATAAATGATCTGCTCTTCTTGGAATCTGGTAATAGGAAACACCATTATAAGCAATGCCCCTCTTTGTGTCAGCCACTTGTTTTTTCGTCGTAAACTATACCAAACTGAAGATAGAATGCTACACTGAATTGTGACTCAGTATACTAATTGCTGTGATGTGAAATTAATCACAAACACTGCAGCGGGATTGAAAAGTACATTTACTTTGAGTTAAGACAGGATATAAAAAAGCACCGCGCTGAAGCAAATTGTGGGCGTTACCACCTTATCTCTCCCGTTATAATGAAATCAGACGAGGAGCGAAAAATTGACTGATCATTCACCGTGAGGAAATGTACCACAATGGGATGAAATATGTCGCAGTCCACAGCAAGAATAATCGGATTTCGTACATCAAATAATTCAGAGTTCAGGTTCTACGAGAAAGGATGAAAACGTGCCTAGATAGTACGGCGATGGCGCGTAATAATCACATCACCGAACTTACGCATGACAGCGGAATAAACTGCTGAAACATGTAATAAACTTGTACAGAGAACTAGTGATATTTGAAGTAAATATTCAATAAGTAGGTGATTTTGACATAATAGCAAGATTATTATCCATTATGAACTTAAAGCTACAAACATCGCAATCTTACATACATCTAGACACTTGAGAATAGTGTGAAATTAGTAGGACTCCAAGAAACTTGCTTTGTTTCTTACAAAAGATAACGAAATTATTCCATAGGCTTCAGCAGATACAGTTAAACGATATACATATCGCCCTGCATGCTATTTAATAAAACGACGAAATTTAGTTCGCTGTACACTGGAATCTGACCAGCTTTTGTTTGATATGGCTGCTATTATTAAACGCCCATGCATCGACACCGACGTGTCACTGCATCTCCTCCCACAATAATTCCTGCTGAAAGATTCAGACCGATAAGCAATAGTAAAGGACCTGCTGAACGATAATTTCGCAGTCAACCTCCTTTGTGTATAAATTACAACTCTACAGGATTCTTCTAGCGAATATATTTGTCATTTCCTTTTATTACAATTTTTGTATGTCGCTCCAGACGCCCCAGCCTCCCCAAGACAGTTTACAGTGATCGCCAATAGAATAATAGCACAGTATTGGATCTTCCCGCAAATTTATGCGTAATACGCTACGTTTATTTAAGTTTACGATCAACTGTCTGTCCCTGCAGCTCCTCCTGCATTTCACTAAAATTTCTAGTGTTAAAACTTTCGTATATAGAGTAGCATCATCGGCGATCTATCGTAAGCAACTGTTTTTGTGGTGGTGGTGGTGGTGGTGGTGGTGGTGGTTGATAACCGAGAGATTTAGCGCAGCCAACAAGCCAAGACGTCTTCGGAGGATAGAGTTAGCTTTCGGTTGCTTAAATTCCAACGATCATACATGAAGACAACTTCCTCGCTGTAAGAATTCCATTTGTAATGAAACTGAACTCGTGTGTGGTGTTCAACGATGGTCGTAGCGCGACCCTTCCTGTGCTCTTTCCTTATCAGAATGCACCCGCGTGGCTACGGATGCCGAAACACACAGGCCAGTCGACCGTCAGGAAATTGACTACTTCACCAAGCTGAAACTTTCGAAGCAGGTGCAGCATTTCTGGAAAAGATCCATCGATTACTTCTATTTCGAGTGAACGACAGCGTGACACTTACAAATTCATTCGCGCGACTTGAGCGTAGAACGGATTCAAACCCATATAAGACAATCATCATCTACGGCGAGACATTAAAAATAGTTCGGGTGAAACTGTTATTTCCACGAGAAACATTTTGTAAGCTACAACCCACACTATAAACGCCCCTTAACAATGAAATTGACACTTCCGGCAGATTCTTCGTGACGATTTCTGTGTTAATGTTGTTGTTGTTTTCAGTACAGAGACTGGTTTGTTGCAGCTCTCCACGCTACCCTATCCTGTGCAAGCTTCACCTCCCAGTACCTACTGCAACCTATATCCTTCTGAATCTGTTTAGTGTATTCATCTCCTGGTCTCCCTCTAAGACTTTTACCCTCCACGCTGCCCTCCAGTATTAAACTGGTGATCCCTTGATGCCTCATAACATGAGCTACCAACCGATCCCTTCTTTTAGTCAAGTTGTGCCACAAACTCCTCCCCAATTCTATTCAATATCGCCTCATTAGTTATGTGATCTACCCATCTAATCTTCAGCATTCTCCTGAACCACCACATTTCGAAAGCTTCTATTCTCTTCTTGTCTAAACCATTCATCGTCCATGTTTCACATCCATAAACGGCTACACTCCATACAAATACTTTGAGAAACGACTTCCAGACACTTAAATCTATACTCCATGTTAACAAATTTCTCTTCTTCAGAATTGCTTTCCTTGCCATTACCAATCCACATTTTATACACTCTCTACTTCTACCATCATCAGTTACTTTGCTCCCCAAATAGCAAAACTCATTTACTATTTTAAGCGTCTCATTTCCTAATCTAATTCCCGCAGCATTACCCGATTTAATTCGACTACATTCCATTATCTTCGTTCTGCTTTTGTTCACGTTCATATTATATCCTCCTTTCAAGCCACTGTCCATTCCGTTCAGCTGCTTTTCCAGGTCCTTTGTTGTCTCTGACAGAATTACAATGTCATCGGCGAACCTCAAAGATTTTATTTCTTCTCCGTGGATTTTAATTCCTACTCCGAATTTTACTTTCGTTTCCTTTACTTCTTGCTCAATATACAGATTAAATAACATGCGGGATAGGCTACAACCCTGTCGCACTCCCTTCCCAATGTATCGTAGTTCATAAAATTAATAGGGATGAACAGTCACTTACTCTCGCTGATCGAGGGATAGTCAGAATTTCTACTGTCTCCTCGAAAAATGAATATTAATAGCGGAAAACAACGATTTCTCCCGTGCAATCGACTCTGTCTGATGAAGTGTCCGAACACCATTATGTAATGCGTAATTTACACCATTCGATGTCACGAGAGACGTACCCATGCATGAAAAAGGAGACGAAAGTAGAAACCACTGGAGAACCAGTAACAGTACAATGGGTCGGTCAGGAGAAGTCCGCGATTTATGACGCGGGCTAGTCGTCGGGTGTGAGCCGAGTAAGGAATCTAGCAGGCACATATCAGCCGTATCGAATGTTCGTGATGCAACAGTGAAGTGGAAGCGCGAAGGGACAACCATATCTGAACGAAGACCAGGCAGATCTAATTTACTGACAGGAGTCCTTGAGCATTGCGGAGAGAGATATTGTAAAAATCGTATACAAAGTGCGAAGGGAGTCACAAGTGGGTGACCCAGCGCCATCAACGGTCCAGCTAGCACAATGATAATGCGTATAGTGTCTTAGGTGCAAAGCGCCCCTTCAAACCACACATACACTACTGGCCATTAAAATTGCTACACCACGAAGGTGACGCGCTAAAGACGCGAAGTTCAACCGACGGAAAGATGGTGCTGTGATATGCAAATGATTAGCTTTTCAGAGCATTCACAGAAGGTTGGTGCCGGTGGCGACACCTACAACGTGCTGATATGAGGAAAGTTTCCAACCGATTTCTCATACACAAACTGCAGTTGACCGGCGTTGCCTGGTGAAACGTTGTTGTGATGCCTCGTGTATGGTAGAGAAATGCGTGCCATCACGTTTCCGACTTTGATAAAGGTCGGATTGTAACCTATCGCGACTGCGGTTTATCGTTTCGCCAAATTGCTGCTCGCGTTGGTCGAGATCCAATGACTGTTAGCAGAATAAGAAATCGGTGGGTTCAGGAGGGTAATACGGAATGCCGTGCTGGATCCCAGATGCCTCGTATCACTAGCAGTCGAGATAACAGGCATCTTACCCGCATGGCTGTAAGGGATCGTGCAGCCACGTCTCGATCCCTGAGTCAGCAGATGGGGACGTTTGCTAGACACCAACCATCTGCACGAACAGTTAGACGACGTTTGCAGCAGCATTGACTATCAGCTGGGAGACCGTGGCTGCGGTTACCCTTGACGCTGCATCACAGACAGGAGGGCCTGCGATGGTGTACTCAACGACGAACCTGGGTGAACGAATAGCAAAGCGTCATTTTTTTTGGATGAATCCAGGTTCTTTTTACAGCATCATGATAGTCGCATCTGTGTTTGGGGACATCGCGGAAAAGGCGCATTGGAATCGTGTATTCGTCATCGCCATACTGGCGTATCACCCGGCGTGATGGTATGGGGTGCCATTGGTTGCACGTCTCGGTGACGTCTTGTTCGCATTGACGGCACTTTGACCAGTGGACGTTACATTTCAGATGTTACGACCTGTGGCTCCCCCCTCCATTCGATCCCTCTGAAACCCTACATTTCAGCAGGATAATGCATGACCACATGTTGCAGGTCCTGTAGGGGCCCTTCTGGATACAGAAAATGTCCGACTTCTGCCCTGGCCAGCACATTCTCCAGATCTCTCACCAACTGAAAACGTCTGGTCAATGGTGGGCGAGCAACTGGCTCGTCACAATACGCCAGTCACTACTCTTGATGAACTGTGGTATCGTGTTGAAGTTGCATGGGCGGCTGTATCTGTAAACGCCGTCCAAGCTCTGTCTGACTCAATGCCCAGGCGTATCAAGGGCGTTTTTACGGCCAGAGGTGGTATTTCTGGGTACTGATTTCTCAGGATGTATGCACCCAAACTGCGTGAAAATGTAATCACATGTCAGTTCTAGTATAACATTTCTCCAATGAATACCCGTTTATCATCTGAAGTTCTCCTTGGTGTAGCAATTTTAATGGACAGTAGTGTACTTGTTGTCATTGCTGACTGACGTCTGAGGTGGTGTAAAGAGGAACGCCACTGCACTCTGTACTACCAGAAACTGGTGAGTGTGGAATAAATTAGCCGAGTACAACTCAGGAGGCGGCGTTTTATTCTAGTAAGAGTTACGAGGGCAACCCTATATTGCAAAGGGCCTCCAAACGCGAGAGCCTGATTGGAAACGAAAGGACGTGACCGCAAGCCGCAGAAGTTGCCGTTCGAGGACGTGGCCTCGCTCGCAGGGGGCTCACAGCCGCTTTCACGACCGGCCGCGGCTGCTGCAATACAGTCTATTGGTGGCGTGTGCGGAAACGTGCACAAGGCGCTCGTGCAACGCGGCCTCTAAGACAACAACAGCAGCCGCAGCAGGGAAATACATGCGCTCTGTACTGTCTCTAGCAGACTTCGAGTGACGTCGTTACAAGCGACTCGCCCAGGCCTGTCACACCCGACAGGGATGGCTAAGGAAGTGGACCGAAGGTAGAGTTCCAGGCTTGCTGGGGAACCGCAAAAGCAACATGCACAGTTACGTGATGCGGTCCTGGTTTCACAATGAAACCACAGCGCCATAGAAATGTAGCACACCGCTAGCGGAACAGAAACAAAACAC
Source organism: Schistocerca gregaria (assembly GCF_023897955.1). Taxonomy (NCBI): domain Eukaryota; kingdom Metazoa; phylum Arthropoda; class Insecta; order Orthoptera; family Acrididae; genus Schistocerca; species Schistocerca gregaria. Next base: position 422,913,298 of record NC_064926.1, on the reverse strand, counting down.
CGAAGGTCTGTTTTTTATTAGTGGGCTCCGCCATTTTGATTTACGGCTAAGAATATGTCCTTTCTATGAATTCAATAGCTGACCCGGCGACCTCTGTTCCGCCTTAACATATAAAATCTGATTGTTTATTGGCTTTAAAGTTCAATTTTTATTAGGAAATACATATAAAAAATTAAGTATTTTAATGATTCTTTATTCTTTGTTTTTTGGTGCATAGTCTACTCTTCAATTAAGTACCTTGTGATACACGAAATTTTTTCGTTTTATTATCAGGCGCAAGAACAAACAACGCACATCATCTTACGACCCGTGAACATCCAACATGTAATTGACCATCTGAAAAACATGGATATTCCAGATTTAAACCACAAACTTTCTCGAAGCAGTACAGCTTTGTCGAGCAATATTGGATCGTCTTGGTCGCGGCATTGTTAATTATGATTCAAAGAAAATAGCAATTATTTGTTTAAAATTTTATATAATGATATATATTGATACTTAAGCTTATACGTTTAGCTGTCATTTGTTTTGTTGTTCCATGTCCGTTGCTTTTTTGTTATACCACGTTTTATAAAAAGTATCCTACATCCGTCTCCTAGTTCTAAGCTACCTCTCCACCAATTTTCAATCAAATCGGTGCAGCCGTTCTTGAGTTATAGTGTAACTAACACGACTTTCTTATATAATCTCCTCACTCAGGTATGACTGCTTCACGAGGCTATGATGACTGGCTCCCTTAAAGTTTAGGAACCCTGAAGACTGAACTTTAGCTTTTAAATACGTACAGCTTGGCTCCGTAAGTAGGTGCAGATTACGAAAGCAATCATTTTGGTTTGGATCCCAATATGTCTTCAATTTTATTTGTTATTTTCAGTTCTGTCAGTGACTTTTTAATAGGGAAAGCGGCCACTTTCACCGGGATCTGCAGCCCGAGTTAAATTTCAGGTAGCCCTGAAACTCGCTGGGTAAGTTTGTTCAAAGGTATGAGGAAGGCAAAAGCGGATCACCACTAGTCTATGCGAATAAAGCGTTTCCGTTGTAACCCAGCCTTAATTAGGTTAAATTTTTGAAAAAAGTGCAGTCGAAGAATTTGTTCAGTTGACGACATCGTCGTAGTCATCCTTCGAAGAATTTGGCTATTATACACTCCTGGAAATAGAAATAAGAACAAAGTGAATTCATTGTCCCAGGAAGGGGAAACTTTATTGACACACTCCTGGGGTCAGATACATCACATGATCACACTGACAGAACCACAGACACATAGACACAGGCAACAGAGCATGCACAATGCCGGCACTGGTACAGTGTATATCCACCTTTCGCAGCAATGCAGGCTGCTATTCTCCCATGGAGACGATCGTAGAGATGCTGGATGTAGTCCTGTGGAACGGCTTGCCATGCCATTTCCACCTGGCGCCTCAGTTGGACCAGCGTTCGTGCTGGACGTGCAGACCGCGTGAGACGACGCTTCATCCGGTCCCAAACATGCTCAATGGGGGACAGATCTGGAGATCTTGCTGGCCAGGGTAGTTGACTTACACCTTCTAGAGCACGTTGGGTGGCACGGGATACATGCGGACGTGCATCGTCCTGTTTGAACAGCAAGTTCCTTTGCCGGTCTAGGAATGGTAGAACGATGGGTTCGATGACGGTTTGGATGTACCGTGCACTATTCAGTGTCCCCTTGACGATCACCAGAGGTGTACGGCCAGTGTAGGAGATCGCTCCCCACACCATGATGCCGGGTGTTGGCCCTGTGTGCCTCGGTCGTATGCAGTCCTGACTGTGGCGCTCACCTGCACGGCGCCAAACACGCATACGATCATCATTGGCACCAAGGCAGAAGCGACTCTCATCACTGAAGACGACACGTCTCCATTCGTCCCTCCATTCACGCCTGTCGCGACACCACTAGAGGCGGGCTGCACGATGTTGGGGCGTGGGCGGAAGACGGCCTAACGGTGTGCGGGACCGTAGCCCAGCTTCATGGAGACGGTTGCGAATGGTCCTCGCTGAGACCCCAGGAGCAACAGTGTCCCTAATTTGCTGGGAAGTGGCGGTACGGTCCCCTAAGGCACTGCGTAGGATACTACGGTCTTGGCGTGCATCCGTGCGCCGGTGTGGTCCGGTCTCAGGTCGACGGGCACGTGCACCTTCCGCCGACCACTGGCGACAACATCGATGTACTGTGGAGACCTCACGCCCCACGTGTTGAGCAATTCAGCGGTACGTCCACCCGACCTCCCGCATGCCCACTATACGCCCTCGCTCAAAGTCCGTCAACTGCCCATACGGTTCACGTCCACGCTGTCGCGGCATGCTACCAGTGTTAAAGACTGCGATGGAGCTCCGTATGCCACGGCAAACTGACTGACACTGACGGCGGCGGTGCACAAATGCTGCGCAGCTAGCGCCATTCGACGGCCAACACCGCGGTTCCTGGTGTGTTCGCTGTGCCGTGCGTGTGATCATTGCTTTTACAGCCCTCTCGCAGTGTCCGAAGCAAGTATGGTGGGTCTGACACACCGGTGTCAATGTGTTCTTTTTTCCATTTCCAGGAGTGTGTGTTTCGAACTCAATGCCAGGGGCATCCAATCTCTCTTTCTCCGAATCTGCTTGTAGTTCAGTATCGTCTGGGGAAATTTATCACCTGTCTTTCTCATGAGGTGCTGACCGTCATTTTTACGATATTTATCTTAATTTATGTCGAAATATTTAATTCAATTGAAATATCCTCATTTCTGGCCATGTGTTTTCTCGTGCGGCTCTTTGCCCTCATCAGGAACATCATCTATGTCCTTTTAATTTTCTTTTCTTGTTTTTTTTTTCTGATAACCCAGTTTCCGCTTCCAAAAAAGGACCCGCGATCACTTACAGAATTTTATCGTAGTGTCTTTGTTTACTTCATGGTCCAATCTTCTGCTAATGGTACCACACACAGCTAGGAATTGTTTTTATTTCCAGTATTGGAGTCAAAATCGAAGCTTATATCACACACTAAGTAAGAGATATGAGAGACTTGTTCTAAAACTAAATTGTCTAAAACAGTTTTCGATCTGACTGGATATTTTCCTCAGAATGCTACTATTTTAATTTGTAGTAATAAAACTTTTATCCTTTAAACTGTATTACTTTCACATATATTCAGTACATATGCTTATCTTTTAAGGTTTGAATAATAATGGTATCGTCTACAAACAGAAGCATATTCAGGTACTCATCATTCGTTACCTTAATTCCTTTAACTTCATATTTACGTTTAAGAAGAACGAACCCAATTTAAATGCTAAAAAGGAGTAAGAGATAGTGCACACCTTGTCATATCTTGGTTAATAACTTCCAGTTTATTCCTACCTGTGTTTACTACTTGTTAGATGGAGTTCACAATCATGATTTCATTAAAAAGAACACCTAAGCGCGATTCGGAACGATAAATAGCACTTTCATTGACACCCCTTATTCAGGCCACGAGTGGCCTACCGGGGCCATCCGACCGCCGTGTCATCGTCGGTGGATGATGCGGATAGGAGGGGCGTGGGATCAGGACACCGCTCTCTCGGTCGTTATGATGGTATTCTTGACCGAAGCCGCTACTATTCGGTCGAGTAGCTCCTCAATTGGCATCACAAGGCTGAGTGCACCGCGAAAAATAACAGCGCATCTCGGCCTGGATGATCACACATCCAAGTGCCGACCACGCTCGACAGCGCTTAACTTCGGTGATCTTACGGGAACCGGTGTATCCACTGCGGCAAAGTCGTTGCCTACTTTGAATTGACAGCCATGGAAATGTTCCTCTACACCAAATGCTAAAACTAGTTGATTAGTTGTGATTATGACTTAAGTGGTTGCCAGTGTGGGGGGACAGAGAATGAAACTTGGGCACACTGTGCCTGCTTTCCCACGCCCACACGCGCACACGCCCACCGCCCACCTTATGCCTGCGATCGACAAGGGCGGCGATATCTCCCCCCTGGCTGTGTGTACATTGCGTGACGCAGCCGGCCGTTCTACAAGTAACCCAGTTAAAGCACCACAGCGACGCTTCCATAAATCATAACGGCCGCTGCTGTCGATAAATGCTTCTCATTATTAATGGCGGCATTGCGTTACGTAAGTGCAGTCAACGCAGACGGCTGTACGGGCTGGGATGGCGTTTTCCAGCCATCGGTTTTGACGATCCGTCTTTGCAAGTAGATCCACGTGATTAAACACAGATCTGTGGTTCGGTCCTGGTGAGGTCACAGTTTGTTGTTGTCTCCACTTCGCCGCCCCTCCCCACCCACACCATGACAACTTACAGTCCGCCCCCTCCTCTCCGCCGCCGCCGCCGCCGCCACCTCCCCTCCCCCCTCCCCCCTACCCCCATCCACCCCCCTCCCCCCTACCCCTGTCCACAACGTTCAAAGTGCCGCATATGTGGAACGTTGTATGGGACCGTTTTTGTACGAAATTTAATGCACTGTACTTAAATTTTGTACTGGGACAAGTTTTCGCTGGAGGCCACGGTTTTCGTTCCGAGTTATTCAAGAAAGACGCATCTGAATATCACTTTTGGAAGTTTTTCTTAAATAATACGAAAACTGTGGCCTCAAGCGAAAAGTATCCTAGTACAAACTTTAACTACTTCCTACAGAAAAGTCCTGTTCATAATTTCTGTAGAACTAACAGTGCGCTTAATCATCGATAGAATATGAAAATAGCGTACATGCTACTTGAAATGTCGTAGATTGCATAATTCCTATGGGTAGGGGTACATGAATCATCTTGAGTAGGTGTGTTCCGATTTGGGAAGAACGGGGAAGGAAGTCGGCAGTGCCCTTTGAAAGGAACCAGTCCGGCATTTGCCTGGAGCGATTTAGGGAAATCGCGCAGGATTCAACCGCCGTTCTTCCGAATGCTAGGCTACGGTACTAGCCACTGCACTACCTCGCTAGGTGCGTGTTCACAGTCAAAAAAATGGTTCAAATGGCTCTGAGCACTATGGGACTCAACTGCTGTGGTCATTAGTCCCCTAGAACTTAGAACTGCTTAAACCTAACTAACCTAAGGACATCACACACATCCATGCCCGAGGCAGGATTCGAACCTGCGATCGTAGCAGCCGCACGGATCCGGACTGCGCGCCTAGAACCGCGAGACCACCGCGGCCGGCTGTTCAGTCAATAAAAACTTTGTACACAAATTCGAAACATCAAATAAGGAATAAAATACTTCTTCATTTTTAGGGATTGAAGAGCATTGTTGATGCAATACTGTCATGATTTCGGCCGTACGTCACTATGAAGTACAACAATGGTGTGTATAATTTGACTTAACGGAGTCTAATAATATCCAACAGCTTTGTACCTGACAATGACTTATGGCCAAAATCTGATAGTTGTTGTTGTTGTCCTCTTCACTCCTGAGACTGGTTTGATGCAGCTCTCCATACTACTCTATCCTGTGCAAGCTTCTTCCTAGTACCTACTGTAACCTACATCCTTCTGAATCTGCTTAGTTTATTCATCTCTTGGTCTCCCTCTACAATTTTTACCCTCCACGCTGCCCTCCAATGCTGAATTTGTGATCCCTTGATGCCTCAGATGATGTCCTACCAACCCGTCCCTTCTTTTGGTCAAGTTGTGCCACAAACTCCACTTCTCCCCAAGCGTCGTGGAAACCGCAGAATTATGCATTAGGAACGATCTATTTGAATATATTAGCAACTAAACCAACTAGTATTAGAGTCAAAATTCCAATTGAAGGAAACTGGATAGAAAAAATGCCAAATTTGTCGACTTTACGGGACCCAAACTTAGAAAATGGTTTGGGCTTGCTATCCTTACGGAAATTGTAAAAAACCACGGACCGATGATTATGTCAACGAATCCGTAGACAGACACACCGATATTTCGCAAAACGAAGTCCCGCAACCGATTCAGACAAATATCATTTTTACATTTTTCCGACAACAACAACAAACGGGATAATGCCGACCGGCTTTTCTAAGTGCAATTCGTAACAGATTAAACGTTTCTTTAAACTTTTTGGAAAAATAATCAGTCAAAACATCTCGATTGATGATGGAACGATACCATGGCGTGGACAGTTAAATTTTATAGTTTATAATCCGTCGAAAACTAAAAAGCATGACACACGCACACGGAAGTTGTGTGATTCGAGTACGGGATGTATTTCCTCATTCAAGATCCATTCCGCCGCTGGACAACCTTTAGCAAAAACAGTGGTGGAACTATTGTCACCTTCGAAGTTACTTGTAAAGAAAATTCGAGTTTGTGTAACGATACGACAAAATAGAGGATTTCCGGAAAAATTAAAGCTCGCAAGTCAATGTGTTTGAAGCTTGTCATCAACGGAGAGGTGAGAAGGAGCCGGCGACAAGACAAGTAATCCGGATTAGCGCTGCCGGCGACAAGCGAATAAATTTGTACGAGACGAGCGGACGGCAAAGTGTTAAAATACCAGCATGTTCCTACTTGCACTGGTCAGTTCTTTTTTTTTTTCCCTCTAATCGCCTGTAGAGTAAGAAGTCACACCGGTACAGTGCTCTGTCTACCTTCTACTGTAAATCGGACCGTATCGCTTGTGGCGTTGCTAGAGCGTCGTCGGGCAGGGCAGGATGTGTCACGTGAGTAGATGGCAGGCGGCCGTCCTGTTTTGAGTGTGTGAGACGGCGGGCGGCCTGTATAATGCAGCCCCAGCCCAGCCGCGTGTGGTGGTAATTAGCGGCTGCAAACAGCCGCGGCCGGCCACCGCTAATGAGGCCGATATTCTCCGCTGCCTGCTGCCTCCAGCGTGTAATCCCGCTGCGCCCGCTACGGGCTTCCCTCTGTCTGTGCGGCTCACCGCTGTTTGCTCACTATTGCCTCCGCAAACAGAAGTACGTAAAAATGTAAACGCAAAAACACGTACACGTACAACGGGTAGTCGTAAAATCTTAATTACCACCTCTGAAATGCCGAGCTGTTCCCGTGTAACGTGCTGAAAAAACCAAGGTTGCAAGCGATTGGGAAAAGGCACGAGTTCGTCTTTCTCAAGCAGACTCTTCAGACAGAACACCATAATTCTGTCTCTACATCGCGTACGTCAAAACACTGTTAAACTGTGGAACATGTTTTATGCTCAACAGTTAAAAATAGTTCAACTGGCTCTGAGCACTATGGGACTTGACTTCTGACGTCATCAGTCCACTAGAACTTAGAACTACTTAAACCTAACTAACCTAAGGACATCACACACATCCAGGCCCGAGGCAGGATTCCAACCTGCGACCATAGCAGCAGCGCCTAGAACCGCTCGGCCACCTCTGTCGGCTGCTCAACAGTGGAAAGGTATTTGGATTGGAACAGCTACCTGTAAAATTTCACGAGCGATAATTGTAAACTAACCCTGATCTTTCGTTCGGGTCTACATGCCTAGAAAATGGTTGTAAATTTCGTTTGCCACTATCCAGTTACACACACAAATTGTGTAATCTGGAGACGTCGTCTCAAAGTGCATAAATAATGTTAAAAAAACATTTTAAGTTTGAGGCTGGTGCAGGAGTTCTTAGCGTCTTTTCATAAGTGCTATAAACACAGAAGATTCTCGTAACAGAGACTTAACTCATCAACAATACATTTTCCCACTAACACTCTGGTAACTTGCTGATTCGGCGACTGCGGAAATCACGTGGTTTTGCAGTCAAGAACTAGTCGAGCCCACTCGACTGGCATTCGGGAGGACGACGGTTCAATCCCGCGTCCGGCCATCCTGATTCAGGTTTTACGTGATTCCCCTAAATCGCTCAACGCAAACACCGGGATGGTTCCTTTGAAAGGGCACGGCCGACTTCCTTCCCCATCCTCCCCTAATCCGATGAGACCGATGACTTCGCTTTCGGCCGGCCGCGGTGGCCGAGCGGTTCTACGCGCTACAGTCTGGAACCGCGCGACCGCTCCGGTCGCAGATTCGAATCCTGTCTCGGTCACGGATGTGTGTGATGTTCTTAGGTTAGTTAGGTTTAAGTAGTTCTAAGTTCAAGGGGACTGATGGCCTCAGAAGTTAAGTCCCATAGTGCTCAGAGCCATTTTGAACTTCGCTGTATGGTCTCCTCCCTGAAAACCCAACCCAACTAGTGGAGCCATATTTGGAGTACATTTACATCCAGAAACGAAGTTTCTAGAAGGTTGCTCTATAGACGGCAGAAAATCTGTTAATATGAGGGCGCATTACCAGGTGAATAAGCTGGGCGCTAAATGACTTGCCAACCCAACTCGTGTATAGTGTTCATTGACAGTGTAGCACAATGCGGGTGGCCGATGTCGTGGAGTAACTTCAATTCACACACTGTTCCGCGTCGTTCTTCGATTACGTCCGCAAGACGTCTCAGTAGTTGATAAAAAATGTCAGCGTCGATGTTAAGAATTGGGGGAAACAATTCCCAGTACACGACACCGTCGCTTTTCCACCAGATGCATTTGTCTGGGCTTAACAATCCCCGTTTCTCGTTGTCGTTGTTGTTGTTGTTATGGTCTTCAGTCCTGAGACTGGTTTGATGCAGCTCTCCATGCTACTTTATCCTGTGCAAGCTTCATCTCCCAGTACCTAATGCATCCTACATCCTTCTGAACCTGTTTAGTGTGTTCATCTTTTGGTCTCCCTCTACGATTTTTACCCTCCACGCTGCCTTCCAATACCAAATTGGTGGTCCCTTGATGCCTCAGAACATGTCCTACCAACCGATCCCTTCTTCTAGTCAAGTTGTGCCACAAACTTCTCTTCTCCCCAATCCTATTCAATACTTCATTAGTTATGTGCGCTACCCATCTTCAGCATTCCTCTGTAGCACCACATTTCGAAAGCTTCTATTGTCTTCTTGTGCAAACTATTTATCGTCCATGTTTCACTTCCATACATGGCTACACTCCATACAAATACTTTCAGAAATGAATTCCTGACACTTAAATCAATACTCGATGTTAACAGATTTCTCTTCTTCAGAAACGCTTTCCTTGCCATTGCCAGTCTACATTTTATATCCTCTCTACTTCGACCATCATCAGTTATTTTGCTCCCCAAATAGCAAAACTCCTTTACTACTTTAAGTATCTCATTTCCTAATCTAATTCCCTCAGCATCACCCGACTTAATTCGACTACATTCCATTATTTTCGTGTTGTTTTTGTTGATGTTCATCTTATATCCTCCTTTCAAGACACTGTCCATTCCATTCAACTGCTCTTCCAAGTCCTTTGCTGTCTCCGTCAGAATTACAATGTCATCGGCGAACATCAAAGTTTTTATTTCTTCTCCAAGGATTTTAATACCTCCTCCGAATTTTTCTTTCGTTTCCTTCACTGCTTGCTCAGTATACAGATTGAATAACATCGGGGAAAGGCTACAACCCTGTCTCACTCCCTTCCCAACCACTGCTTCCCTTTCATGCCCCTCGACTCTTATAACTGCCATCTGGTTTCTGCACAAATTGTAAATTGCCTTTCGCTCTCTTGCATTTTATCCCTGCCACCTTTAGAATTTGAAAGAGCGTAAGTCAACATTGTCAAAAGCTTTCTCTAAGTCTACAAATGCTAGAAACGAAGGTTTGCCTTCCCTTAATCTAGCTTCTAAGATAAGTCGTAGGGTCAGTATTGCCTCACGGGGCCCAACATTTCTACGGAATCTAAACTGATCTTCCCCGAGGTCGGCTTCTACTAGTTTTTCCATTAGTCTGTAAAGTATCCGCGTTAGTATTTTGCAGCTGTGACTTATTAAACTGATAGTTCGGCAGTGTTCACATTTGTGAACACCTGCTTTCTTTGGGATTAGAATTATTATATTCTTCTTGAAGTCTGAGGGTATTTCGCCTGTTTCATACATCTTGCTCACCAGACGGTAGAGTTTTGTTAGGACTGGCTCTCACAAGGCCCGACCACGATATTAAGGCACTTAGTCTCCCGTGGTTGTTGTCGAAAACACGCGGTGACGTTACAATAAACAAGTACAGTCGTGAGTAAAGAAAAAGCATCGCACTGTAAATGCTTTCAAGACAGCTGTACATTTACTATAAAGTGCTTCAGCGTGTCCTCGTGAAATATCACGATAAACCGACCGAGGCGCCCTCTCTCCTAGGGACAATAATATTGTGGTGAACTAAAGGCAGCTCTTCGGAGTACACATGGCAAAAGTTGTTACTAACATGCGGAGCATTTGTAAACATAGAAGCCTGATCAGATTAATCCGTACTGAACTGATGGTTAGCATTTGTTATTATCACATGAAACAAGCTGGGATGTATTTATGTCAATAGTAGCCCCCTGTGCGAGGTCTCTGCGGTAGTTTCTCTTTCTCGCACTGGCGGTATGACTTTGTTCGGATTTGGATTATGACAGTCAGGTGTATGAAAAGCACAGTTCCAACTCTCCAACTCAGTTTGCAAAACTGAAAATCGCGATCGTAGCAAGTTCCGGAGCGCCTTAACATGAAATGGCTGCCAAAGCGGAAGACGGTACAATCACACCCAATACATTACCTCTCAGCGGCAGTTAGTCGCGTAGCCCGTTTGCATTTACTGTAGCCTACTTCACAGAGGCAGCTGCCGATCATGTCCGTTGCTAGCCTAACCATACCGCCACGCTTTATTGCGCATCGAAACGATACCTCCGGTAGGCTCCCGCTAATTACTATACGGCATCAAGTGGCCGTAGAAACATTACCGTTGTCTTTTTTCTTAAGACATCAAGCCTACACCACTTCCTTGCGTGGAAGAAAAACTTAAATTTCCTCTACGTCCTGCACAGGGCAAATGGAAGGGTCACAATTTAGCAATACCCCTCACGATGAAATAGTAGAAATTTCACAACTACTTTCCTCACTAGAACATTCATACACTCTTGCAATCCTCCTAGTGTAGGGCTAACTTTAGCTCACTACACAATAAGTTTCGTACGTTAATTATATGTCATAACGTAAATAAGGATATTCTGTTGGTTGTGGACGAATCTATAATCAGAAAAATTTAATCTTTGGTGTTACGACTCATAACC